>NC_088424.1:29266958-29599101 GCF_034236695.1 Oncorhynchus nerka | reverse complement strand
AGGGCCTTTTGATAGGGGAGAAGTTTCTCATTTCATTTGCTTTGATTGATGCTTGTATTTGTCTTTGGATTCTGGGCCATTGTCCCCCGGCACGGCCAGTGTCTGTTCTGTTTGTCAGCCGTGCAGATGGATGTGTGTTTGTTTCCTCCTCAGGCCTTTTTAGTGGGAGAAAAGCTGAAAGGAACAGTAGGCCTCAAAAGCTTTGCACCTATCTGTTACAGTAGTTAGTCTACTATTGCCAATACCTTGTCCTAACCAGCTCATTGGCAGACGTCTCCCTGAACATCTAACAAGCAAAGATGAGTAAAGATCAGGGCTCAAGTTTGTTCCTTCAGATACCTAACCTACTGTATACACCATCACTAGGTAGGAAAAGGATGAATGAAGGCAATAATTTGCGATATATAATGGACTTGACAGAGGATAAAGTTATTTAAATATGCACACAGGTTATAGAATGCCTTGAAACATTAAGTGGAAAACATGTTTGGATTTTGAAACATTTTGTTGCAGGTTCTGGCAACAACCTGTTGTACTGATCATGCCCTCTCTCACTCACACTATCTCTCTCTTTATTCAGTACACATCAAACAAACAGTATCATGCAGATGTTGTGTTATGCAAGATTTCTACGTAGTATTAACATCTACAAAGATTTTGCATCTACAAGGTTTTTCCATGATTTGTTTACTTGAATACATGTGGAACCGTCCATATCCGATAAGCATGACAGAGAATATGGGCAGCCAGTGATCCTCCTGATCTCTCTCTCTCTCTCTCTCTCTCTCTCTCTCTCTCTCTCTCTCTGTCTCTCTCTCTCTCTCTCTGTCTCTGTCTCTGTCTCTCTCTCTCTCTCTGTCTCTCTCTCACCTTCTCGCTCTCTCTTTTGCTCTCTCTGTCTCTCTCTCTCTCTCTCTCGCTCACTCTCTCGCTCTCTCTCTCTCTCTCTGTCTCTCTCTCTCTCTCTCTCTCTCTCTGTCTCTGTCTCTCTCTCTCTCTCTGTCTCTCTCTCACCTTCTCGCTCTCTCTTTTGCTCTCTCTGTCTCTCTCTCACTCTCTCGCTCTCTCTCTCTCTCTCTGTCTCTGTCTCTCTCTCTCTCTCTCTCTCTCTCTCTCTCTCTGTCTCACTCTCTCGCTCTCTCTCTCTGTCTCTCGCTCTCTCTTTCTCTCTGTCTATCTCTTATGCTCTCTCTCTTTGTCTCTCGCTCGCTATTTCTCTCTCTCTCTCTCTCTGTCTCTGTCTCTGTCTCTTTCTATTTCTCTCGCTCACTCTCTCTCTCTCTCTCTCTCTCTCTCTCTCTCTCTTGCTCACTCTTTCTCTGTCTCTGTCACTCTCTCTCTCTCGCTCACTCTCGCTCACACTCGCGCTCTCTCTCTCTGTCTCTATCTCTGTGTCTCGCTCTCTGTCTCCGTCTCTCTCTCTCTCCTGCCCTGCCCCCCTCACAGTGCCTAGCATACCTCCAGGCTATGTCTGCGTCAGCACTCATTAATTTACATTAACCAGTGTCAAAACATGCACCGCTGGAATCTGCCTGTGATGAAAGGGAAGGCAGACTGTGCAGGTGTTCTCAGTGTGTGAAAAGTCCTCACAAGGATAGTAAATCAAGGAACATTTTGACAAGTGGGGACATTTTGCCAGTCCCCACAAGGAAAAAGGCTAGGTTTAGCGTTTTTTTTAGAGTTAGGTTTAGCGTTACGGTTACATTTAGGATTAGGGTTAGAATTAGGGTTAGGTGTTAGGGTTAGGAGTTAGGATTTGGGTTAGGGGTTTGGGGTAAAGGTTAGGCTAAGTTAAGGGTTACGGGTTATGGAAAATAGGATTTTGAATGGGTATCAATTGTTTGGTCTCCACAAGGATAGTAAAACAAATGTGTGTGTGTCGGACTCGGACAGGGTGTGCTTTGGGGAGCTCGCTCGGCACACTTGGCAGAGTAGGAGGAGTATAGGACATTGCAGCAGGGCTGCAGCCAAACCCTAGCCTAGTGTGAGTCATAGAAATGCTTAGAACAGGGAATGCCAACGAGAGTGGACTGGACAGACAGTCACACGAACCCAGACACAAAAGCTCTGTTTCACAGGTATAAACATGCACTGTTAGTCACCCCAGTGGATTAAATGGGTGAAAAGGATGTGTCTCTGATACAATAGGTCTCCATTATGTAAAAGTGGATATGATAGGGACACGTGTGCTTACAATGAGTTTGATCAATAGTCTGTGGCATTGTCCCGATAGTGAATTATAGTTCAGCTACAGTAGTTTTGTTCATGTGGTCTCACAGCTTCGCAGTTTTGACTTTATTGTACTGCAATACTATTGAGAATAATGTGCAACTGGACAACCATAGCCACAAGGCTTGGGAAATCAGGATGTTTGTACTTGCTTTAGGGACTGATATACCCACAATAACCCTGATAAATGTCTTAGATGGAAAATACATGGAAGATATACATAAAGGCAGTGCATCTGCTTCTATAATCTAGGTATATTCTATATGCACTGTATGTTTTTCTCCTTGTTACTTCATGCCTAAACTAAATCAAACAGGGAAAAGGCCATTCACTGAATTCAGGTTACGACCCCTGACCTCAGGATGAGAAAGTGTTACAATTTAGGATGTGCTAAGAGGACCCTGCTTTTCATAAAGTGCATGTTTCTCCATGCTGGGGGAGGTGAGGTTAGTGCACCGGTATATCATTAACTCTGGCTAAGAAAGAAAGAAGGGGTGTGGTAAATGGAGTTGATGGGGGACCTTAGCTCCGCTCCCCACTGGGCGCTGCTCGAAGCACAATATCTCCGCAACCATGAGATTAAGCCGGGAGAGAAAGCGCTTTTCCCCATTCACACGCCCTTTAGATTGTTTTATTAAACCATTTGAATAGGGATTTCCCAGTCTGCCGACATGCGGGGTCTGGACAACGCATAGTTCTCTGTTGCTATGACTTAACTTGGTCCCCACTAATCACTGGCAAGGGCAGATTTCATATAAAATATCTGGGGCCATTGTGGGGCTAACGCAGTGTGACAGTGGCAACACAATAGGGGATTCAGCCCCCCAGCAGGTCGTAGGGACCACTTGCCATGCCAGGGTCCGGCAAAGTAGGGTGGGGGGGGCAATGTCACAAACAATCAGTCCACTTAGACTAGGCACCCCCCGACACATTCTTTTCCCAGGTAAGCCCTGGTCTGTCCCAGCCACCACCCACAGTCATCACTAGTTATCACAGTCATAAACCCCACCTATTTCTTAAATGGATCTTCTTAAAATGTGATTTTAAAGCTAACCTTAACCACACTGCTAACCTTGTTTTTGTTTTCATGAATATTTACGATATAGCCAATTTTGACGTTGTGTCTGTGGTAACTAGTGGAAACCACCACCAATGTTTTTCTCATCTTGTCCCTAGATAATCTTATTTTCCATCATCCCTCCATTTCTCCCTTCCCCTTTATTTGCTCTGCGGAATCCTTGTCAGTTAGCCACAAGGGTTTGCCCCACGGTTTATTGGCTTCCTGATAATAAAAGTGGAAGACTCAGTGGTTTTAAATTGAAGTAGAAGTGGCGCCCTCTCAAGCTTTAGACCATTCACACCTCCGACTACCAACCACCACCTAGTGACTGCTTCAGGGTCAAAATTAAATGAGCTGACATTAGTCAAATTCTATCTGTTTCAAAGGAAGGAAGGCATTTTCTGATGGGGTTCAACTTGGTACAGTCCTGCTAACGGAGTACAGTCCTGCTAAGGGAGTACAGTCCTGCTAAGGGAGTACAGTCCTGCTAAGGGAGTACAGTCCTTCCAAGGGAGTACAGTCCTGCCAAGGGAGTACAGTCCTGCTAAGGGAGTACAGTCCTGCTAAGGGAGAACAGTCCTGCCAAGGGAGTACAGTCCTGCTAAGGGAGTACAGTCCTGCCAAGGGAGTACAGTCCTTCTAAGGGAGTACAGTCCTGCTAAGGGAGAACAGTCCTGCCAAGGGAGTACAGTCCTGCTAAGGGAGTACAGTCCTGCCAAGGGAGTACAGTCCTGCTAATAGTGCTTGGTACAACCCTGTTAACGGTGTACAGTCCTGCTAAAGGAGTACAGTCCTGCTAATAGTGCTTGGTACAGTCCTGCTAATAGTGCTTGGTACAGTCCTGCTAATAGTGCTTGGTACAGTCCTGCTAATAGTGCTTGGTACAGTCCTGCTAAGGGAGTACAGTCCTGCTAATAGTGCTTTGTACAATCCTGCTAAGGGAGTACAGTCCTGCTAATAGTGCTTGGTACAGTCCTGCTAAGGGAGTACAGTCCTGCTAATAGTGCTTGGTACAGTCCTGCTAAGGGAGTACAGTCCTGCTAAGGGAGTACAGTCCTGCTAACGGAGTACAGTCCTGCTAAGGGAGTACAGTCCTGCCAAGGGAGTACAGTCCTGCTAATAGTGCTTGGTACAGTCCTGCTAAGGGAGTAAAATCCTGCTAGTAGTGCTTGGTACAGTCCTGCTAAGGGAGTACAGTCCTGCTAATAGTGCTTGGTACAGTCCTGCTAAGGGAGTAAAATCCTGCTAATAGTGCTTGGTACAGTCCTGCTAAGGGAGTACAGGCCTGCTAATAGTGCTTGGTACAGTCCTGCTAATAGTGCTTGGTACAATCCTGCTAAGGGAGTACAGTCCTGCTAATAGTGCTTGGTACTATCCTGCTAAAGGAATACAGTCCTGCTAATAGTGCTTGGTACAGTCCTGCTAAAGGAGTACAGTCCTGCTAATAGTGCTTGGTACAGTCCTGCTAAAGGAGTACAGTCCTGCTAAAGGAGTACAGTCCTGCTAAAAGAGTACAGTCCTGCTAAGGGAGTACAGTCCGGCCAAGGGAGTAAAGTCCTGCTAAAGGAGTACAGTCCTGCTAAGGGAGTACAGTCCTGCTAATAATGCTTGGTAAAGTCCTGCTAAGGGAGTACAGTCCTGCTAATAGTGCTTGGTACAGTCCTGCTAAGGGAGTACAGTCCAGCTAATAGTGCTTGGCACAGTCCTGCTAAGGGATTACAGTCCTGCTAAAGGAGTACAGTCCTTCCAAGGGAGTACAGTCCTGCCAAGGGAGTACAGTCCTGCCAAGGGAGTACAGTCCTGCTAAGGGAGTACAGTCCTGCTAAGGGAGAACAGTCCTGCCAAGGGAGTACAGTCCTGCTAAGGGAGTACAGTCCTGCCAAGGGAGTACAGTCCTTCTAAGGGAGTACAGTCCTGCTAAGGGAGAACAGTCCTGCCAAGGGAGTACAGTCCTGCTAAGGGAGTACAGTCCTGCCAAGGGAGTACAGTCCTGCTAATAGTGCTTGGTACAACCCTGTTAACGGTGTACAGTCCTGCTAAAGGAGTACAGTCCTGCTAATAGTGCTTGGTACAGTCCTGCTAATAGTGCTTGGTACAGTCCTGCTAATAGTGCTTGGTACAGTCCTGCTAATAGTGCTTGGTACAGTCCTGCTAAGGGAGTACAGTCCTGCTAATAGTGCTTTGTACAATCCTGCTAAGGGAGTACAGTCCTGCTAATAGTGCTTGGTACAGTCCTTAAGGGAGTACAGTCCTGCTAATAGTGCTTGGTACAGTCCTGCTAAGGGAGTACAGTCCTGCTAAGGAGTACAGTCCTGCTAACGGAGTACAGTCCTGCTAAGGGAGTACAGTCCTGCCAAGGGAGTACAGTCCTGCTAATAGTGCTTGGTACAGTCCTGCTAAGGGAGTAAAATCCTGCTAGTAGTGAGTACAGTCCTGCTAAGGGAGTACAGTCCTGCTAATAGTGCTTGGTACAGTCCTGCTAAGGGAGTAAAATCCTGCTAATAGTGCTTGGTACAGTCCTGCTAAGGGAGTACAGGCCTGCTAATAGTGCTTGGTACAGTCCTGCTAATAGTGCTTGGTACAATCCTGCTAAGGAGTACAGTCCTGCTAATAGTGCTTGGTACTATCCTGCTAAAGGAATACAGTCCTGCTAATAGTGCTTGGTACAGTCCTGCTAAAGGAGTACAGTCCTGCTAATAGTGCTTGGTACAGTCCTGCTAAAGGAGTACAGTCCTGCTAAAGGAGTACAGTCCTGCTAAAAGAGTACAGTCCTGCCAAGGGAGTACAGTCCTGCCAAGGGAGTACAGTCCTGCTAAGGGAGTACAGTCCTGCTAAGGGAGTACAGTCCTGCTAATAATGCTTGGTAAAGTCCTGCTAAGGGAGTACAGTCCTGCTAATAGTGCTTGGTACAGTCCTGCTAAGGGAGTACAGTCCAGCTAAGAGTGCTTGGCACAGTCCTGCTAAGGGATTACAGTCCTGCTAAAGGAGTACAGTCCTTCCAAGGGAGTACAGTCCTGCCAAGGGAGTACAGTCCTGCCAAGGGAGTACAGTCCTGCTAAGGGAGTACAGTCCCTAAGGAGAACAGTCCTAAGGGAGTACAGTCCTGCTAAGGGAGTACAGTCCTGCCAAGGGAGTACAGTCCTTCTAAGGGAGTACAGTCCTGCTAAGGGAGAACAGTCCTGCCAAGGGAGTACAGTCCTGCTAAGGGAGTACAGTCCTACCAAGGGAGTACAGTCCTGCTAATAGTGCTTGGTACAACCCTGTTAACGGTGTACAGTCCTGCTAAAGGAGTACAGTCCTGCTAATAGTGCTTGGTACAGTCCTGCTAATAGTGCTTGGTACAGTCCTGCTAATAGTGCTTGGTACAGTCCTGCTAATAGTGCTTGGTACAGTCCTGCTAAGGGAGTACAGTCCTGCTAATAGTGCTTTGTACAATCCTTAAGGAGTACAGTCCTGCTAATAGTGCTTGGTACAGTCCTGCTAAGGGAGTACAGTCCTGCTAATAGTGCTTGGTACAGTCCTGCTAAGGGAGTACAGTCCTGCTAAGGGAGTACAGTCCTGCTAACGGAGTACAGTCCTGCTAAGGGAGTACAGTCCTGCCAAGGGAGTACAGTCCTGCTAATAGTGCTTGGTACAGTCCTGCTAAGGGAGTAAAATCCTGCTAGTAGTGCTTGGTACAGTCCTGCTAAGGGAGTACAGTCCTGCTAATAGTGCTTGGTACAGTCCTGCTAAGGGAGTAAAATCCTGCTAATAGTGCTTGGTCCAGTCCTGCTAAGTACAGGCCTGCTAATAGTGCTTGGTACAGTCCTGCTAATAGTGCTTGGTACAATCCTGCTAAGGGAGTACAGTCCTGCTAATAGTGGAGTACAGTCCTGCTAAGGGAGTACAGTCCTGCTAAAGGTACAGTCCTGCTAAGGGAGTACAGTCCTGCAAGGAGTACAGTCCTGCTAATAGCTTGGTACAGTCCTGCTAAGGGAGTACAGTCCTGCTAAGGGAGTACAGTCCTGCTAAAGTGGAGTACAGTCCTGCTAAGGGAGTAAAGTCCTGCTAATAGTGCTTGGTACAGTCCTGCTAAGGGAGTACAGTCCTGCTAATAGTGCTTGGTACAGTCCTGCTAATAGTGCTTGGTACAGTCCTGCTAAGGGAGTACAGTCCTGCTAAGTGCTTGGTACAGTCCTGCTAAAGGAGTACAGTCCTGCTAATAGTGCTTGGTACAGTCCTGCTAAAGTGAGTACAGTCCTGCTAATAGTGCTTGGTACAGTCCTGCTAAGGGAGTACAGTCCGGCCAAGGGAGTAAAGTCCTGCTAAAGGAGTACAGTCCTGCTAAGGGAGTACAGTCCTGCTAATAATGCTTGGTAAAGTCCTGCTAAGGGAGTACAGTCCTGCTAATAGTGCTTGGTACAGTCCTGCTAAGGGAGTACAGTCCAGCTAATAGTGCTTGGCACAGTCCTGCTAAGGGATTACAGTCCTGCTAAAGGAGTACAGTCCTGCTAATAGTGCTTGGTACAGTCCTGCTAAGGGAGTACAGTCCTGCTAAGGGAGTACAGTCCTGCTAAGGGAGTACAGTCCGGCTAATAGTGCTTGATACAGTCCTGCTAAGGGAGTACAGTCCTGCTAAGGGAGTACAGTCCGGCTAATAGTGCTTGATACAGTCCTGCTAAGGGAGTACAGTCCTGCTAAGGGAGTACAGTCCTTCTAAGGGAGTACAGTCCTGCTAAGGGAGTACAGTCCTGCTAAGTACAGGAGTACAGTCCTGCTAATAGTGCTTGGTACACAGTCCTGCTAATAGTGCTTGGTACAGTCCTGCTAATAGTGCTTGGTACAATCCCCTTAAGGGATTACAGTCCTGCTAATAGTCTTGGTACAGTCCTGCTAAGGGAGTTCAGTCCTTCTAAGGGAGTACAGTCCTGCTAGGGAGTACAGTCCTGCTAAGGGATTACTACAGTCCTGCTAAGGGAGTACAGTCCTGCTAAGGGATTACTACATTCCTGCTAAGGGAGTACAGTCCTGCTAAGGTAGTACAGTCCTGCTAAGGGAGTACAGGCCTGCTAATAGTGCTTGGTACAGTCCTGCTAATAGTGCTTGGTACAATCCTGCTAAGGGAGTACAGTCCTGCTAATAGTGCTTGGTACTATCCTGCTAAAGGAATACAGTCCTGCTAATAGTGCTTGGTACAGTCCTGCTAAAGGAGTACAGTCCTGCGAATAGTGCTTGGTACAGTCCTGCTAAAGGAGTACAGTCCTGCTAAAGGAGTACAGTCCGGCCAAGGGAGTAAAGTCCTGCTAAAGGAGTACAGTCCTGCTAAGGGAGTACAGTCCTGCTAATAATGCTTGGTACAGTCCTGCTAAGGGAGTACAGTCCTGCTAATAGTGCTTGGTACAGTCCTGCTAAGGGAGTACAGTCCTGCTAAGGGAGTACAGTCCGGCTAATAGTGCTTGATACAGTCCTGCTAAGGGAGTACAGTCCTGCTAAGGGAGTACAGTCCGGCTAATAGTGCTTGATACAGTCCTGCTAAGGGAGTACAGTCCTGCTAAGGGAGTACAGTCCTTCTAAGGGAGTACAGTCCTGCTAAGGGAGTACAGTCCTACTAAGGGAGTACAGTCCGGCTAATAGTGCTTGATACAGTCCTGCTAAGGGAGTACAGTCCTGCTAAGGGAGTACAGTCCTTCTAAGGGAGTACAGTCCTGCTAAGGGAGTACAGTCCTGCTAATAGTGCTTGGTACAGTCCTGCTAATAGTGCTTGGTACAATCCCCTTAAGGGATTACAGTCCTGCTAATAGTCTTGGTACAGTCCTGCTAAGGGAGTTCAGTCCTTCTAAGGGATTACTACAGTCCTGCTAAGGGAGTACAGTCCTGCTAAGGGATTACTACAGTCCTGCTAAGGGAGTACAGTCCTGCTAAGGGATTACTACATTCCTGCTAAGGGAGTACAGTCCTGCTAAGGTAGTACAGTCCTGCTAAGGGAGTACAGGCCTGCTAATAGTGCTTGGTACAGTCCTGCTAATAGTGCTTGGTACAATCCTGCTAAGGGAGTACAGTCCTGCTAATAGTGCTTGGTACTATCCTGCTAAAGGAATACAGTCCTGCTAATAGTGCTTGGTACAGTCCTGCTAAAGGAGTACAGTCCTGCGAATAGTGCTTGGTACAGTCCTGCTAAAGGAGTACAGTCCTGCTAAAGGAGTACAGTCCGGCCAAGGGAGTAAAGTCCTGCTAAAGGAGTACAGTCCTGCTAAGGGAGTACAGTCCTGCTAATAGTGCTTGGTACAGTCCTGCTAAGGGAGTACAGTCCAGCTAATAGTGCTTGGCACAGTCCTGCTAAGGGATTACAGTCCTGCTAAAGGAGTACAGTCCTGCTAATAGTGCTTGGTACAGTCCTGCTAAGGGAGTACAGTCCTGCTAAGGGAGTACAGTCCTTCCAAGGGAGTACAGTCCTGCCAAGGGAGTACAGTCCTGCTAAGGGAGTACAGTCCTGCTAAGGGAGAACAGTCCTGCCAAGGGAGTACAGTCCTGCTAAGGGAGTACAGTCCTGCCAAGGGAGTACAGTCCTTCTAAGGGAGTACAGTCCTGCTAAGGGATAACAGTCCTGCCAAGGGAGTACAGTCCTGCTAAGGGAGTACGGTCCTGCCAAGGGAGTACAGTCCTGCTAATAGTGCTTGGTACAACCCTGTTAACGGAGTACAGTCCTGCTAAAGGAGTACAGTCCTGCTAATAGTGCTTGGTACAGTCCTGCTAATAGTGCTTGGTACAGTCCTGCTAATAGTGCTTGGTACAGTCCTGCTAATAGTGCTTGGTACAGTCCTGCTAAGGGAGTACAGTCCTGCTAATAGTGCTTTGTACAATCCTGCTAAGGGAGTACAGTCCTGCTAATAGTGCTTGGTACAGTCCTGCTAAGGGAGTACAGTCCTGCTAATAGTGCTTGGTACAGTCCTGCTAAGGGAGTACAGTCCTGCTAAGGGAGTACAGTCCTGCTAACGGAGTACAGTCCTGCTAAGGGAGTACAGTCCTGCCAAGGGAGTACAGTCCTGCTAATAGTGCTTGGTACAGTCCTGCTAAGGGATTAAAATCCTGCTAGTAGTGCTTGGTACAGTCCTGCTAAGGGAGTACAGTCCTGCTAATAGTGCTTGGTACAGTCCTGCTAAGGGAGTAAAATCCTGCTAATAGTGCTTGGTACAGTCCTGCTAAGGGAGTACAGGCCTGCTAATAGTGTTTGGTACAGTCCTGCTAATAGTGCTTGGTACAATCCTGCTAAGGGAATACAGTCCTGCTAATAGTGCTTGGTACTATCCTGCTAAAGGAATACAGTCCTGCTAATAGTGCTTGGTACAGTCCTGCTAAAGGAGTACAGTCCTGCTAATAGTGCTTGGTACAGTCCTGCTAAAGGAGTACAGTCCTGCTAAAGGAGTACAGTCCTGCTAAAAGAGTACAGTCCTGCTAAGGGAGTACAGTCCGGCCAAGGGAGTAAAGTCCTGCTAAAGGAGTACAGTCCTGCTAAGGGAGTACAGTCCTGCTAATAATGCTTGGTACAGTCCTGCTAAGGGATTACAGTCCTGCTAATAGTGCTTGGTACAGTCCTGCTAAGGGAGTACAGTCCAGCTAATAGTGCTTGGCACAGTCCTGCTAAGGGATTACAGTCCTGCTAAAGGAGTACAGTCCTGCTAATAGTGCTTGGTACAGTCCTGCTAAGGGAGTACAGTCCTGCTAAGGGAGTACAGTCCTGCTAAGGGAGTACAGTCCGGCTAATAGTGCTTGATACAGTCCTGCTAAGGGAGTACAGTCCTGCTAAGGGAGTACAGTCCTGCTAAGGGAGTACAGTCCGGCTAATAGTGCTTGATACAGTCCTGCTAAGGGAGTACAGTCCTGCTAAGGGAGTACAGTCCTTCTAAGGGAGTACAGTCCTGCTAAGGGAGTACAGTCCTACTAAGGGAGTACAGTCCGGCTAATAGTGCTTGATACAGTCCTGCTAAGGGAGTACAGTCCTGCTAAGGGAGTACAGTCCTTCTAAGGGAGTACAGTCCTGCTAAGGGAGTACAGTCCTGCTAATAGTGCTTGGTACAGTCCTGCTAATAGTGCTTGGTACAATCCTCTTAAGGGATTACAGTCCTGCTAATAGTCTTGGTACAGTCCTGCTAAGGGAGTTCAGTCCTTCTAAGGGATTACTACAGTCCTGCTAAGGGAGTACAGTCCTGCTAAGGGATTACTACAGTCCTGCTAAGGGAGTACAGTCCTGCTAAGGGATTACTACATTCCTGCTAAGGGAGTACAGTCCTGCTAAGGTAGTACAGTCCTGCTAAGGGAGTACAGTCCTGCTAATAGTGCTTGGTACAGTCCTGCTAATAGTGTTGGTACAGTCCTGCTAAGGGAGTAAAATCCTGCTAATAGTGCTTGGTACAGTCCTGCTAAGGGAGTACAGTCCTGCTAATGGAATTACAGTCCTGCTAAGGGATTACAGTCCTGCTAATAGTGCTTGATACAGTCCTGCTGATAGTGCTTGGTACAGTCCTGCTAAGGGAGTAAAATCCTGCTAGTAGTGCTTGGTACAGTCCTGCTAAGGGAGTACAGTCCTGCTAATAGTGCTTGGTACAGTCGTGCTAAGGGAGTAAAATCCTGCTAATAGTGCTTGGTACAGTCCTGCTAAGGGAGTACAGGCCTGCTAATAGTGCTTGGTACAGTCCTGCTAATAGTGCATGGTACAATCCTGCTAAAAGAGTACAGTCCTGCTAAGGGAGTACAGTCCGGCCAAGGGAGTAAAGTCCTGCTAAAGGAGTACAGTCCTGCTAAGGGAGTACAGTCCTGCTAATAGTGCTTGGTACAGTCCTGCTAAGGGATTACTACATTCCTGCTAAGGGAGTACAGTCCTGCTAAGGTAGTACAGTCCTGCTAAGGGAGTACAGTCCTGCTAATAGTGCTTGGTACAGTCCTGCTAATAGTGTTGGTACAGTCCTGCTAAGGGAGTAAAATCCTGCTAATAGTGCTTGGTACAGTCCTGCTAAGGGAGTACAGTCCTGCTAATAGTGCTTGATACAGTCCTGCTGATAGTGCTTGGTACAGTCCTGCTAAGGGAGTAAAATCCTGCTAATAGTGCTTGGTACAGTCCTGCTAAGGGAGTACAGTCCTGCTAAGGGAATTACAGTCCTGCTAAGGGATTACAGTCCTGCTAATAGTGCTTGATACAGTCCTGCTGATAGTGCTTGGTACAGTCCTGCTAAGGGAGTACAGTCCTGCTAATAGTGCTTGGTACAGTCCTGCTAAGGGAGTAAAATCCTGCTAATAGTGCTTGGTACAGTCCTGCTAAGGGAGTACAGGCCTGCTAATAGTGCTTGGTACAGTCCTGCTAATAGTGCTTGGTACTATCCTGCTAAAGGAATACAGTCCTGCTAATAGTGCTTGGTACAGTCCTGCTAAAGGAGTACAGTCCTGCTAATAGTGCTTGGTACAGTCCTGCTAAAGGAGTACAGTCCTGCTAAAGGAGTACAGTCCTGCTAAAAGAGTACAGTCCTGCTAAGGGAGTACAGTCCGGCCAAGGGAGTAAAGTCCTGCTAAAGGAGTACAGTCCTGCTAAGGGAGTACAGTCCTGCTAATAATGCTTGGTACAGTCCTGCTAAGGGAGTACAGTCCTGCCAATAGTGCTTGGTACAGTCCTGCTAAGGGAGTACAGTCCAGCTAATAATGCTTGGCACAGTCCTGCTAAGGGATTACAGTCCTGCTAAAGGAGTACAGTCCTGCTAATAGTGTTTGGTACAGTCCTGCCAAGGGGTACAGTCCTTCTAAGGGAGTACAGTCCTGCTAAGGGAGAACAGTCCTGCCAAGGGAGTACAGTCCTGCTAAGGAGTACAGTCCTGCCAAGGGAGTACAGTCCTGCTAATAGTGCTTGGTACAACCCTGTTAACGGAGTACAGTCCTGCTAAAGGAGTACAGTCCTGCTAATAGTGCTTGGTACAGTCCTGCTAATAGTGCTTGGTACAGTCCTGCTAATAGTGCTTGGTACAGTCCTGCTAATAGTGCTTGGTACAGTCCTGCTAAGGGAGTACAGTCCTGCTAATAGTGCTTTGTACAATCCTGCTAAGGGAGTACAGTCCTGCTAATAGTGCTTGGTACAGTCTTGCTAAGGGAGTACAGTCCTGCTAATAGTGCTTGGTACAGTCCTGCTAAGGGAGTACAGTCCAGCTAATAATGCTTGGCACAGTCCTGCTAAGGGATTACAGTCCTGCTAAAGGAGTATAGTCCTGCTAATAGTGTTTGGTACAGTCCTGCCAAGGGAGTACAGTCCTTCTAAGGGAGTACAGTCCTGCTAAGGGAGAACAGTCCTGCCAAGCGAGTACAGTCCTGCTAAGGGAGTACAGTCCTGCCAAGGGAGTACAGTCCTGCTAATAGTGCTTGGTACAACCCTGTTAACGGAGTACAGTCCTGCTAAAGGAGTACAGTCCTGCTAATAGTGCTTGGTACAGTCCTGCTAATAGTGCTTGGTACAGTCCTGCTAATAGTGCTTGGTACAGTCCTGCTAATAGTGCTTGGTACAGTCCTGCTAAGGGAGTACAGTCCTGCTAATAGTGCTTTGTACAATCCTGCTAAGGGAGTACAGTCCTGCTAATAGTGCTTGGTACAGTCCTGCTAAGGGAGTACAGTCCTGCTAATAGTGCTTGGTACAGTCCTGCTAAGGGAGTACAGTCCTGCTAAGGGAGTACAGTCCTGCTAACGGAGTACAGTCCTGCCAAGGGAGTACAGTCCTGCTAATAGTGCTTGGTACAGTCCTGCTAAGGGATTAAAATCCTGCTAGTAGTGCTTGGTACAGTCCTGCTAAGGGAGTACAGTCCTGCTAATAGTGCTTGGTACAGTCCTGCTAAGGGAGTAAAATCCTGCTAATAGTGCTTGGTACAGTCCTGCTAAGGGAGTACAGGCCTGCTAATAGTGTTTGGTACAGTCCTGCTAATAGTGCTTGGTACAATCCTGCTAAGGGAATACAGTCCTGCTAATAGTGCTTGGTACTATCCTGCTAAAGGAATACAGTCCTGCTAATAGTGCTTGGTACAGTCCTGCTAAAGGAGTACAGTCCTGCTAATAGTGCTTGGTACAGTCCTGCTAAAGGAGTACAGTCCTGCTAAAGGAGTACAGTCCTGCTAAAAGAGTACAGTCCTGCTAAGGGAGTACAGTCCGGCCAAGGGAGTAAAGTCCTGCTAAAGGAGTACAGTCCTGCTAAGGGAGTACAGTCCTGCTAATAATGCTTGGTACAGTCCTGCTAAGGGATTACAGTCCTGCTAATAGTGCTTGGTACAGTCCTGCTAAGGGAGTACAGTCCAGCTAATAGTGCTTGGCACAGTCCTGCTAAGGGATTACAGTCCTGCTACAGGAGTACAGTCCTGCTAATAGTGCTTGGTACAGTCCTGCTAAGGGAGTACAGTCCTGCTAAGGGAGTACAGTCCTGCTAAGGGAGTACAGTCCGGCTAATAGTGCTTGATACAGTCCTGCTAAGGGAGTACAGTCCTGCTAAGGGAGTACAGTCCTGCTAAGGGAGTACAGTCCGGCTAATAGTGCTTGATACAGTCCTGCTAAGGGAGTACAGTCCTGCTAAGGGAGTACAGTCCTTCTAAGGGAGTACAGTCCTGCTAAGGGAGTACAGTCCTACTAAGGGAGTACAGTCCGGCTAATAGTGCTTGATACAGTCCTGCTAAGGGAGTACAGTCCTGCTAAGGGAGTACAGTCCTTCTAAGGGAGTACAGTCCTGCTAAGGGAGTACAGTCCTGCTAATAGTGCTTGGTACAGTCCTGCTAATAGTGCTTGGTACAATCCTCTTAAGGGATTACAGTCCTGCTAATAGTCTTGGTACAGTCCTGCTAGGGAGTTCAGTCCTTCTAAGGGATTACTACAGTCCTGCTAAGGGAGTACAGTCCTGCTAAGGGATTACTACAGTCCTGCTAAGGGAGTACAGTCCTGCTAAGGGATTACTACATTCCTGCTAAGGGAGTACAGTCCTGCTAAGGTAGTACAGTCCTGCTAAGGGAGTACAGTCCTGCTAATAGTGCTTGGTACAGTCCTGCTAATAGTGTTGGTACAGTCCTGCTAAGGGAGTAAAATCCTGCTAATAGTGCTTGGTACAGTCCTGCTAAGGGAGTACAGTCCTGCTAATGGAATTACAGTCCTGCTAAGGGATTACAGTCCTGCTAATAGTGCTTGATACAGTCCTGCTGATAGTGCTTGGTACAGTCCTGCTAAGGGAGTAAAATCCTGCTAGTAGTGCTTGGTACAGTCCTGCTAAGGGAGTACAGTCCTGCTAATAGTGCTTGGTACAGTCGTGCTAAGGGAGTAAAATCCTGCTAATAGTGCTTGGTACAGTCCTGCTAAGGGAGTACAGGCCTGCTAATAGTGCTTGGTACAGTCCTGCTAATAGTGCATGGTACAATCCTGCTAAGGGAGTACAGTCCTGCTAATAGTGCTTGGTACTATCCTGCTAAAGGAATACAGTCCTGCTAATAGTGCTTGGTACAGTCCTGCTAAAGGAGTACAGTCCTGCTAATAGTGCTTGGTACAGTCCTGCTAAAGGAGTACAGTCCTGCTAAAGGAGTACAGTCCTGCTAAAAGAGTACAGTCCTGCTAAGGGAGTACAGTCCGGCCAAGGGAGTAAAGTCCTGCTAAAGGAGTACAGTCCTGCTAAGGGAGTACAGTCCTGCTAATAGTGCTTGGTACAGTCCTGCTAAGGGAGTACAGTCCAGCTAATAATGCTTGGCACAGTCCTGCTAAGGGATTACAGTCCTGCTAAAGGAGTACAGTCCTGCTAATAGTGTTTGGTACAGTCCTGCCAAGGGAGTACAGTCCTTCTAAGGGAGTACAGTCCTGCTAAGGGAGAACAGTCCTGCCAAGGGAGTACAGTCCTGCTAAGGGAGTACAGTCCTGCCAAGGGAGTACAGTCCTGCTAATAGTGCTTGGTACAACCCTGTTAACGGAGTACAGTCCTGCTAAAGGAGTACAGTCCTGCTAATAGTGCTTGGTACAGTCCTGCTAATAGTGCTTGGTACAGTCCTGCTAATAGTGCTTGGTACAGTCCTGCTAATAGTGCTTGGTACAGTCCTGCTAAGGGAGTACAGTCCTGCTAATAGTGCTTTGTACAATCCTGCTAAGGGAGTACAGTCCTGCTAATAGTGCTTGGTACAGTCCTGCTAAGGGAGTACAGTCCTGCTAATAGTGCTTGGTACAGTCCTGCTAAGGGAGTACAGTCCTGCTAAGGGAGTACAGTCCTGCCAAGGGAGTACAGTCCTGCTAATAGTGCTTGGTACAGTCCTGCTAAGGGAGTAAAATCCTGCTAGTAGTGCTTGGTACAGTCCTGCTAAGGGAGTACAGTCCTGCTAATAGTGCTTGGTACAGTCCTGCTAAGGGAGTAAAATCCTGCTAATAGTGCTTGGTACAGTCCTGCTAAGGGAGTACAGGCCTGCTAATAGTGCTTGGTACAGTCCTGCTAATAGTGCTTGGTACAATCCTGCTAAGGGAGTACAGTCCTGCTAATAGTGCTTGGTACTATCCTGCTAAAGGAATACAGTCCTGCTAATAGTGCTTGGTACAGTCCTGCTAAAGGAGTACAGTCCTGCTAATAGTCTTGGTACAGTCCTGCTAAGGGAGTTCAGTCCTTCTAAGGGATTACTACAGTCCTGCTAAGGGAGTACAGTCCTGCTAAGGGATTACTACAGTCCTGCTAAGGGAGTACAGTCCTGCTAAGGGATTACTACATTCCTGCTAAGGGAGTACAGTCCTGCTAAGGTAGTACAGTCCTGCTAAGGGAGTACAGTCCTGCTAATAGTGCTTGGTACAGTCCTGCTAATAGTGTTGGTACAGTCCTGCTAAGGGAGTAAAATCCTGCTAATAGTGCTTGGTACAGTCCTGCTAAGGGAGTACAGTCCTGCTAAGGGAATTACAGTCCTGCTAAGGGATTACAGTCCTGCTAATAGTGCTTGATACAGTCCTGCTGATAGTGTTTGGTACAGTCCTGCTAAGGGAGTAAAATCCTGCTAGTAGTGCTTGGTACAGTCCTGCTAAGGGAGTACAGTCCTGCTAATAGTGCTTGGTACAGTCCTGCTAAGGGAGTAAAAGCCTGCTAATAGTGCTTGGTACAGTCCTGCTAAGGGAGTACAGGCCTGCTAATAGTGCTTGGTACAGTCCTGCTAATAGTGCTTGGTACAGTCCTGCTAAAGGAGTACAGTCCTGCTAATAGTCTTGGTACAGTCCTGCTAAGGGAGTTCAGTCCTTCTAAGGGATTACTACAGTCCTGCTAAGGGAGTACAGTCCTGCTAAGGGATTACTACAGTCCTGCTAAGGGAGTACAGTCCTGCTAAGGGATTACTACATTCCTGCTAAGGGAGTACAGTCCTGCTAAGGTAGTACAGTCCTGCTAAGGGAGTACAGTCCTGCTAATAGTGCTTGGTACAGTCCTGCTAATAGTGTTGGTACAGTCCTGCTAAGGGAGTAAAATCCTGCTAATAGTGCTTGGTACAGTCCTGCTAAGGGAGTACAGTCCTGCTAAGGGAATTACAGTCCTGCTAAGGGATTACAGTCCTGCTAATAGTGCTTGATACAGTCCTGCTGATAGTGCTTGGTACAGTCCTGCTAAGGGAGTAAAATCCTGCTTGTAGTGCTTGGTACAGTCCTGCTAAGGGAGTACAGTCCTGCTAATAGTGCTTGGTACAGTCCTGCTAAGGGAGTAAAATCCTGCTAATAGTGCTTGGTACAGTCCTGCTCAGGGAGTACAGGCCTGCTAATAGTGCTTGGTACAGTCCTGCTAATAGTGCTTGGTACAGTCCTGCTAAAGGAGTACAGTCCTGCTAATAGTCTTGGTACAGTCCTGCTAAGGGAGTTCAGTCCTTCTAAGGGATTACTACAGTCCTGCTAAGGGAGTACAGTCCTGCTAAGGGATTACTACAGTCCTGCTAAGGGAGTACAGTCCTGCTAAGGGATTACTACATTCCTGCTAAGGGAGTACAGTCCTGCTAAGGTAGTACAGTCCTGCTAAGGGAGTACAGTCCTGCTAATAGTGCTTGGTACAGTCCTGCTAATAGTGTTGGTACAGTCCTGCTAAGGGAGTAAAATCCTGCTAATAGTGCTTGGTACAGTCCTGCTAAGGGAGTACAGTCCTGCTAATGGAATTACAGTCCTGCTAAGGGATTACAGTCCTGCTAATAGTGCTTGATACAGTCCTGCTGATAGTGCTTGGTACAGTCCTGCTAAGGGAGTAAAATCCTGCTAATAGTGCTTGGTACAGTCCTGCTAAGGGAGTACAGTCCTGCTAAGGGAATTACAGTCCTGCTAAGGGATTACAGTCCTGCTAATAGTGCTTGATACAGTCCTGCTGATAGTGCTTGGTACAGTCCTGCTAAGGGAGTACAGTCCTGCTAATAGTGCTTGGTACAGTCCTGCTAAGGGAGTAAAATCCTGCTAATAGTGCTTGGTACAGTCCTGCTAAGGGAGTACAGGCCTGCTAATAGTGCTTGGTACAGTCCTGCTAATAGTGCTTGGTACTATCCTGCTAAAGGAATACAGTCCTGCTAATAGTGCTTGGTACAGTCCTGCTAAAGGAGTACAGTCCTGCTAATAGTGCTTGGTACAGTCCTGCTAAAGGAGTACAGTCCTGCTAAAGGAGTACAGTCCTGCTAAAAGAGTACAGTCCTGCTAAGGGAGTACAGTCCGGCCAAGGGAGTAAAGTCCTGCTAAAGGAGTACAGTCCTGCTAAGGGAGTACAGTCCTGCTAATAATGCTTGGTACAGTCCTGCTAAGGGAGTACAGTCCTGCTAATAGTGCTTGGTACAGTCCTGCTAAGGGAGTACAGTCCAGCTAATAATGCTTGGCACAGTCCTGCTAAGGGATTACAGTCCTGCTAAAGGAGTACAGTCCTGCTAATAGTGTTTGGTACAGTCCTGCCAAGGGAGTACAGTCCTTCTAAGGGAGTACAGTCCTGCTAAGGGAGAACAGTCCTGCCAAGGGAGTACAGTCCTGCTAAGGGAGTACAGTCCTGCCAAGGGAGTACAGTCCTGCTAATAGTGCTTGGTACAACCCTGTTAACGGAGTACAGTCCTGCTAAAGGAGTACAGTCCTGCTAATAGTGCTTGGTACAGTCCTGCTAATAGTGCTTGGTACAGTCCTGCTAATAGTGCTTGGTACAGTCCTGCTAATAGTGCTTGGTACAGTCCTGCTAAGGGAGTACAGTCCTGCTAATAGTGCTTTGTACAATCCTGCTAAGGGAGTACAGTCCTGCTAATAGTGCTTGGTACAGTCTTGCTAAGGGAGTACAGTCCTGCTAATAGTGCTTGGTACAGTCCTGCTAAGGGAGTACAGTCCAGCTAATAATGCTTGGCACAGTCCTGCTAAGGGATTACAGTCCTGCTAAAGGAGTATAGTCCTGCTAATAGTGTTTGGTACAGTCCTGCCAAGGGAGTACAGTCCTTCTAAGGGAGTACAGTCCTGCTAAGGGAGAACAGTCCTGCCAAGCGAGTACAGTCCTGCTAAGGGAGTACAGTCCTGCCAAGGGAGTACAGTCCTGCTAATAGTGCTTGGTACAACCCTGTTAACGGAGTACAGTCCTGCTAAAGGAGTACAGTCCTGCTAATAGTGCTTGGTACAGTCCTGCTAATAGTGCTTGGTACAGTCCTGCTAATAGTGCTTGGTACAGTCCTGCTAATAGTGCTTGGTACAGTCCTGCTAAGGGAGTACAGTCCTGCTAATAGTGCTTTGTACAATCCTGCTAAGGGAGTACAGTCCTGCTAATAGTGCTTGGTACAGTCCTGCTAAGGGAGTACAGTCCTGCTAATAGTGCTTGGTACAGTCCTGCTAAGGGAGTACAGTCCTGCTAAGGGAGTACAGTCCTGCTAACGGAGTACAGTCCTGCTAAGGGAGTAGAGTCCTGCCAAGGGAGTACAGTCCTGCTAATAGTGCTTGGTACAGTCCTGCTAAGGGAGTAAAATCCTGCTAGTAGTGCTTGGTACAGTCCTGCTAAGGGAGTACAGGCCTGCTAATAGTGCTTGGTACAGTCCTGCTAATAGTGCTTGGTACAATCCTGCTAAGGGAGTACAGTCCTGCTAATAGTGCTTGGTACTATCCTGCTAAAGGAATACAGTCCTGCTAATAGTGCTTGGTACAGTCCTGCTAAAGGAGTACAGTCCTGCTAATAGTGCTTGGTACAGTCCTGCTAAAGGAGTACAGTCCTGCTAAAGTAGTACAGTCCTGCTAAAAGAGTACAGTCCTGCTAAGGGAGTACAGTCCGGCCAAGGGAGTAAAGTCCTGCTAAAGGAGTACAGTCCTGCTAAGGGAGTACAGTCCTGCTAAGGGAGTACAGTCCTGCTAAGGGAGTACAGTCCGGCTAATAATGCTTGATACAGTCCTGCTAAGGGAGTACAGTCCTGCTAAGGGAGTACAGTCCTTCTAAGGGAGTACAGTCCTGCTAAGGGAGTACAGTCCTGCTAATAGTGCTTGGTACAGTCCTGCTAATAGTGCTTGGTACAATCCTCTTAAGGGATTACAGTCCTGCTAATAGTCTTGGTACAGTCCTGCTAAGGGAGTTCAGTCCTGCTAAGGGATTACTACCGTCCTGCTAAGGGAGTACAGTCCTGCTAAGGGATTACTACATTCCTGCTAAGGGAGTACAGTCCTGCTAAGGTAGTACAGTCCTGCTAAGGGAGTACAGTCCTGCTAATAGTGCTTGGTACAGTCCTGCTAATAGTGTTGGTACAGTCCTGCTAAGGGAGTAAAATCCTGCTAATAGTGCTTGGTACAGTCCTGCTAAGGGAGTACAGTCCTGCTAAGGGAATTACAGTCCTGCTAAGGGATTACAGTCCTTCTAATAGTGCTTGATACAGTCCTGCTGATAGTGCTTGGTACAGTCCTGCTAAGGGAGTAAAATCCTGCTAGTAGTGCTTGGTACAGTCCTGCTAAGGGAGTACAGTCCTGCTAATAGTGCTTGGTACAGTCCTGCTAAGGGAGTAAAATCCTGCTAATAGTGCTTGGTACAGTCCTGCTAAGGGAGTACAGGCCTGCTAATAGTGCTTGGTACAGTCCTGCTAATAGTGCTTGGTACAGTCCTGCTAAGGGAGTAAAATCCTGCTAATAGTGCTTGGTACAGTCCTGCTAAGGGAGTACAGGCCTGCTAATAGTGCTTGGTACAATCCTGCTAATAGTGCTTGGTACAATCCTGCTAAGGGAGTACAGTCCTGCTAATAGTGCTTGGTACTATCCTGCTAAAGGAATACAGTCCTGCTAATAGTGCTTGGTACAGTCCTGCTAAAGGAGTACAGTCCTGCTAATAGTGCTTGGTACAGTCCTGCTAAGGGAGTACAGTCCAGCTAATAATGCTTGGCACAGTCCTGCTAAGGGATTACAGTCCTGCTAAAGGAGTACAGTCCTGCTAATAGTGTTTGGTACAGTCCTGCTAAGGGAGTACAGTCCTGCTAAGGGAGTACAGTCCTGCTAAGGGAGTACAGTCCGGCTAATAGTGCTTGATACAGTCCTGCTAAGGGATTACAGTCCTGCTAAGGGAGTACAGTCCGGCTAATAGTGCTTGATACAGTCCTGCTAAGGGAGTACAGTCCTGCTAAGGGAGTACAGTCCTGCTAAGGGAGTACAGTCCGGCTAATAGTGCTTGATACAGTCCTGCTAAGGGAGGGTGTGATGGATGCCAGTAAACCTCTGCTGTATCATTGCTTTTAATGCCACTTTTTCCTCAAACTGGTTGAAACCTGCAGCCTGGGAGGAGCTCTCTCTCTCCCGACTCCCTCCCACTTTCTCCCTCTCTTTTCCTCTCCTTGTCCAACTCTCTCACTCTTTCTCTCTTTTTCCCTACCCCGTCTTCCTATTTCTCTCCTCCCTATTGCACTCTCTCTCTCTCCACTCTCCACTCTCATACCATCTCACCCTATCTGTCTCTCTCTGTTGTTGTCATTGTGCAAGACCATACAAGACCTAAGTACATATATCCAACGAATCCTCCCTGTCATAACGGATCCTGTAAAAAGCAGGGACAGTGGAACGTCAACAAGACCTCTGTGAAAAATGGACATGTAAGACACATCCCTGAAACCCTCTCTCTCTCTCTCTCTCTCCCTCTCTCTCTATTTCTCTCTCTCTCTCTCTCTCTCTCTCTCTCTCTCTCTCTCCCTCTCTCTCTCTCTCTCTCTCTCTCTCTCTTTCTTTATTGTCTCCCTGTCTCTTCTCTCTTTATCCCTGTTGTGTCTCAGCCTAGAGTCTTATAGTGAGGCCATTTCCTAACCTTTCAAAAGCTTAATTGAGTCTGTTAATTATAGCCCTGTCAGGCCTGTCTCTTCCTCTCATCTCTCTGGAAGTTCCTGATCTTGATTAGTCATCAGTAAACTATGCCAGATAGACAGAGGCCTCCTTCCCTCTATCCCTTGCTCTCTCTCTCCATCTCTTCCTTCCTCCCACACACAAACATGCACACGCACGCACGTACACACACGCAGGTACACACACGCATGTACACACACGCACATACACACACAGTCAACATAGTCATTCATTCAAGATGTCTATGACATGTTTTCTTTAGAAGGGTTGATGTGTGACATTTACAGTATTATACAGGATTATACAGGACAGAACAGTAGCAGGTGTCAACATCATCATTCTGCAAACAGTGACCTGCATTCCTATGTGCTTGTTGAGATACATTTATGGGTACATTCCAACAAAGTTATTGGTAACAGCAATCGATCATTCTCTGCAGTGCCATGGTTTTAGATGTATAAACCTGTAACCATATCAACTATCCTCATTCATGCTTGAGAAATTTCTCTTTGCTAAGAAGCAATTAGATTTATCACAGTAAGGTACTTAATTGTTACCCAGAAATGATCTGATATTAAAATAAAAATGTCTGCATTGGAACTTTAAAAACGTATGTTGTTGTTCACATCTGTATAATTGATAAATATATCAATCTGACATCTACCTCTCCCTCTCCTTCTCTTTACAGCCACCCGGGAGTCAGCATTCGTTCATGCCATTGCCTCAGCGGGGGTGGCGTTCGCAGTGACGCGGTCCTGCGCCGAGGGCTCAGCCACCATCTGTGGTTGTGACACACTCCACAAGGGCCCACCTGGCGAGGGCTGGAAGTGGGGCGGATGCAGCGAGGATGTGGATTTCGGCAGCATGGTGTCCAGGGAGTTTGCAGACGCCCGTGAGAACCGGCCCGATGCGCGCTCCGCCATGAACCGCCAAAACAACGAGGCGGGACGAACGGTGAGACGTCTTCTCTCTGTATCACTGATAATATCAGCCTTATGGATTAAACATTCATAAAGATCACCAAGTGTTATTAAGACTTAGTAATATGGTGTCACTTTGACTTTGGTTAAACTAATTGCACCCCCCTGTTGTCCCGTCTGTCTCTCCCTCAGTCTCTGAACGACAACATGTTCCTGAAGTGTAAGTGCCATGGCTTGTCAGGCAGCTGTGAGGTGAAGACGTGCTGGTGGTCCCAGCCTGACTTCAGAGTTATCGGAGACTACATGAAGGACAAGTACGACAGTGCATCAGAGATGGTGGTGGAGAAGCACAAGGAGTCCCGCGGCTGGGTGGAGACTTTGAGACCCAAGTTCACCTTCTTCAAACCGCCCACGGAGCGAGACCTGGTCTACTACGAGAGCTCGCCCAACTTCTGCGAGCCCAACCCAGAGACAGGCTCTTTCGGGACGCGCGACCGTGCCTGTAACCTGACATCACATGGCATCGACGGCTGCGACCTGCTGTGCTGCGGCCGGGGACACAACACCCAGGCGGAGAAACGGAAGGAGAAGTGCCACTGCATCTTCCACTGGTGCTGCTACGTCAGCTGCCAAGAGTGTGTTCGAGTCTATGATGTTCACACCTGCAAATAGATAGGGCCTTTGGGACCGCTCTTTCTGCACCTCACCAAATGTATTTTTTTAAATACTTCAACGTATAACAGAGGAAGCTACTGTACGAGCGAGGCTCAGAGAACTTGAGAGGCTTTGATTGGACTTTGATCAAACATTAGTTGACTTGTCTGTGGATTCAGCTACAGTACAGTCACCTAATAGGCAACCGAGATGGCGGCCTGTCATGTGATGCAGTGGTGTCAGCCGCTCTTAGAATGCTGAGGTAGTTCTAGAATACAGAGGTGGACTCATGGAGGCTCTATTCAGAAAATCAACATGGTTATGTTGATGTTGATGACCACCATTTCATCGATAGAGGCAAAAGAGGAGACCATTACAGAGTGAACTATGAGTAGCCAAGGAGTGACTTTCAGTGACTTCCAGAAAGGTGTTTCAAGGCCTTGGTGTCCTTCCTGACACAACAAAAGAAAACTGTAGGTTGTATATGGCTACATAAACTGTACTGTTGACAAGCACCATGTTGGTGAAAAGTCTGTATTCTCTATGTAGACTCCTTCATGTATAGCAGAACAGCACTGTCTAAACCTTTAGGACACCACACAATCTATTTTTCTAAATATTAAGTGGCACTCTGCTCTGCTTATGAGTTTTATATATCTACAAAAAAAGAACAGCATTTCTGAGCTATGTTCACAACTTTGTATGACCATGGTGCACTCAAAAGCACACATTCTACTCGATATTTGCAGTATGTAAGTGGTAACTAACTTTTCAACTGTTTTATGATACATATAGTGTTAACATGTTACTAATGTTGGGATTAGAATGCACTTGCACCTAAGTGAATGTAGTTTTTACATTCCCATGTATTCGCAAATCCTGTCTTTTTTAGTCTGTGGTATGAAGTAGGATTACTCTGATCACAAAAAGCACATGAGCACAAATCAACCAAATCAAACAGGTTTGAAAATAATTTATGTTTATCCCTATACAATCTTCTATCAATGTCTCGTTGGGAACCCTGCTACAACTGCAAGCTCTTTGAAGAAAGTTTCCAAGAGTTGGCCATAGAACGATAGATGATAAAAAACAAAGTTTAGCCCAAAGACAAATTACTTTCAGCTGGAGGAGGATGAGGTGGTCAGAGAGTCTAAAGTGAGTTTGAAAGTTCAGCACTTGTGTCTAATTGAAGAGAATAAAGCTTGTTCTACTCGTTTTTATCAGTGTTAGTAACCGTTCAGCAGAACACAGTATGTGTATCATCACGTGTCCCGGTGCAGACAGACCCATGCTATTTAGTGTTTGAAAATGAAAGTATGTGAAAGAGACTGGCCCACTAGTGTAATTCTGTATTCATTATGCCCATGAATGCATGTATGCAATCTTACTGTTTCCTATCTGTAAGCTATTACTAACTGTAATCTGAAATGCTTCTCAGAGTATACTTCGTACTTCGTACAGTATGTTATGAACAGCAATCTGATGTCAAGTGGTAACCCAGCTGTAGTTTCTGTAAAACGATGACCAAAATCTGTGTATCAGATTCTGATTCCTGGCTTATAGATGTGGGTTCTTAATTTGATCACCCTGTTTCAGGAGAACCTTCCTGCAATACAGGACATTTCAAACGTGTAGTGTATTTAAGGTTTAAAAAGGCTTCGGAAGTTTGTAATTTCCACTTTGAAATGAGATTTTCCCATACAAAAAATGTATCAACCACTACAAAAATGTCCATTAATTATAATCCACATAATAATTCACAAACTGGTTCAAATTAAGATCCTACATCTGTTTTCTTTCTCCTCCAACCTTACAAACTGCAGCATAACTGAAACTATCAAGACTTCCCCTTTGTATGCTGCTAATTATACATGTATGTATTTATGTATGTATGTATGTATGTATGTATGCGTGTATGTACACTACATGACCAATAGTATGTGGACACCTGCTCGTCAAACATCTCATTACAAGTTCATGGGCATTAACCCTTTAGAGTCCAAGCCCTGTCTAAGCCGGGGGATATATGTAATTGTTTTAAGAAGGTCGTACCAAGGATCATTTAGCTATTTGATTTTGAATTTTAAAACCCCTTGAAGTATCCAAAAAATATATTAAACAAATATTTGATGAAAATTTATTTTTGACCTTACTGCTATTAGCCCATACAAATGCGTTGAATAACAGATTCACTACATGGAACAACAGATAGTCCCCCAAAAATATCAAAAGGAGGATTGTTTTGAAGTGTCTCTCCTATATCTGAGAGAAATCAGAAATATCAGGAAACATTTGTTATTCTTTTTTACTTAACCACTTATTTTTGGCACTAAACAGTCTAAGCCCTGTCTAAGCCAGGGGAAGGGGGTTCTACTAAACTATATGGAATTGTTTTAAGGTCATACCAAGGATCATTTAGCTATTTGATTTTGAAGTGTAAGACCCATTGAAGTATATATATATGAAAGAAAATATGTATATATAGGGGCCTCCCGAGTGGCACAGTGGTCTAAGGCACAATGTTGTGGTGTCACTACAGCCTGGGGTTCAATCCCAGTGTCACAACCAGCCGTGACCAGGAGTCCAATAGGACGGTGCACAATATGCCCAGCGTTGTCCAGTTTAGGGGAGGGTTTGGCCGGGGGGCTTTACTTGCTACAACTTATCGTGCTCTAGTGACTCCTTGTGGCAGGCCAGGCACCTGCAGGCTGACAGTGGTCATCTGTTGAATGGTGTTTCCTCTGACACATTAGTGCAGCTGGCTTCTGGGTTAAGCAAGCGGGTGTTAAGAAGTGTGGCATGGTGGGTCATGTTTCAGAGGACTCAACCTTCACCTCTCCCAAGCCCGTTGCAGAGATGAGACAAGATCCTAATCACAAAATCGGGGAGAAAAAAGGGGGTAAAAATTACAATAAAAATATATATTTGATTAAAATGCATTTTTGACCTTACTGCTATTAGCCCATACAAATGCATTGTAAGGGGGTTTATTGTCATGCTGGAACATGCCTTCCCTAAACTGTTGCCACAAAGTTGGAAGCACAGAATCGTCTAGAATGCCATTGTATGCTGTAGCATTAAGATTTCCTTTCACTGGAACTAAGTGGCGTAGCCAAAACAATGAAAAACAGCCCCAGACCATTATTCCTCCTCCACCAAGCTTTACAGTTGGCACTATGCATTTGGGCAGGTAGCGTTCTCCTAGCATCCGCCAAACCCAGATTCGACCGTCGGACTGCCAGATGGTGAAGTGGGATTCATTCCTTCAAAGAACGTGTTTTCACTGCTCCAGAGTCCAATGGCACCGAGCTTTACACCACTCCAGCCGACGCTTGTTTTTGCATATGGTGATCTTAGGCTTGTGTGCGGCTGCTCGCCCATGGAAACCCATTTCATTAAGCTCCCTGGTGAACAGTTCTTGTGCTAACGTTGCTTCCAGAGGCAGTTTGGAACTCGGTAGTGAGTGTTGTAACCGAGGAGAGGTGATTGTTACCCATTATGCGCTTCAGCACTTGGCTTCATCACTCGGCCGTCCCGTTCTGTGAGCTTGTGGCCTCCCACTTCTTGGCTGAACTGTTGTTGCTCCTAGACATTCCCATTTCACAATAACAGCTTTTACAGTTGACTGGGGCAACTCTAGCAGGGCAGAAATGTGATGAACTGAATTGTTGGAAAGGTTGCATCCTATGACGGTGCCACATTTAAAGTCACTGAGCTCTTCAGTAAGACCATTCTACTGCCAATGTTTGTCTATGCAGATTGCATGGCTGTGTGCTCGATTTTATACACCTGTCGGCAACGGGTGTGGCTGCAATAGCCAAATCCACTCATTTGAAGGGGTGTTCCACATACTTTTGTATATATAGTGTATGTATGTATGTACTGTATGTTAGTTATTCTTCTTTCTATGAAAGACAGCGTTTAGATGTAGGTTGAACAAAAATGTGAAGTTTTCTACTAATTCATTTTGCATATAGACTGGATAGACATGTACATGAATGTTAACCAAATAGACATATTTTGATAAGTATTGTTTGTTAGTCTGTGTTTCGGTTGGGGAATCATGTATTCACTGGTCCAACTGTGGACTAAAAGTTATGTAGAGCTTCAGCTTAGATGAGCTACTGATTGCTTGAACAAATATGAAACCTATATCACTTACTGCATATCAGTACACCTATGTTATATGTGAGATCAAATATAACATAATATTCATACCTTTGCAGAACAAAAATGCGACTACTGAACCTCGAATCAAGAGTTATGAATTCCATAAGGAGCGAAGAACTTCAGCAATAATTTTGTTGGTTCAGAAGCTCTTGGGAAATAGGAAAGGTTGATGGTTGATTAAATAGTAAACTATGTATTTTCCTGTCAGGCATGTGTATCTCTTACCATGTTCATCTTCCATAGACATCCATAGACGTAAAATGCATTCCTCATACAATGACTGCCACTATGCTGTATAAATGAAAGCCCCAGAATGACACAATCATGTTTCACATGAGATTACTTTTTGACTATGATAAACTACTGAGCAACCATTTTCGATACAATCTGTGCTTTTCTGCATTTATATTTCAGTTCATGTTTTGTTTGTTTGTTTGTCTGTCTGTCTGTGTAGACAATTTGCTGACGTTCAAAAAAATGTGTTATGGTCTTTAAATCCAAAGTTTTGTACAAATTTGTTATTTGCAATTATGTATTTCTAAAGTCTGATGTTTTTGTAATGATTATTTATTTTACCGTAACTGTATATATTAGTAAGTAAGAGTATATATTTTAGTTTCCGAGACAGTGTTGTTACTTTTAGCACTGTAACAGTTTTACCTCAATGTCTGTTTTATCACTGACTGTACACAGGATACTGTCTGTAATAGATTGATAGATGTTAACTTTAGAATGACATAATAAAAAAACATAAAAAACTACAAACATGGCGTCACTTTGTATCACAGGAGGTTGGCAGCACCTTAATTGGAGAGGACAGGTCATGGTAATGGCTGGAATGGAAGGATTGGAATGGTATCAAATACATCAAACACATGGTTTGATGCCATTCCATTCGCTCCGTTCCAGCAAATATTATGAGCCGTTCTCCCCTCAGCACCCTCCACTGCTAAATGCATTTTTTCTATATAGGCCTATAATACAACCTACAAACATCCTTCCATGTCCCCATCCTCTCACCAACCACAAACATGTTTAGTTCTAGAGATCATGAAGTCGTTCTAACCATATACCCATCCATATGTTTCTTTAATATAGATAAAGGTAAATAGATTACAAGAATATAACAACCTGTCTTGTTTTAGCATCAACTGATAAATTATGTTAACTAAAGCATGTGTAGAGGAGAAATTATGCTCTAAATTCTAAAAACAGAGAGGATAATATATAAATAAAATATGTCCCGTATACTCCATTCCTTCTCCAAGTGAGGTCACACTTTTCTTTCTCGCTCTAAAATCATGTTACCATGTGGAGGATAGATGCCACTGGCATTACAAAAACAACTAGGCAGGTCTCCAGAATACAGTTTCTTAATTCCCTATATTTCTGCATTGAGCATGGAGATACAATACAAATTCCAAAGTGAGGAGAGAGGAGAAGATTGATTAATTTTAGGAGATGCCAGTTCTAATTGACTGGAGACAGAGACAGGGACAGAGAGAGAGAGAGAGAGGGAGAGAGCAAGAGAGAGAGAGAGAGAGAGAGAGAGAGAGAGAGAGAGAGAAAGAGAGACATGGCCATAGAAAATGGCAAATGGGGCGATTATGGTTAACCTTCATCTCCTGTTTCTGATTTAGTACCCTAGTAGTTTACGAGAACTTGTTTGAAATACTATTAAAATATCCCAATTACTGTCACATACACTCAAAGTAAGTATTCAGATATATTTTATTTGGAAAGACAAGTAGCTTAATATTTTAATGGATTTGAAAATACACTTGGAAGTATTTGAAATACAAAAATACACAAGACTCAAATACACTCCCATGCATTTAAACCAGGTATTTAAAAATATTATCTGAAATAAGTATTTGAAAATGCTGTCAAAAACAATTTGGCAGACCTTCTTTTTTTTTTTTTTACAATAACCACTCAAATATGCAAATAAATGTACTTGTTTTGGGCTGTGCGTTTGAAAATACTCAAATACACAGAAAAAGTACCAGATACTGAAATACACATGCATTTGAACCCATGTCTGTAGTTGACATACTTATGTTAACGTTGGGCTCAACGTCTCTGTTCCTCCTCTGCTGTGCCTTATCAGGTCACAGGGAGAACATTTCCTGAGGCCTATTAGGGAGGACCATAGAGATGACATCATGACATGTCTACCCACACACCCCAACCACCCCTTGACGGTTTTGCACAGCACTGCCTATTGGCATGCCAACGGACAAACTACATGCTAGCCTAGTGGTTAGAGCGTTGGACTAGTAACCGGAAGGTTGCAAGCTCAAATCCCCAAGCTGACAAGGTACAAATCTGTCGTTCTGCCCCTGAACAGGCAGTTAACCCACTGTTCCTAGGCCGTCATTGAAAATAAGAATTTGTTCTTAAATGACTTGCCTGGTTAAATAAAGGTAAAAGAAAATAAAATGTTCACTTGTAAAGGGGATAATATAGATAAGATGCCTCACTGCATCAATGCATAGACTGGCTGGACAGACAAATGCAGCCAGTTTCAGTGGGTCCTTCACAATAACTATCTCAACATGCAGGCGGCAAAAGTACAATTGACACTGAATGGACCTAGTCCCTTGAGCTGCCCTTTCATATGCCTTAAGGTTGTATCCTCCATCTCCTGCTGATGGGGAGACTATAAATGACACAAAACAAATGATTAAAGTATAATGTGGGGGGGTAGAGAGAGAGGGAGAGTGGGTGGAGCTTTGTGAGGAGATAGCGCTGATCTGGGGGTAGATAGATTAGAGGGGGTGATCTGATGAATAGAGCCCACCAGTGCTCCAGCTCTGCCCCTCATTCCCGACCCAGCCACCTGATACTCTTTCAGACCCACAACAATATCACCACCAGAGGCCAGGGCTCAGTGCTATCTAACCTCATTATCAGAGAATACATTGATACACAACCCCCACTCTGAGAGGAATGGCTACAATATAGCCAGGCCACTATGATACCCATGTCAGTCTGTTCTTATTCATGTGGATTCATGTCTTTCACCTAACTCAAATGTTATCGCAGGCTCTCATTTACTGTTAAAGTTCTTCGTAGGCCTGGGGGTCCAGCAATAAATGAATGAAGGAATGACGGCAGTTGTGCCATGCAAACACTTTTTCTCTTGTGATAAAGATTAAAGAAAGTGTTGATGTTTATCTAGTAACATTCACTCATATGTGCCCCCTCAAGACGAGAGCAGGCTTGCAGCTAGAGCGGATTAGTGACAGCCCAGACCAGTATAGCTCACTCATTCCACACACTTTGATTCTTCCCCTTTTCACACAGACTGAAAGGGACTAGAAAACCCAGTATAAAACATGAAACAACCAAACAACAGAAAGATCACAGGATGGCCAGAAACTCGGCCCTGCGGCAACACCGAGGGGGGAAATGGGCCCTTCCCTCCCTCCTCTTCCACCAGAACCACCTAACTGCCTTGTCACCCAGGTGAGATGTACCAGATAGTTGCCAGAGGAGGCTACGGCGGCTCCAGCTATGGAAGCTGGCATCCTGACTGTGAGATAATCGACACAGCTAGACCCTCAAGTGGCACCACCCAATAACCATATAAATAGGAGACAATGGCCCTAATTGCAATCAGTGCCCTCCGCCTCTTTTTATGTCCTGTTTTTGCTGTTATTGAATTGGGAAGGCGAGAGAATCCAGGGTTTCACAATAGAGAGAGTCCCATCTCCATTCCATGCATTTCAATAAAGCTGTGGTGTTCTGGAGGGGTAGGAAGACTGGGGCATGATACATAGTGGTGGTGTGCTCTGGTGGTGTGATGCAAAGCCCATTCTTTACAAGTGACATGGTGTAAAAACACTCCCACGGTCTAAAACCTTTTGATGTCCATGTAGTATGGATTCCCTAATGTCATATTTGCATACAGATCACATTGAGATGTTGTTATTGTTGTTGTGGTTGGCCTGGTGATGGTGATAGATGTCTATGGTGTTTGACTACCGTATTACACATGACATATCGAGTATCCTATTGCACTTAGACTTCAAAAGATTGTCAAAGAAATGTTGATTTGATCATCCAAGATTTCATCAAATCAACACTTCTAAGTAACTAAATTAGATTTGAACCCTCGCTGATGGTATTTTACAGCACTGGGTGGAATGTCTGACATTGAACAGCAATTTGGGAAAGAACGTGGCAGTCAAAGCACTATTTGTATATCATACATCCCAAAGAGTTGGTAATGGATGCACAGAGCAAGCTACTCCAGTGTGCGGGCATTTCCTTATGCTTGCGGACTGTGAAGAAAACCTTTTAATGTACATGTGTGTTTCAGTCCCAGTACCATATTGCCACACATTCAGCAAGCTTCCATACACCAGCTCTGAACAGTGCAATGAGAGACACAACGGCATGATTATAGACTCCTTCTACACCTTTTTTTTAGGTAAACTATGTCAATAATGCTAGATTGAGGTGTGACTATTATGGAGGCCTACAGTAAGTCTTACGGAAGTGCAAAATATTGTCACTTGCAAGCAATATAAATCTCGTTCCAATCAAGGTAAACGTGATATATTTTACGTTAAACATAGACGTGTTGTTTCTAACACAAACCTGATTGCTGAGAGTTAACAGTCATTTAAAATAAACAATCACATCACACTCCATCAATGAATCCAGACTAGGTCTTGCGGTGAAATATGTTTATATTTATTGAACCTTTATTTCAGCAAGAGGTTCCATTCAGACCAAAGCCTCTTTTCCAAGGGAGCCTTGCATGAACACAATTTATTAACCAATTAAATTAAATTACAACATTCAAAGATACAACGTAATAAGAACATACAATACTACAAACAATTTAAGAAGCAAACACATTTAATATGTAATTGAAGTATCTTCATCTATTAAGATTTATAACATATGGTAACTTCACACTGGACACGAATGCCTCTGTTTTGTTGCTGTGAAATATCTTATAGCTTTAGTTTTGCCAATCATTGCCCTATTTCATCTTCTACACCCATGAAGGGGAAACGTGAGAAGTGTGTCACCTGCCCTGAATGGCTAGAATGGGGTTATCCCCTGGCATTCTACAGATGAGAGCCACCACCAGGAAAGCTGTAGCACCTGCACAGCGCTCCTCTTTCTTTTGAAGTGCTTGTTTGTATTGTTAAAGCGAACAAAGGAATTTTGCCACCTTTAGTCAAACGTGGAGGATAATAGCAGGGAGAATGTTAATGAGCTCGCTCAGTGAGGTGGGTGTGCTACTGTAAAGGCAGTCTGGGGGGCGGGGCCGGGGGCAAAGGTTGAGGAGAGGTCAGCTAGACCAAGTTGGGGGAGGGGGGCAGATAGGTGGGAGCTGACATGATCACTCGGTCACCTTTTCACCTCTCAAGCTGTTGAACATGTTTGACATCCATGGATTTCTTTTCAGTTGATCTTATCAATGTGGGACAACATGTGTTCATTCATGTATTCAGTCATTCCTTGAACAAGGACCATGCACTGCGTTTCATGGCAGAGAAGTTACAATTTCTTGCATCTGTAGTAACTGAACAGATAACCCCAGACAATCGGTAATGAAAAAACATTGCGTAAAACATAACTATGAGAGACATTTTCTGTCCACTAAACAAAAGCAACCATATTAATCGACTCACAATACCACCGCAACACTTTATCATATCAAATCAAATGTTATTTGTCACGTATGTTATTGCGTGTGTAGCAAAATGCTTGTGCTTGTAGTTCCAACAGTTCAGCAATATCTAACCAGTAATATCTAACAGTGTGTGTGTGTGTGTGTGTGTGTGTGTGTGTGTGTGTGTGTGTGTGTGTGTGTCCGATAGGGTGTATCAATGACAAGGTGACTAGCAGCGGTAGAGAGGTTATCATTAGCAGGGACTGGCACTGGCCGCTGCTAGTTCCAGTAATTACCTCACAAAGGGCGCTGCCTGCCTTCCCACTGCTTTTCCCACACTGCACTGCAGGCTCAGAATTCCAAGCGGCCCCAGACCTGCAATCTCCTTGGTTTTAAGCAGCAAATGACTGACAAGACCATTCTTCACAGCACTGTAATTGCATTTGAGTGCTATTTTTATTGGGGCGACCCCCCCGAACCCCCTCTGCACTGCCGTCCTCCACCTTTCAAACTAAAGCTAGTTCCCACTAAGGAGGGGCGAGGGGTTAACATAGATTGCATTATTTCTGTTATTGGGAAGAAAAAAAAATGGAGGGAGGTGCGTATAATCCAAAAGATTTGAGCTTTTCTATTTCTCTCGTCTCCTCACAATATATTCCACCGTTGCCAGTTCGGACATCATGGCATCACTGCTAAATTAACTATTCATCCGTTGCATATTTTCTGTCTAGAAAATAATAGAAATGGTCAACAAACAAAAAGTGTATGGGTCAGTCTGCTATTGACAGACTTCCTGTCTTGTTTCAAGCGATATAGCAGCAGTTGAGCATCTTGGCTTGTCTACAAGTGTAATCACTGCTTATTGTCTTTCCCATCCCTCCACATTATTCCCTCAGTGTTGTACTACATGGAAATAATTAGTCTCCATGTCAATACAAGCTCCGAGCACAGAAAACACCCCATTATCACACTGAAACAGATCCAGTTGCATTCTTGGCTCTGTCAAGCTGTACCTCTTTTTTCTCGTCAATATAGTTACTTTTCTTTTCGTGGAAGAGGGGACAAATTCTCGATGTTCTAATGCTGGACAATCAAAAAACAGCTGCTCGTTTGAAATTTACATTTACATTTAAGTCATTTAGCAGACGCTCTTATCCAGAGCGACTTACAAATTGGTGCATTCACCTTATGACATCCAGTGGAACAGTAGTGCATCTAAATCTTTTAAGGGGGGTGAGAGGGATTACTTTATCCTATCCTAGGTATTCCTTAAAGAGGTGGGGTTTCAGGTGTCTCCGGAAGGTGGTGATTGACTCTGCTGTCCTGGCGTCGTGAGGGAGTTTGTTCCACCATTGGGGGGCCAGAGCAGCGAACAGTTTTGACTGGGCTGAGCGGGAACTGTACTTCCTCAGTGGTAGGGAGGCGAGAAGGCCAGAGGTGGATGAACGCAGTGCCCTTGTTTGGGTGTAGGGCCTGATCAGAGCCTGGAGGTACTGAGGTGCTGTTCCCCTCACAGCTCCGTAGGCAAGCACCATGGTCTTGTAGCGGATGCGAGCTTCAACTGGAAGCCAGTGGAGAGAGCGGAGGAGCGGGGTGACGTGAGAGAACTTGGGAAGGTTGAACACCAGATGGGCTGCGGCGTTCTGGATGAGTTGTAGGGGTTTAATGGCACAGGCAGGGAGCCCAGCCAACAGTGAGTTGCAGTAATCCAGACGGGAGATGACGAGTGCCTGGATTAGGACCTGCGCCGCTTCCTGTGTGAGGCAGGGTCGTACTCTGCGGATGTTGTAGAGCATGAACCTACAGGAACGGGCCACCGCCTTGATGTTAGTTGAGAACGACAGGGTGTTGTCCAGGATCACGCCAAGGTTCTTAGCGCTCTGGGAGGAGGACACAATGGAGTTGTCAACCGTGATGGCGAGATCATGGAACGGGCAGTCCTTCCCCGGGAGGAAGAGCAGCTCCGTCTTGCCGAGGTTCAGCTTGAGGTGGTGATCCGTCATCCACACTGATATGTCTGCCAGACATGCAGAGATGCGATTCGCCACCTGGTCATCAGAAGGGGGAAAGGAGAAGATTAATTGTGTGTCGTCTGCATAGCAATGATAGGAGAGACCATGTGAGGTTATGACAGAGCCAAGTGACTTGGTGTATAGCGAGAATAGGAGAGGGCCTAGAACAGAGCCCTGGGGGACACCAGTGGTGAGAGCACGTGGTGTGGAGACGGATTCTCGCCACGCCACCTGGTAGGAGCGACCTGTCAGGTAGGACGCAATCCAAGCGTGGGCCGCGCCGGAGATGCCCAACTCGGAGAGGGTGGAGAGGAGGATCTGATGGTTCACAGTATCGAAGGCAGCCGATAGGTCTAGAAGGATGAGAGCAGAGGAGAGAGAGTTAGCTTTAGCAGTGCGGAGCGCATCCGTGATACAGAGAAGAGCAGTCTCAGTTGAATGACTAGTCTTGAAACCTGACTGATTTGGATCAAGAAGGTCATTCTGAGAGAGATAGCGGGAGAGCTGGCCAAGGACGGCACGTTCAAGAGTTTTGGAGAGAAAAGAAAGAAGGGATACTGGTCTGTAGTTGTTGACATCGGAGGGATCGAGTGTAGGTTTTTTTCAGAAGGGGTGCAACTCTCGCTCTCTTGAAGACGGAAGGGACGTAGCCAGCGGTCAGGGATGAGTTGATGAGCGAGGTGAGGTAAGGGAGAAGGTCTCCGGAAATGGTCTGGAGAAGAGAGGAGGGGATAGGGTCAAGCGGGCAGGTTGTTGGGCGGCGAGATTTCATCTGGAGAGAGAGGGGAGAAAGAGGTCAGAGCACAGGGTAGGGCAGTGTGAGCAGAACCAGCGGTGTCGTTTGACTTAGCAAACGAGGATCGGATGTCGTCGACCTTCTTTTCAAAATGGTTGACGAAGTCATCTGCAGAGAGGGAGGAGGGGGAGGGGGAGGAGGATTCAGGAGGGAGGAGAAGGTTGCAAAGAGCTTCCTAGGGTTAGAGGCAGATGCTTGGAATTTAGAGTGGTAGAAAGTGGCTTTAGCAGCAGAGAGAGAAGAGGAAAATGTAGAGAGGAGGGAGTGAAAGGATGTCAGGTCCGCAGGGAGGTGAGTTTTCCTCCATTTCCGCTCGGCTGCCCGGAGCCCTGTTCTGTGAGCTCGCAATGAGTCGTCAAGCCACGGAGCGGGAGGGGAGGACCGAGCCGGCCTGGAGGATAGGGGACATAGAGAGTCAAAGGATGCAGAAAGGGAGGAGAGGAGGGTTGAGGAGGCAGAATCAGGAGATAGGTTGGAGAAGGTTTGAGCAGAGGGAAGAGATGATAGGATGGAAGAGGAGAGAGTAGCGGGGGAGAGAGAGCGAAGGTTGGGACGGCGCGATACCATCCGAGTAGGGGCAGTGTGGGAAGTGTTGGATGAGAGCGAGAGGGAAAAGGATACAAGGTAGTGGTCGGAGACTTGGAGGGGAGTTGCAATGAGGTTAGTGGAAGAACAGCATCTAGTAAAGATGAGGTCGAGCGTATTTCCTGCCTTGTGAGTAGGGGGAAGGTGAGAGGGTGAGGTCAAAAGAGGAGAGGAGTGGAAAGAAGGAGGCAGAGAGGAATGAGTCAAAGGTAGACGTGGGGAGGTTAAAGTCGCCCAGAACTGTGAGAGGTGAGCCGTCCTCAGGAAAGGAGCTTATCAAGGCATCAAGCTCATTGATGAACTCTCCGAGGGAACCTGGAGGGCGATAAATGATAAGGATGTTAAGCTTGAAAGGGCTGGTAACTGTGACAGCATGGAATTCAAAGGAGGCGATAGACAGATGGGTAAGGGGAGAAAGAGAGAATGACCACTTGGGAGAGATGAGGATCCCGGTGCCACCACCCCGCTGACCAGAAGCTCTCGGGGTGTGCGAGAACACGTGGGCAGACGAAGAGAGAGCAGTAGGAGTAGCAGTGTTGTCTGTGGTGATCCATGTTTCCGTCAGTGCCAAGAAGTCGAGGGACTGGAGGGAGGCATAGGCTGAGATGAACTCTGCCTTGTTGGCTGCAGATCGGCAGTTCCAGAGGCTACCGGAGACCTGGAACTCCACGTGGGTCGTGCGCGCTGGGACCACCAGATTAGGGTGGCCGCGGCCACGCGGTGTGGAGCGTTTGTATGGTCTGTGCAGAGAGGAGAGAACAGGGATAGACAGACACATAGTTGACAGGCTACACAAGAGGCTACGCTAATGCAAAGGAGATTGGAATGACAAGTGGACTACACGTCTCGAGTGTTCAGAAAGTTAAGCTTACGTAGCAAGAATCTTATTGACTAAAATGATTAAAATGATACAGTACTGCTGAAGTAGGCTAGCTGGCAGAGGCTGCGTTGTTGACTATGTAGGCTAGCTGGCAGTGTCTGCGTTGTTGACACTACACTAATCAAGTCGTTCTGAGTGTAATAGTTTCTACTGTGCTACTGTGCTGCTATTCGGGGCTAGCTGGCTAGCTAGCAGTGTTGATTACGTTACGTTGCGTTAAAAGAACGACAATAGCTGGCTAGCTAACCTAGGAAATCGCTCAAGACTACACAATTATCTTTGATACAAAGACGGCTATGTAGCTAGCTATGTAGCTAGCTACGATCAAACAAATCAAGCCGTTGTACTGTAATGAAATGAAAAATGTGATACTACCTGTGGAGCGAAGCGAAATGCGACCGGATTGTTGAGTGCGGAAGTTCTGTTCGGTAGACCTTGGCTAGCTGTTGGCTAGCTAGCAGTGTCTCCTACGTTAAGGATGACAAATAGCTGGCTAGCTAACCTCGGTAAATTAAGATAATCACTCTAAAACTACACACTCTAAACTACACAATTATCTTGGATACGAAGACAGCAAAGACAACTATGTAGCTAGCTAACACTACACTAATCAAGTCGTTCAGTTGAGTGTAATAGTTGTGCTGCTAATCGGTAGACGGTGGACTAGCTAACGGTAGACGTTAGCTAGCTGGCTAGCTGCAGGGCAGTGTAGACTGCGTTAGGACGACGAAATACGATAATTACACAATTATCTATGATACAAAGACGGCTATGTAGCTAGCTAAGAAGAAATTGCTAAGATTAGACAAATCAAACCGTTGTACTATAATGAAATGTAATGAAATGTAATACTACCTGCGGACCGAGTGCAGATGCGACCGCTCGCTCCAACCCGAAATGAGAAAAGGAGAAGATGGAAATGGTTGAAGGATTAGAGGATCAAGACAGGATAAAATAATAAGATATTCTTGGTGTGATCCAGTTGAGTTTGAAAGATGAAGGGACTTAACAAGGATTTTAGACTTTAGTCTGCCATTATATCCATCCAATGCAGTTCCATCTAAATTGTCTGCAGTTTGGTGGACCGGACAGTGCAACAAGGAAGCTTCAACCCCCCCAACTCAAACTCCTATACACAAACACCATGTCGTACATTAAATAATGTGTTAATCAGTTGTTCCTTTTCACTCTCAAATAAATTGAAAAAACACACAAATACAATTACGAATATGTTTGCATTCAACTTCAGTTCCTTTTCTATTTGTTATCCTTCTTTTGAGAAGCAATTATAAAGGTTACTGAAAATCCAACAGGGATGTAAGGCCGTGTTACACTGCCCTATTTTCTAAAGATATATATCACTGTATGTATAACCCTGTTTCCCATTTTACCCGTGTTCCAAAAGGTGGAATAAAACGTGATACATCAAACTAAAGTATGTCCAGCTCTCCCGGTTGTGTGCTGAGGTGCCCCAGGGTAGGACTTGGTAATTGACTCTGGGAGCAGCCCAATTCGTCTGTGCCATAATCTGTCCATCCCCCTTCCCTCCATCCTCCCTCCGTCTGTCAGTCAGAGCAGGTTGACACTTCTGACCCTGCTGTGTCTAATGGGTTGTCAGAGGGCTACAATAAAGTCAAATGACAAGCCCTCTAATGCATTACTACAGGGGGAGCTGTGGCTCCAGCCAGCAATGAGAGGCTGCCCACTGTGGTATATTTTAGCCTGGAGGTAGGCAGGTGTGCATCTGGAACAACACACATACAAGCGGGAAAATGATTCTGAAAAAATTATAACAAACAAAACATTATTGTTCTGTTGATTCCACAAAGTACACTGGCTGGGTGACAAAGTACACTGGCTGGATGACATCATGGGAAGAACCACTGTTTCAACATCTGTCAGATAATTATGGGTGTTAATTCTGCATTACCACAATTATTTGGATAATTTCAGAAATGTTACTAATTCCATGACGGTATTCTGCCCAATTACCAAGATGACATAGCAGGTGTACTAAGGTTACTTTGTATAGAGGAATAATAATCACATAACACAATTTGGAATAACCTATAGCCTATGGCTTTATTGTATCACTGATGGACATGCATACACTCAAGAGTTGTCAGTAGCAACACAGACCTGTACCCCAGTCAGTCCAGCCGCAGACCACCTTGGAGAGAAATGTTATGAGACTGTTGGCTTTGTCAGAGTCTAGGTCTCTCTCTCCAGACCCACAGGGCCACTAACATTCCCCTTGTCAGTCAGATGCTTCCAGTGTTCGAGAAATTGAATGAGGGTGGGTTCCAAATCATTTGGCATCGACGCTGTCACAATGGCAAGGCTCGGCGATGCCAAATTAAAAGCAGTAGGTATAGGTACCTAGGATGCCACAGGTTTTCAATTGGTGCTGGGTCTCTCTGCTCTCCTCAGTCTGTGCTCTGACATGCTACTACATTCCAACCAATTATCTAGCCCAAGGTGGAACAGGTTAACATCTTACCTTTGATGCCTCCTCTACAGAGTCTTTGATTTAATCATAGCAAACTAAAGGTACAGGGTGGGGCATCCTTTATTCTTTCTTTAGTCATCATTCAGGAACAGTTCATGGCAGACGAACAGGGAGAAACTTCAAACGGACACCACAGGAAAAACAAATTATTTTTTTCCCCTCTCTTTGATTAACCTCAACTACTGTTGATAGTATCGTCAGGTTTCTGAATAATTGGTCACGTCATTACCTGATGTTCTCAACTCAGAAAAACAGTACATTTTTGCACACTGCAATGGAGGTCAGACAGAGACGGAAAGCCTAATCCACATGAATAATGAAAGTTCATCAAAACAGTCCTTGATAACCTCCACTCCAATCCAGTCAACTAAATAGACATTCTTTGGTAACATCCACCACTCGCCAACACACACTCATCTTCCATTATGACCCACAATGCCCATGCATGGTTGACAATACGTGGCCCCCCTTTTCCCTGAGGAAGTGCATCTTTGAAGCGTTTGTCTCAATCATCCGTCACACATATCCCTAATAGATATTCCCCATGGCTCCAATGACCCACACAGTCACCACTTATCATACCACTCAGCACCAATGTGGAATTAATGTTGGCCAAATTAGCTCCCACAAGTTAATGCTACTGGTTAGTAGATACATTCTACAACAGATTGTGTTTGTATCTGCTATAGGAAAGCGCCTGCTCATATTTTTGCAGAAGCTAGGGCAAATGGAGAATGGATTTCTGTCTTCAGGATTGGATTGGGTTTGTTTCAGAATGATTTAGTATAGGGGCTATTGTTTTCTTGTGCCTTGTGGTCTGCTTAGCTCCTTATTGTAATTGGGATAATCTTATGCAAAACACCTAAAGTCCTAATTATTTTCACTGACGATATTTAATTTATAGTGATTGGTCTACTTCATTTAGTCTTCTTCTTGGCACAATCCGCCATCAAAATGTCATTGAAGATGAATCCTCAACGGGGTACCACACATTTCCTTATGCGCCCAAGGCATACAAAATGTTATGTAAATCCCCTTAACGACCTTTTCAGGCCGCTGACAATCGCAACACAAAGGTGATTGGCAGCCGACACCATGGTGCACAGTTATCCTTTGCCCAGCACCACCTCGCTCTATAGCGCCCCCTACTGTGAGAGGCGTGGGGTAGGGTGCCCAGTGGCGGTCGTTGCCAATGGGGTAAAGCCAGCATGGATCCTCTCACGGCAACCATGTGGGTCGTGGTAATAATGTTCGATTTGTTTCCAGCCCCACACACCCCATTCCCTTTGGGGAATAGGCCAGGGCCAATATTTCCAGCACATCAGGCGCAGAGGAAGACATCCATGCCTGTCTGTCTGTGTTCCAGCATGACTTGGCCTTCTTTCGCCCCATTGTACTGCTCACAGGGCAGTCCATTAGTGGTCCCATTGGACCAATCTGCTCCATAATGTGTTTCTATTGTCATCATTATTCAGATTATTATTATTTGCCCCAACCCTAACCCCCACCCTAGAACCCCTGTGTAGTCCTCACGGGGGGTGTATACAGTACATGGGCTCCATCCATACACAGACTGTCTAAAACTCTGAAGGGCTACTAATCTGCTACAAGGATGACGAAATACCCCACTGTGACACACACACACACTAGAGCCCGACCGATATGTTTTTTTGGGGTCCCATAGCAATTCTTTGGGGGGACAAAATGTACCGATTGCTATCCAAAACAGCAATTCTCCAAGAAATGTTTCAATTGTTGATTTATTACATTGTGAAGTGAATGACATATCATGGGAATTGCCGCAAATGTTGAGATCAGCATGAGATTCCCTTTTTTCATCCAATTGATTGAATATCGGTTATTGGTTACCGTTACCGTTATAACGTTAATCAGACGATAATATTAGTAAACCGATACATCAGTAGGGCTCTAACAACACACACACACACACACACACACACACACACACACACACACACACACACACACACAAACGCACATGCACATACACGCACACACAGCAAAACACACACACACACAGTAACCGACAAACAGCAACACACACACACCCAAGAGTCCACTGTTCCCAAGTCCCTTACTGAGCGTGTTTTATCCTCTCCAGGCATCATCTCAGAGGGGAGCACGTCTGCCCCCTACTGAGACCAATACCAACTTCCTACAGTGAGAAAAGCCTGTTCTGATCAGCCCGCTGGCCTCCTTCCTCCATTCAGACAGTGCCGACAAGCCCTGCAGACTCCCTGCCTGGTTACCCATGAATTTGCTTTGATTTGGGCATGAATGATTCAGCTACATGAATAACACATCCAGGGTTGATGACCTAAGCTGAAGATGCTACTTCAACATTTCCCATGGTCATATGTAGCCTATAGCGGGTGTTTAACACAGATACTCCTGTAGGCCTTACTGTCCTTGCTGGGGCCCAGTCTCCTTTCAACAAAAGGTTGATATGGAGAAACTATTGACGAGCATAAGGAAACTGTGTGTGTGTGTGTGTGTGTGTGTGTGTGTGTGTGTGTGTGTGTGTGTGTGTGTGTGTGTGTGTGTGTGTGTGTGTGTGTGAGTGAGTGCGAGCGTGTGTGTGAGTGAGTGCGAGCTTGCGTGTGCATGTGCTTGTGTTTGTGTTTTTTCAGAAGGGCGGGTGGAAGATATAGACCCTGTATTATCTCAGTGAACAGTCACTCTTTAGACAGTTATTAAGAGAAGAGGAAGAACACCAACATATGGATAATACCACTCTATGGGAGGATGTCCGCAGAATCTCGCCTACTAAAACCAGGTCAGGGTTTGTTGCAAATGAGCATGATTTTTATACGGTATATATTTCAAGTATGATATGAAGAACATTTCATCCAGAAACAGTGAATATGAATATTAATAGCTTTTACTGTAAAAAAAGGTAATATTTTAGCTCTATTTGTGGTATAAATGTTGTATTTCTATTCATGATGCAGTGAGTAAAATGTATAAACATTGACACACGTTTTGATTGAGCAATTGTTGGGGAAATAATATTAGGTTAAAGAAATAAATTTAGATAAATAAATTGTGCAATGTATTGAGAAATAAATTGAGAATGAGACCCATGCAGAATGCGGCACCTAAAAAATACTATGCCTGTATTGTAACATACCGAATCCCCTATTCACATATATTAGACTTACAAAAGTATTTCAAGCATCATATGGCGCTTGTTATTTCAAAACCTGCAGGGAAAAAGTGATTGCTCTGCTCTCACATCCGTCCTTGTGGAATCTTGGCTTATTGACAGGATAAAATAAAATACTACCAAAATAAAATATTTATATTTGACAGGATGCCACACAGGTGTTTCCCCCAAACCTAACCTGTCAAACATCATCACCTGCACCTGTGCTCTGTGCTCTGTCTTTCTCAGTGTGTCTGTAGACTAACTGACTGGGGATATACAGTGTCTTCACAAAGTATTCACACCCCTTGACTTTTTCCAAATGTTGTTGTGTTACAGCCTGAATTTTACAAAAAATATTTTGTCACTGGCCTAAATGGAACTTTGTTTTTCAAAATGAAAAGCTGAAATGTCTTGAGTCAATAAGTATTTAACTCCTTTGTTATGGCAAGCCAAAAATAAGTTCAGGAGTAAACATTTGCTTAACAAGTCACATAATAAGTTGCATGGACTCACTCTGTATGCAATAATAGTTTTTAAGATGATTTTTGAATGACTACATCATCTCTGTACCCCACACATACAGATAGTTGTAAGGTCCCTCAGTCGAGCAGAGAAATTCAAACAAAGATTCAACCACAAAGACCAGGGAGGTTTTCCAATCCCTAGCAAAGAAGGGCACCTATTGGTACAATAAAAAAAGCAGACATTGAATATCCCTTTAAGCATGGTGAAGTTATTAATTACACTTTGGATAGTGTATCAATACACCCAGTCACTACAAAGATATAGGCGTCCTTCCTAACTCAGTTGCCGGAGAAGAAGGAAACAGTTCAGGGATTTCACCATGAGGCCAATGGTGTCTTTCAAACAGTTACAGAGTTAAACGGCTGGGACAGGAGAAAACTGAGGATGGATCAACAACATTGTATTTACTCGAAAATACTAACCTAAATGACAGAGTGAAAAGAAGGAAGTCTGTACAGAATAAAAATATTCCATAACGTGCATCCTGTTTGCAACAAGGCACTAAAGTAATACTACAAACAATGTGGCAAAGCAATTCACTTTTTGTCCTGAATACAAAGTGTGGGGCAAATCCAATACAACACAGTACTGAGTACAACTCGTCATATTTTCAAGCATAGTGGTGGCTGCATCATGTTATGGGTATGCTTGTAATCATCAAGGACGAGGGAGTTTTTCCAGGATAAGAAAGAAAAGGAATGGAGCTAAGCGCAGGCAAAATCCTAGAGGAAAACCTGGTTCAGTCTGCTTTCCACCAGACACTGGAAGATTAATTCATCTTTCAGCAAGACAATAACCTTAAAACACAAGAAAAACTATACTGGAGTTGCTTACCAAGATGACAGTGAATGTTTGAGTGGCCGAGTTACAGTTTTGACTTAAATCTACTTGAAAATCTATGGCAAGAGCTGAAAATGGTTGTCTAGAAATGATCAACAACCATTTTGACAGAGCTTGAAGAACTTGAATAATGGGCAAATGTTGCACAATCCAGGTGTGGAAAGATCTTAGAGACTTCCCCATAAAAACTCACAGCTGTAATCGCTGCCAAAGGTGTTTCTACAAAGTACTGACTCAGGGGTGTGAATACTTATGTAAATTAGATATTTATGTATTTCATTTTCAAAACATTTGCAAAACATTTCTAAAAATATGTTTTCACTTTGTCATTATGGGGTATTATGGGGTGAGAATGTATTTTAATCACCACCTTCCGGAGACACCTGAAACCCCACCTCTTTCAGGAATACCTAGGATAGGATAAAGTAATCCTTCTCACCCCCCCCCTCCCCCCCTTAAAAGATTTAGATGCACTATTGTAAAGTGGCTGTTCCACTGGATGTCTTAAGGTGAACGCACCAATTTGTAAGTCGCTCTGGATAAGAGCGTCTGCTAAATGACTTAAATGTAAATGTAAATGTAATTGATTTTGAATTCAGGCTGTAACACAACAAAATGTGAAATAAGTCAAGGGGTATGAATACTTTCTGAAGGCACTGTGTGGGTGCGGGGTGACCGACGGACTTTCATTGGTTCCAGTTGTAAGCAAGCAAGTCCTCTCCAAGTCAAACAGTGCTTTGTTGCTGGATGTGCTTAATTTGGTCTTGTTAAACTGCATTTACTAATGTGTCCCTCGGGCATGGGTTGGGAAGTAGGAAATCACCCAAACTCTACAGGCTAGGAGGATAGGAGTCACAGAGCATGCATTGTTGTTGAGGCCTCTGTTCGTTCCCTTGCCTTCCATCTGTCTAATCACGTTCCTGCGTGCTAGTTCTGTGGAAGACCACACAGTAGCAGGCTGAGGCTAATGCACTGACTGCTTTTAAGGTACTGAGGGTGTTACAATCACACTGTATTGATGCATGGGTTGGGAGGGAGCATCGACACAATCCTTCATTGTGAAATTGAACGATTGTAACAGTATTCCTTATTCAGCCTGGTTTGGTTAAATGGAACCCCAATAAACGATCCATAGTTTTGAGGAAAATCATTGGCAAAACTGTGTGACATTCCACAAAGCAACCTTGCATACCCCCTATTGTGTATGAACTTGAATTGGTGGGATTTTTCACAAACAGCATTGATGTATTTGTAAAGAGGAATCTTGCTTTTCATGTCTTTAAATATAGTCCTTCTTTTCTGGTCTTACAGCATGTTTGGATATAACGACCCAACTAATTGTAACTAATTAAAGATGAATATTTAACTTTAATGATCATAGCTATGACAAAAACTAAAAGTAATGACAACATTGGAATCACCGATACATGTAGTGCACAGACCCAGTTGGGTGGAGCTGTTTTAAGCAGTGAGGAAAAGAGGAAATAATTGACTTGAATCATACTTTTCTGAAACTGATAAGTGTCCCACAATAATAATGAAAAGAGCTGATAGCCCAGTAATCTTACCTAGTTTTTTAACAAACAAAAACACAGTGGTTTCCATTTTTTCAACTAAGTAGTCAACTGTAAGTAAGTACCCTATTAGTGGGGAAATCCCAGCCACTTTTTGCTGTCAACCTCTTATGTATGCAGTTTCTGTTTGACACATAGAGGGCGTTAGGTCACTATTGAGAAAGGGATTCCCCAGTGTTAGGTTTATACCAGTATGATACCTACTGCTTATAGCTAATAATGTTTTTTGCTTGTTGTGATATTTTAATGTTTCCAGAGCCATTGCCAAATGTGTTAATGTCATCTGTCAAAAACAGATAGGCTTTAATTACAAAAACTTGTGACTATTACAATTGAAATCATCATGTTTGTTTTTTCTAAATGCTTTAGGCCGAAAACCTGATCTTAAAAAATGTGGATTGTAACTACTGCAGTTTACAATGTATCCTGTTGAAATCATGCAGCCAAATCCAGTATATAAGGCATAAACCATGGTACTATTATCTTAGTCTCAAAAGTACAGCAGAGATGTACAAGGAAAGAAAATGAAAGGGCAAATTATACAAATATTAGATTGATCTGGCACAGGACTGCAACATTAAAACAGTGAAACCCCAACCATCCAAAATAAAAAAAAATACCATCTTGCAGAGAAAACACAGCACTCCTTTACAAGTGAATACAACACTGTCTGCCTGTGAAACAAACCTATGCTGAAAGCTTTTCTTCCTCAGGCATTTGGCAGGCCAAAACCACAAATGAAGGTTCCAGTAGTGAGACGGCATTATGCAGGCTTCGCTGTGTGGTCCTCCACCAACCACAGACCCACTCTACCCCCTGCTGCTCTGTCCCTGAGTCCCAGGCACTGCCCTCTCCACTGGAGAAGGGGCAGACATGGTTGACCCTGGTTAAAATTCAACTTGTTGCACATAAATATTTGATTACTAGGCTTCTGTGAATCAGAGGAAGAATTTGGAATATTTTTGGGGACGAAAAGTATTGGAATTCCAGTCAGATAAATATAGGCCTATGTGACATGCACAACAAATTGCAATCACAATAGTGTGAATTAATTATCTTTAGTAGGCCTAGAGAATATCCCCATTCTATACATTGGAAACATTTAGCCTGAATTGTGTTTAATTGATTTATTATGTTTATTTGTTAAAGGATAATGTACAAAGGCTAAGTCTCAGAAATTAGAAGTGATGCATTGCCCCAGATTTAGCTAACAGCTAATTGACTTATTTGCAGTCTCTGGGCAGGTGAACATATAAACTTTAAAACATTATATACCAACAGACAACACACACATACTGTATATCAGAATATAAAAGAACATTCACAATTTGCTCTCTTTTGAAATGGAGCCAACTCACACTTGAACATTTGGTTATGAATAGAATAGTCAAGTAATGGAACATAAAGTCATACATCTATTCTTGCAACCAACCCGGTGGCAGCGGCATTATGTTCTCATTGCTTTTTTTTTGTTGCTTGCTCACATTAGCATCTATTGTCAATATATGGACACCTGTCTCACAGTCACACAGAGGACATTGTTTCGTGATAAGCTATTCAGTGGACAAGGTCTTGCCATGCCAGAGAAAGGGGTGATTCTGGGCCGGGTTGGCTGGCTGGCTAGCCTCTGCACTCCACCCCCATAATGGCAACAGCTGAGCTACCCTGGTTTCACCCTGAGACCGTGAGAAGACAGATATGATGAAAAGACAAGTGTCTCATAGACACCCCTCAAATGCCCCCGATTGGCACTGCAGATTTGCCCACATGAATAGGCCTATGTGCCATTGTACATTGTACAGTGGCGGCAAAATCAAGGGGCAAGGGCGGTTCATTACTTTACTCAATCTAACACCTGGGAGACAAGACAGGACGTGTACAGAAAGAAACAAGGATGTTTTGTAGTGACAGCAGCACCACCACCCCTTGACTTATATTATTATTTCTACACTAGAGTAGAACTAGGACAACCAATGTCCATAATTCTGGTGATGAAAACATTGGATTGGATTCATGTTCATGGGTTTGCTATGACTGTAATGTTTTTCAAACAGTGTCACAAGTCCTGGTTAGAGATACAGAATCTTGTTCATACCTTATCAAACATTTCAGTGTTGTAACTCAATCTGCCCTGTTGCTAAGCTGTCAAGGAAGAAATGAGGGTTTGAAATGGCCTATAATGGAAATGTTGGTCCTTAGTGAGTTTGAATAAAACAAGGCAGTTTACCACATGCACTCTTGATTTTTTCCACAAACTGATGGTCTTCCATTGTGCTAGGTGTGGAGAAAGAGGAGCTGGGTCTTTTTAGCTTCAGTCTGGATCTTGTGGGCCCTGCATCTGGTCTTTAGTGAAGTCCTTTGAAGACCTGTAGTCTCCTGAAGTCTATGGCAGAAATAATGAATTATGTCATAGTGAATTATCTCCCACCTGGACAAGAAGGGAAATAATTATGTGAGAATACTATTCATAGACTACAGCTCAACACCATAGTTCCCTGCAAACTCATCACCAAGGTAGGGACCCAGGGACTGAACCCCTCCCTCTGCAACTGGATCCTAGACTTCTTGATGGGCCGGCCCCAGGTGGTGAGAGTAGGCAACAACACCACCGCCACGCTGACCCTCAACACGGCGCCCCTCAAGGGTGTGTGCTTATTCCCCTTCTGTACTCCCTGTTCACATACGACTGTGTGGCCACGCACAACTCCAACACCCTCATCAAGTTTGCTGATGACACGACAGTGGTAGGCCTGATCACCGACAGCGATGAGTCAGCCTACAGGGAGGAGGTCAGAGACTTAGCAGTGTGGTACCAGGACAACAACCTCTCCCTCAATGTCAGTAAGACCAAGGAGATGATTGTGGATTCTAGGAGAAAGAGGGGAGAGCACGTTCCCATCCACATCAACGGAGCTGTTGTGGAGTAGGTCGAGCTCTTCGAGGTCCTTGGTGTCCACATCCCTACGGACTTAACATGGTCCACACACATCTGCACAGTCATGAAGAGGACACGGCAGTGCTTCTTCCCCCTCAGGAAAATATTTGGCACGGGCCCTCGGATCCTCAAAAAGTTCAACAGCTGCACCATTGAGAGCATCTTGACTGGCTGCATCACCGCATGGTATGGTAAATGCATCACCCTTGACCGCAAAGCGATACAGAGGGTGGTGTGGACTGACCAGTACATCAATGGGGCTGATCTCCCTGCCATCCAGGACCTCTATATCAGGCGGTGTCAGAGGAAGGCTCAGTATACTCACAATATACACACTCACACACACTACATTGACACTCCTACATAAAACCCACACACATTCACATACACTACATACGCACATACGCACACACACAACACACACGCATACCGACACATACACACTCACACACTTTTGCACTCATCATTTGCTCCTGCTACTCTGTTCTTTATTTTATATATTATATATGATATATTCTGATGCCTAGTCACTTTACCCTGCCTTCATGTACATATCTACCTCAAATACCTTGTACATCTGCACATTGATCTGGCACTGGTACTCCCTATATATAGCTCAATTTTTGTTTATTTTATTTTATTTCTTGTGTTGGTATTTTATTTGTCATACTTTTTAAAAACTGCATCATTGGGAAAGCTTCGTAAGCAAGCATTTCATGGTAAATTCTACACCAGTTGTATTCGTGCTTGTGACTAATACAATTTGATTAAAAAGAAAATAAAAACACTGTTTGCCAGTAGAGCACTCTTCAGTAGCTTTCACTATGCTGTACAGGAAGAGAGTAGATCAAGTTCACTGAATTCTGTTTTCAAAATGGTGCCCACCTTGAACTTTATCCCAAAAATCTAAATATTTATAGAACGGCACATCAAATGGTAAAACATTTTTCTGATTGGAGATCATATTCAATAGAATATATCACAACCCTTAAAATGTTGTCTTTCCCTATAAGTTTACCTTTCGGGCCATGCTTTTGGCATACCTCAAACTAAAATTATATAAGAAAAAGCAGTGTGTGAGGTTTTTTTTCTTCATATAATCGAATAATTATTCTCACGCACCTGCAATAAGCAAACTCATGTTTTAGCAGCACAAAAATGTGAATATGAGTGTCATTCGCCTCCAGCCCATAGGGCGCGACATACCAAACGCTCTGTTTCACGGAAGTCGTTCTGGAAGCTCTGACGTGGCCAAATAATAACCCGACATCTTGAGGAAGGAAACGCCTTAAAGAGGAAAGAATTGAAAACAACTGTAAGCAGAAAACTGACATTTTTACGCTTGATGTTGTTTGAATATGATAATCGTCACATACATTGTATTTAGCTGCTTAGCTATATAACGTAAAGGGGTCTCATTTCCTGAGGTCTAGCTAGTTAAAAAGGTCTCTAAAAAACTTGCCAGATGGCTGGTTAGGCTAGCTTGGCGCCGCTTGCTAAAGCTAGCAAAACAGTCAGTTATCTATTAGAGAGCTAACTTATAGTGGTCTTTCGATATAGCTAACGTAATAGCCATTTGTCTTTCACTGCAAGACAGTTTTCAACGCGATGGTTGTTATCTTCCTTTATTCAACTGATTAGTTTATGAAATGATTTGTGTAACGTTAGCTAGCAGCTATCTAAGCATTGACGCGCACTATATGGTTAGTTAACTAGCTTCTTGTTTTTAGTTATATTGCTAGCTAATCAACTAACATAGTTGGCAGAAAGTTGATATACTAGGTATATTAAACAACTCAGTTTATACGATGGGTAAACCTTCTGTATTTGGCAGCGCACAACTACACACTGACGGTTACAAAACTGGATTCCTCTTGTTCTCTTCTAGTATTCCTACTGCCAAAGTTGAATCCGTCTTTCACTATGGGGAATTTATTTGCAAGCCTCTTTAAAGCATTTGGCAAGAAAGAGATGAGGATCCTCATGGTGGGTCTCGATGCTGCTGGTAAAACAACAATCCTGTACAAACTCAAACTTGGAGAAATTGTAACTACCATTCCAACTATAGGTAAGTAGTAGCACTGGTGGTGGCATGTAGGCCCAAGTGTTGTCAGCCCAGTTTGTATGAATATCATATTTTGTGTAACGTTGAGACTATTTAAAAATATAGAATTAGAAACAACACAATTTCCCCCTGGACATGTTCACTTGCATCAAATAGATTGTGCGGGTTATTAATGTCTTCTTTCTTCAATTTAGGTTTTAATGTTGAGACAGTCGAATACAAGAACATAAGTTTTACAGTGTGGGATGTCGGTGGTCAAGACAAAATTCGACCGTTGTGGCGTCACTATTTCCAGAACACACAGGGTAAGATGTGCTGACAGCAAGTCATTTTACTTCTGTCAAAGGAGGACCAAGATGTTGACTCAAAATGTTTTTATTTTGGTGTGTTTCAGGTCTCATCTTCGTTGTGGACAGCAATGACAGAGAGCGAGTGAACGAAGCCCGCGAAGAACTGATGAGAATGTTGGCAGAGGATGAACTACGAGAGGCAGTCTTATTAGTATTCGCTAACAAACAGGTACTCCTACATTTTTCACCTGTCCATTGTGTGAAAGCAAAAAGCCTCTGACTTGCTTTTGTTGTATTAATAAAATAGAAAGGACAATACACCTGTTATATACTTTGGATGTCCTTCCCTGGCTTGGCTTTTGTCTCATTATGGGAGAACTTCTCTTTTCAGGACCTCCCAAATGCTATGAATGCGGCCGAACTCACAGACAAGTTGGGACTGCACTCCCTCCGCCATAGAAACTGGTACATCCAGGCCACCTGTGCCACCAGCGGAGACGGTCTCTATGAAGGACTGGATTGGTTGTCTAATCAGTTAAAAAACCAGAAATAGGCCTAATCATCATAATCCACTGTCCTCCTCAACTCACATATACCCTTTTCACTCTATCGTGCTGACTCAAACCGTACGGTGGCTCAGATGATTTTCTTTCACGTTGTCCTTTCCTGCATGGTTCTAGCAACTGTGTGGTAGAAGAGTTACCAGGCTGGCGCAGTACAGCCCTGCTGGCGCAGTACAGTTCTGCTCGGCTCATTTTGGCTCGGCTCAGTAGTGTGAAAAGTGTAACACTGTATCTTCTCTATCTTTGCTTTGTACTCTTCTGATGTTGAAAATTAAGTTACTTTTGTCAAAAGTACCTACTGGAAAGCTGCCCTCATTTCTCATCTCTCGTTACAACAATACAACATATGGGCCAGGGAGGATAATAACCCAATCATGGAAAGCTGTCTGGGTTTCTTATTTAATGTAAATAGTCTTGTTTTGGATGGTGAGGGGTTTAAGAGGCAGCTTATTGCAGACTTTTAAAAATCTACCTTGGTTATTTCCTCCTCTTGACCCTTGGGCAGACATGCATGTCTAGTAAATAGAAAAGGCAAAAAATAATTGATGGGACCCTATGTTTATTGACTTTTTTACATAAGTCTGCTGGTAATTTTTACTGAAAGGAGTGTTTCTCCTGAATTAAACATACATACAGATGTACTACTTGCAACAATTATGGTTTAACACCTCTGACGGCTACAATACCCTGCTCCCCCAAAATACCATTTAGCAAAACACTGAAGAGCGTATTATTGAGATGAAGCCTAAAACAGAGGTTAGTGGGCTTCAAAGTCAAACTCTTGTCGAAACTTACCAGCTTTTGTTGTGTGTCAGATCATGTTGGCTTTCATTGAGAAGTGGCTGCCATGCAGAGTAACTATGTTCCTCCATGAATCTCATCATTCACCTGCTTTGTGATGGACAGAGGGTACTGTCTGGTCAGCATTATGATGTATGAAAGTGGCTCAGGTTAATAATCATGTGAACTGCCTTTGTCGCATTGAGCCTGAATTTAATAGCAAAAAAAAAGTGCATGATGTGGTCTGTATGTTGGACAAATGCATGTTTAAGATACAGATTCTGTGCAAATCAACAGATTTTCACAATGCCTAGAGAAGCAGAATTCCTGCCTATCCATTTGCTATAATCCATGTTCTGTGCAGAATCTAATATCTCAAACACATTGATTGTCAGCGGGACTAGCTAATTGATTGTTAAACATTTTTGTCTACATAAGCATTGTCATTACTCTTGTCAGCTGCAGGTGCTCAAGGGTTGGGATACCTTGATGTCCTCAACATCACCATCACAATGACTTAGCGCCACAACAACCTTGTAACTCAGGGGTCTTCAACCTTATCTTTCCCAGGGACCCCCTCCCAGGCAAACCACTGAACCAGGGACTCCCATTATGTTAGCCAAAACATTTTTTTCCTCATGTCTTTATCAGGTGAATGTCAAGGCGAAGTAATCAAAACATTTTGAGATTAATAGATTTGGTAAATGTTTTTTCATTAGTTTGACCTCCCCACATTTATAATTGGAAGTGTAAACTCTAACATAGCCTATTAGCTAGAAAGGTAACTGCAAACACTTTCGCTAAGCGCAACTGTTTAGCTTGCTATCCATGGGTTGGCAAAAATGTATGTCCAAGTCAAGAACACTTACCAGCAGCCAGTAGCACTTACCACACTGGTAGCCTATTTTTCAAAGCCAATGTCAGATACTCCAGTGAGTGTAATTTGTTCAATATTAAGAGTGGAGAAATAAAGTTGACATGAGAAATAAGATATTTTCCTCTTTTCTACTGTAGGTATGTCATTCAAAATGTGTTTAGTCTGTTGCTAGCGATATTCATAAAAACATTGAACCCCCATCGCAGACACCCAGTTGTTTACCCCTGCACTCAAGGTATATGCTGTATGATGCTCTGATATGACAAAAGCAGTTGTATTCTAAATTCTGATGTCCTCCATCATGACCTGAAGACCTTGTTTTCATCCCTTTTTATTGGGAATGATTAAAGTATATTAATAGTTATGGAACAAGGCATGCATCAATGTCAGTGGCAATATGAAATGTATGAACTCCATATTTTTTACTTAGTGGGCACTAGTATTTTTTTGTCCTTCGTAGCTCATGTTGTCCTTGGCTAAGTTCTGGGGGGATACTTTTGTCCTCATGTCAAAGAAACATGCTGTTCCATTTCAAACCTTTTGTGCTTCTTATCAAAAGGTTCTGGGTGTTATTCCACCAGAGTGCTATGGACATTTCTTAGTCTTTCTTTTAAAGCAAGGCATTGGATTAAAACTGATTGCCTGAACCTTTTGTTGAAACGTTAATCTCTAGCAGAACTTTTGTCTAAACTTTTTTTTTTAATGTAAAGTTATTTCAGCTTTAATTTTTTGGAGAAAAGCACTGTAATTAAAGTGATTAGAGACTGTTTACATGTTGTTATTTTTCATGTAATTCTCTTTTAAATTATTGGATTTGATCATGCTGACATTGCACCGTTAACCTCTCCTCCTTGGACTCACAGGGCTGAAGGCACAGTGAACATTATTGATCAACAGCAAGAAAGGCAACATATACTGAATCTGCCACAATTCAAATATTGTACGTTTTACCATTTACATATTTATTATTAATAACTTCCAGGTTAGAAACCCACACTGCCACATGAGTAGGAGTTAATTAAGCATCTTTCCCCATTATGAATTCAAAATGACACCTAATCCTAATCTAAAACTGGATTTAGGTCAGACAGCCTCCTCTTGTCCCAAATCTGCAATCACAGCCAACTACTCTCCACCCATGACTTGGACTAAGAGAGTGGGTTGGTCCAAGGTGATGGCAGCCAACTAACCACCCAAAGCGGGTGTTGAATAACTTACAAATGGCTACAGCTGGGCCTGTGTTACGTTTGGTCTGCGCCAGGGATGGGCGGTGGCAATAATTGGGGAGCAATTTAGGATGTTCTTTCAGGTTGATTAGACTGCTGGTTAATGCAGCCAAGCCTATAAAACATGGCAGAAGTATGGTGGTCGTGGAAGGAGGGGGTAGGAGTCTCGAGTCCCTTACAGTGTAACTTTGTCCATCAGCTTGGTTTGTGTGTGGCAGTCCTAATGGTACTCTGCCATATAAAAGACCACTTTTTCTTCTTTGCACTCTCCTTTGTGAATGTCTTGCTCTTTTTTAGTTCACCATCAGTGCCCCCTTTCAGACTTGATTTAAGGCAAATACAAACACTACACTCCATTATGAGCACTGGAGTGCATTGTATCTTAACCCAGCCAGGGCGGCAGGCATCTGAACCTAGAACAGAAAAGAGTGATGGGGCAAAGGAGTTCTTGCTTGATAGAGGAAAAGGAGCAAAAATGCTGAGTAGTGTGAGGCACAGTGGGATGGAGAGAAGTGAATATTCTCAACTGATGACAAGACTGACAAACAAAAGAGGAGACTCAGTAACATTTAGGTGTTGGCACACATTTAAATACATTTTTTAATGGGCAAGTGTCACACCGGATTTAATGTCTTGGACAGCAATAGTTTGTATTGACTAACTTATTTTCAGCACCAAGAACACATGCATTTAACTTGCTTTTGGTAGTCCCTGATTCAATTGCATGAATAGTGTCCTTCAATTTTGGTAGCTAGACACAGATCATAAAATACATTTGAGCTGTTTCAGAAAAAGAAAATACCAATAGAAACACATTTAACAATTCAACACATATAAAAACTGGTCAGTTCAAATAAGGCCACAAGCCTGCTAGTGGTTTGAGGAGTAGCCTACAGATTGACCTACTGTTCTCAACCACAGCCCTTGAGTCCAATCCAGAAGTACATGAGGACAGTCCATAGACCAGTCAAGCTGCTCTGCTGTGGGCTAGAGCACTCCTCTCCCTCAATGTGCCTGATTGAGGTGGGGGGGGTGTTAATCGTCAGAGTCTGTGTCATGGCGCCGCCTGTAGCTTTGTGTCAGAGCAGCATGGGCTGCCTTGTGGCTGGCACGGGGGACGGGGGACTCCCTGTGGGAGGAGTGTGTGTCATGCCTCTGCTGGCGTCGTTGAGAGGAGAGGGGGTGGCGTTCACCCTTTGGTCCCCCCTTTGAATGGCCGTCATGGGGTCTGGCTCCAGTCTGACTGAGGCATGATGGATTATGATGACGGTGGTCCTTTCTGCGCCTGAGGAGTAAATAAACACACAATTAATGATTGAGACTAATAGGCAGGGGTCAAAGTAAGCTGAGGAAGATACATTAGGAATACACTGAATGTTATGATACAAACCATTGCCTCATCTATAAAAGGATAACTATCTGGGTTCCATAGGAGAATAGTAAATAAGGCCGCCCCCCCAAACAAGATAAGCATGACATGGGCTGGATGATGCATTCACTCAGTTCAAAAATCAACCCTACACCTTATTTTAACTAAGACCATCTCTTCCTGTTGCTAAACATCCCAAGCCTGCTTTTTTTTATTGTATTACCACAGAATACAGCAGCTGGACACATTAACTGACACGTCCCTGTTCTATGTTTCTACCAAGCATACAAAGTCTAATTGTTGACAGAACATTTGCAGGTTGGCAAAAACCCATCTTTTGAGATGGAACCAAAGACCAGCTCTCCACCTCGCCAACGGTGATTTAGCACCCTCTAGTGCTAAAGCAAATAAGCCTCCCAAGACTCCCAATCACGGCCGGATGTGATACAGCCTGGTTTTCCACCGAGATGCAGTGCCTTAGGTCGCTGCGCCACTTGTAACATTATTGGACATTGGTGTTCTGTTTTCTTGTGATTTTATCATTTAAAAAGGGGAAGGCAAAGTGAACATGACATACAAGTGACCTACAGGTGTAAAAGGGAGAAACAACACGCTAACCTTTTGTCATCTTCTGAATCAGAGGAGGAAGAGTCTCTTCTCTGCCTTTTCTTCTTTTTGCGCTTCTTTTCCTTCTTTTTGCTGCTATCGTGTCTATGATGGGAAAGTATAGCAGGCAAGTCTTTTGAGGGGTTTTTTGAGACAGTAATCTGAAGAAATTTACCTCAGATATTTGATTGTCAACACGCTGTGATCAATAACACACTACCTTTGATCCACATCCTGTTTCTCTGTGTTCGCAGATGTTTTTCTGGCAGAGGCTTCCTGGTTTCCAGACTTCCCTTCTGTTTTATGGTGCTGTGAAAACAATGCTCTCCATTATGATCGTAATCATGTAACATGACTATTACAGAATCAATTCCCAAGCGGTATCAATCATGTTTGAAAAATATGTAGCTAACACAAAGGGATTAACACACCTACACCGAGTTGTGTATTATTTTAGATGGCTCACCTTTGCGTGAGGATGTTTTACTCAAGAGAGCATAAACAAACTTACTGTGAAGACTGACAAGCCTATTTTGGCAGCTTCCTTCTCCTGTTGGGAGAACACCATTTTCCGTGACGTTGCACTGGTGACAGAAAACATACTCCTAGTTACTCAACTAGTACACTCCAATCCATAATGTTTCCACTGTTTCTTCCACTTGAATATCAAGGGGATACTCGGTCATGGACTCATATATGCTGCTAAAAAAAAGTCTAAACGAGTGAAGAGCGACCTGAGAGAATGCTTAGAAGACGTGGGGAAAAAAAATCTCACAGTTAAAGAGCATCGGCCAGTAATCAAAAGGTTGCTGGTTCGAATCCCCAAGCAACGCACTTGACCCTAATTGCGCCTATAAGTCGCACTGGATAAGAGGGTCTACTAAATTACGTATATTAAAAAATATATTTTTGGTGAGAAGTCTCCTACAGTATCAACCCAGATTTAAAAACAGAATTTGTGCAACAACCACTTTTGCAAACAGTTCAGTCAGTTACCCGGAGCTTCCAAGGCCAGAAACTCTGTCCACATCTCTGTCCTCAGCTTCCGCATCCTCCCTCCTGCACACATCTGCAAGGTCCTGTTGGACACATTGGAATCGGCATTACAAAAGCAATCCCGTATTCATCCTTAAGATTTATGATAAAATATGACTAGGCTAGTTACGTTAAATCATGGTGACAAATGCAAAAAAAATAAAAAATCTCAATAAATAGATTTAAACTAAACTAAATGTCACCTTCCCTGGTCTAATGCAGTTGTGATACTATCAAATTAAGACATGGTTATAATCCAAAACATACTAGAACTTGTGTAAACAAAAAGCACATAATACAAATGAGTCTCAAACCCTATGAAGGCAAAAAAAAGTACCTCTTTGGTCAGGCCAGATGGTTGTCTCTTTATATTCTTGTGGCCTCTGAAAATAATGAATAAGACATTAGTTTGACATTTTACTCTAATATTTCTGTAAGGTAGTCGTTTCTGTTTGATGTTCCACTTACAGGGCAGCCAGCAGTGCCTCTTGCTCTGCTGCCTTCACAGCAGCAAGCTCCTCTTCTCTTGACATAGGCTTGACACCACCTTTTTTGTCTTTGGTATACCACGTCAGATCTTTGCCTTTCTGCCATCGCCCCACTGGTGCCATAAGAGAGTTCCCTGGGGTTGAAACAATAGCAGGGATATAAATATACTCCAAATGCATGCATGTCCAAATCAGAGACATGGCTTAGGCAATAAAGTTACATAAAGAAGTGATTGCCATAACTATTATTCTACAATCAACGTTGCCGTGTTGAATACACACCCCTCTCCTCCTGGCTGCACAGTGTAAAATCTTTGAGAAATAGTTATCGTTCGTGACCAGTGTATTAATTTGGATAACATCATTTATATAATACAGCAAGCCATGTATATGCGCAGACTAGCATAATTGCATTCCATGACCAGCCGCAGTCGAGTGTGCGTGGCCGCTCTCCTTGGCAGCACAGTCAATTGTTTGCGCCTGGTTCTATCTCAAAATTCACCATTCCAACATAGCTTGCTGGGTTAAAAAAATAAGTATATTCCAGGCAGACAATCTGAGTTGTTGACAAGCAATGCAACATTAATGAGGGACTGACTACACTTCGGAAAAAGGTAAGAACGTGGCACTCGAGAATAAATGAGTACAGGCTAACAACCTATTGCTTTATTGCGGAAACTACCGTTAACTAACTACATTGTCTATTATTATAACTTGCTAAGTAGTTACCTACTGTATCTAGTTTCATCTAGAAAGTAGTTAGCTAGTTACTAACTAGAAACATTTGACCGAATTATTAGTTGGATAGTCGCCCTGCTGTCTATTCGCAAAGAAGCGAAATCGTTATTATTACAGTAGACAAGGGTCATTGGCGACGATGGGTTGATGCCCATTTTTCTCCACTTACCGAGGTAGTTTTCCCTGTGTTTATCGCCTTTCACGTCATCCCAGTTGAATTGGTCTTGCCCCCCCCTTACACCCCCAGATCTTGAAGCACCAAACATTATTTTGGCGTTGAATAAAGACGATGAAAGCTTTGTTTACACGTTAGGCCCTCTCGTTGTCCATCCGGGGAGTTTCCGTCTGGCTTTTCTCTCCCACGTCCGCTTACGACGATATAGTAAGCGATGGTTAGAAGCATGGATAGTAAGCGATGGTTAGAAGCATGGATAGTAACCTTTTCCGTGTTTCGAATAAACTGAGTTAGCTAGCTAAACAAGTGAAAAACCAAGAACGAAAACCACACCGTTGCTGTCTCGCGTGTTTGTGCACCGATCATCTGAACGCAAATAGCTCTTTTTAGCTGGGGGCGATCATTACGCACAGTTCGTAATACTGAATCTGCAACCCCTGTAAAATATATTATTTATGTTTATTGGGCTGGATGTAGATGTTCAAAAGGTCTATGTATCGCGTGCGGAGTTTAAACGCTCACAAAAATACGACAACGTTTCCTTTTTGAATGTACTCTGGTATTTGAACGATGTACTCTCGTTTATTTGGCTCGTGAAGATGACGTCGAAACACCATCTATATAATGGCCTTCACGCGGAATGTAGACAGAAAAGGGAGAAAGACCACCCAATAAGTACGGAAATGACGCATTGGAGTCATTATTGAGATATTGAACCGCAGTCATTGTAGATGTATACAAGGTATTTATCCAGGCTCTTCTCAGGTAGGATGATCATATATTATTTTGACCGCTAGTCTATGAACTATTTCTCAATAGCCTGCTGTTTTTCTTTATCATCACTGAAGCGAGCCAGTCTGTCACACAGGCCAGGCCATACGCATTGGTCAATCCGTGTCAAGGCATTATTCTGTCCCCAGGAAATATCACTTCTTATTTACTGTAACATGTGGATTCCAAAATACTTTAAATATAAGGTCGGGTGTCTTTTACCTCAAAAATATGTCTCTTGAGAGGAAATGTTATGACTTTTGAACACTTTTTCAGTGGATGTAGGCGTTTTTGCCATGTCCCCGGGTGTTATTCATCAACTCCCACGAGAAATATAAACCATCAAATATGAAATATTTTAGTTATTTTATAGTCCTAGTTAAATTGTCTTTCATCAATAACGTTTTTTAATAATTATTGTATTTATGATTTTATTTAAGATTTTCTGATATCACTTTCCACCCTGTTAATTTGTTGTTAATATCCGTTTAAGAAACAAGCCCTTCCTAACATGACACCACATTCAGGAAGTGTCATAATTTATTTGTTGGGAAAACAATGGTGCAAAGCTAAATAAATATAAACAGTTTTATCTGTTTTTAAAATCGTGCTCAAATGTTCATCATTATACTAGCTCAATCTTGCTCACTCACAGAGCTATGGCTAATTTAGGCTCCACATTCCCACCCTGTTAAATTCCACCCATTTAGGATTATGCAGCTAACAGGTTGGAAACAGGTTTTTAAAGTGCCTGAGCTTGACCAACATGTTTTTCTGAAAGTCAAACATGTCCTTTTTTCTGATAGAATACAAAAAAATATATGCTTTTCCCAAAAAAGTATGAGCTCCAATAGGCACCACCTAGTAAGAAAGACCGAGCTGTCTAATTCACTGTCCATTTGTGTTGAAGTTGAAATGTCTTGTTTACATAATCATCATCTATCCTCTCCCACACAGCTAACCTGCTAGATTTAGGCTATAGCAGTAAGTGGTGCCTAAATTAGTTATCAAGTACATTGCTCTATTATGGCCTGATATCTTATCAACTTGGATGTTTCTAGAAAGCTATGAGTTATTATAGGGGACAATATGGGGAGAAAAGGAAAACTGATTGTTAGTACAGATTGGATCTGGTTTGGCAGCTTTTGCCTTCTTACTGTTGAATGGGAAAACAATTTCTGGCCTAATTTGAACGGCATAGAATAGGGATGGAAGACCTTTTTAGGTAAGAACCTTCTCATGCAATATGCTTTAGAACGGGGATAGGCAACTTTGATGGGGTGGCAGCCGCAAAAAATCTGAACTCATCATGGGGGGGGGCGTAGTAGCTTAATTGTCTGCTTACCCACATCCATACCCACACATGCATTCAGAGCATGGTTGCTGATAGGTTCTATAAAGTCGAGCACAAAGCCATGCAATCTCCATAGACAAACATTGGCAGTAGAATGGCCTTACTTAAGAACTCAGTGACTTTCAACGTGGCACTGTCATAGGATGCCACCTTTCCAACAAGTCAGTTTGTCAAACGTATGCCCTGCTAGAGCTGCCCCGGTCAACTGTAAGTTCTGTTATTGTGAAGTGGAAATGTCTAGGAGCAACAATTGCTCAGCTGCGAAGTGATGTGCCACACAAGCTCACAGAACGGGACTGGAGAGTGCTGTGCTTCCAACTTTGGCAATAGTTTGGTGAAGGCCCTTTCCTGTTTCAGCATGACAATACTCCCATGCACAAAGCGAAGTCCATACAGAAATGGTTTGTCAAGATCGGTGCGGAAGAACTTGACTGGCCTGCACAGAGCCCTGATCTCAACCCCATCGAACACTTTTTGGGATGAATTGGAATGCTGACTGCGAGCCAGGCCTAATAGCCCAACGTCAGTGCTCAACCTCACTAATGCTCTTGTGGCTGAAATCCCTGCAGCAATATTCCAACATCTAGTGGAAAGCCTTCCCAGAAGAGCGGAGGCTGTTATAGCAACTCCATATTAATGCCCATGATTTTGGAATGACATGTTCAACAAACAGGTGTCCACATACTTTTGGACATGTAGTGTATCTTACCTGACTGAGCACTTTGTTATCGCAGGCTGCAGCTGATTAGAAAACATACTAATCAGTAACAGCCTAATGAAATTAGGAGCCAACTGAATTCACATGATGAAAGGTTGGTCACTGTCTGGCAAAGATCGATCACATGCTGTGGAAAGCATATATAAGGGTTGACCTAAAGTAAACTGAATGCAACATCTGTAATGGCATGCAGAACAATGTTTCCAGTAACCATTTCAATTAGCCTTATCCTGTGCCTACAGTCGGCTCACATGCACCTCGTTTTCTGTAACACGTGCTTTGTTTACACAGGCAGCCCAATTCTGATATTTTTTTCACTAATTTGTCCTTTCACCTATCAGATCCGAGAAATATCTGATGGGAAAAGATCTGATGTGATTGGGCAAAAGGCCAAGTAATGGAAACAATTTCAGAATTGGGCTACCTGTGTAGATGTAGCCTATAGCCAATTTTTCTGTCACGTTTGAAAAGTGGTGCCTTTAGATGTTAGGCCAAGCCTATAAGATTTCCCTATGTATGGTGTCATTGTAGACCCACTTGTTTTGAATATTTGCTGTACAGGCTAACTTGTCACCTTCTCTTGAATTGTACCATTTCTTGCTGGTAATTCTGACTGTAAGGAAGAGAAAGTTAGATCTGAACCTTGCGAGAAGTGGTTTCTTATTTGACTGGATGTAGCCTAAACCACTCTTATAGTCTGTTTTCTGTCCACATGTTTTTGTGACCACGGTCTGACCCTCTGCATCCCAGCGTCAAACCCATGACTGATTCTGACTTGGAAAGGAGCTGTGAATTTGTTTGTGGTTTAAACATTCAAGAGGCGGCAGAGAATGAATGCTTCTGTCACCTGCAGCTGTCAGGCTACACGCACTGAGGTTTTTCCTATCTTTTTGGCAGGGGGTGAGCTCAGGTCTGATTAGCCTATTACAAGAGAGAATCCATTTTTTAAAATGGAAATGGAGCTTATATGGGATCATAGACTACATGGCTATTATAACAAACTCCTTTTTTTTGCAGACAACTCTAGTTCCTTTAAATGAGCATCTGTAGATCTATGAGGAGGCGGCACCACTTAAGTAAATTATGACACGTCATTCGCATGGATTTTCTTATTTTTGGACATCTAACCAAACCCACTGATACATTACTTTTAGTAGCCTAAAACAGTGTAGGCTAGCAATATATAAATGACATGGTCGTTTAAGGTGCAATGCTATTTTGTGGATTGAAGAGACATTTGTCATTTATGAGATATGCATTTTAGGTCTAGTTATGTTTGCAGTGTTTAATAGTAATGCAGTAGACTGTTGTATGATCATTTCTCACCTGAGTTTATTTTGTGTTTTGCATGATTCGTTTATCATTTCCGTAGACAACTGAAAGAAGCTGTCAATATCTAGGCTATGTCACGAGCTGCTGGGCAGGGTTTAGGCTACTGTGTAACTTACTGAGCGGTGATTGGAGGGAGCAGCGATTTACTTTCCTATGTTTGTACAGTGCTGTGTCTGCGCCCACACAGACACCACATAGACTGACACACCCAGCTCCGGTATATAATAGTGCTGCTCATTCACTTGCCAATCCAGTCCTCCCACATCCTGCTGCTCTCCCTCACTTGTACGTCTACTGAAAGTGACTGAAGGTAAGGAGGAAGAGGGACTTTAGCCTAATAATATGATCTAGCCTATATGGCTAACAACTAAAGATCATTCTGGAATAGGATAGGTCAGAAAAAAAATTGATTGTAAAGCTGATTTGTTTGACTAATTCCAAAATAGTGTGTCATTGCTATTATCACTGTCATTATCTCTGTAGTTGACCCGGCTGTGTTGACTCGGCTGATGGTTTTTAGTACACAAGCTAAATTGAAAATCAAATAACTCCACGGTATGTGGCTGTTCCTCTTTCAGATTGTACTAGTCTCAGTTTAGGCCTAGACGTATTAGTGGAATATTTGCTGGGTATGTCTAAATTGGACAACACAAAAATAGCCTAGGCTACATCATATGAAACAAGTAAACATTTAGCCTAGGATCATACTGATTTTAGTCTTTTTAAATGTATTTTATGGTAAAAAAAAAAAGAGAAGTAATTGCAGGCAGTGTACTGAAAGCACTTATGCCTTGCAATCAGAAGCAGCAGGGTAATTTTAGGCACTCCAATTAGTAGATGGTGCCGTGGTAACGGCCTAATGGGACTTAATAACTGCTCTAGCTGTGTTGGTCCTGCTAGTCTTGTTGGAACCTGTTCTGATTGCTTAGGATGTTTACTACATAATCTCCTTCTGAAATGTTTTTTTTTTTCAAACGGCAATTAATCTGTTTGTTCCATGTTTTATGGGATGCTTGGTTCATTAGATCCATTTCATATTCATCCCTATAGTGTATTCTTTAGACCCGGCCTCATATTACACCCGGCCTCATATTACACCCGGCCTCATATTACACCCGGCCTCATATTACACATATTACACCCAGCCTCATATTACACCCGGCCTCATATTACACCTAGCCTTGTACTACAGGTAAACCATTTATGTAAGCTCATGAGATCAGTGTGGTAGTACCAGCCTATACTACACCACCTGTCTGCTCTTTTTCAATATAGGCTACTTGAGATTGTACCAGTTTCATGTGAGTAAAGGATAGGCCTAGGTATGTTTTTAATCTGTCTGTTTCTCCTCATGACACCAGTTCCAACCATTTGTGTAAATTGATCTTTCCGTTTGGTTAACCACCACACCCTGTGGTGTGTGTGTGTGTGTGTTTTCATCTCCTCTAACCCTCGGTCTCTTTCTCTCTCCCCCAGCTATGGCAGGACCCAGGCCAGTGGTGCTGAGTGGCCCGTCGGGGGCTGGGAAGAGCACGCTGCTCAAGAAGCTGCTCAAGGAGTACGAGGGCATCTTTGGCTTCAGCGTCTCACGTAAGTGTGCTCTGCTCCAGTCCCATGTTAACTTTGTATAATGTCAGCGAGGTGTCAGTTACAGAAATAAGATATCCGATTGTGTGCTCTCATCCGTCAGACACAACAAGGAGCCCTCGTCCTGGTGAAGAGAATGGTAAAGGTAGGTAGCGTTTATAAACTCCCAGGATGGATGATCTTGCTCCAATTCCTCCCGCTGCATCTCTTTAATTCGCTTCAACCACCTATGCTGTCCGCTGTGTCCTATTGGTTTCAACAACCAACCTTTTAACATGCAACTGTTGTCGTGTTACAGATTACCATTATGTTACAAGGGAGTATATGCAGGCCAGCATCGACAAAGGGGAGTTCATTGAGAGCGCAGTGTTTTCCGGGAACATGTACGGGACGAGCAGGGCCTCCGTGCAGGACGTCAAGGACAAGAACCTGATCTGCGTCCTGGACATCGACATGCAGGGCGTTAGGGCGGTCAAGACGACAGACCTCAACCCCATCTACATCTTCATCCAACCCCCGTCCATGAGCATCCTGGTGAGAGACGGGCAGCATTATAAAACTCTTTACCAGGGCCATTTTTGTCTCGTTTTACTTTGAGAGACTTGATATATCATATTGATTGTTGTTTATAAACGTGTAATGTGGTTATAAACCTATCATAACTCAGTCTGGGATTGTGATCCGAAGATAAACCCCCATGACTTAATTAATCTTCTTCTGTCACTTGTAATTGTAGGAGAAACGTTTAAGAGACCGAGAGACAGAGTCAGAGGAGAGCCTCCAGAAACGTTTGCAAGCTGCCCAGGTGGACATGGTGATAAGTGAGTCTGATTCTGGAGAGACTTTGGGCTAAAACAGAGTTGTATGTTTATAAATGAAATGTTTAAAAATGGTCTAAAACTGTTTCCCCTATCTTTCAGGCAAAGATCCTGGCATATTTGACGTTGTCATTGTCAATGACAGTCTTGACGATGCCTATGGGAAGTTGAAAGACACTCTTATTGAGGTCAGTTGGTATCGACATGACATAGCTGGGTATGATGGACTGGACCATACGCACCATTTAACTTGTTGAAAACCAATTAGTCACATAATGTGTATTGCTAAATCCTTAATAGATCTTTGTCAGTGTTGATTTTCACCATCTCCAAAATGTCATCCTCAAATCTACTTTCTTTCTTAAGGAAATCAAAAAAGTCCAGAAAACCAACTTGTCCTCTTAAGCGACGAGAAGCATGACATCCATCCCAGCCATCCTGGCCACTCCTTACAAAATGTCAGCCCCTCTATTCCAATCCTGAACTTTCTGTCAGATACTGGTGTGGGAAGGAACTCCAGACAACATCCCTTGCACCTAGACTTTTGAGTGTGCACTAAGATCTAGCCTATGTTTTTACATATTGGGAGGATATAGGTAGGTATTAAGATGATAAAAACTGTAAGTAGAAGTGGACTATTTAGCTTTATTTACTCATTTGGCACAGTTTTATATAAAAACACTCCATTAATGGTTAACCTGTGACTGAGATGGTCCCTAATATGTTTTTCTTCTATGTTTACTGCATACAGGAGTTTCTGCCATTTTTTTTCTTCTCTTCTGCCCATTTAGTAGTATTATACCCCCAAAGCATTAACTATGTTCTCTCTGCTCTTCAATAACAGAAGGCCATAATAACAAGACTCATTCCCACTAATGGCAGTGTTGTAGTACTCGAGACCACATTGAGTGTCTCGGTCTTGTCTCAGTGTTGGATACATTTGTACTCAGTCTTAACTCAGTCTGGGACCAGCCGAGATCAGCAGAGTAAAAAAAATCCTAATTACCAGCTTCCATTCAGTCAGAGCATAAAACTGCTTCTCCAGGCCAAATATATAGAGTCCTTTCTTGAAACATAAATACCTTAACAGCTTTTATATCTAGTATAGACATGTTTTCTCAGTGGTGAACCTATAGGCCTTCAGTGTGTGACAGGTTAGTACAGTGGTGAACCTATAGGCCTTCAGTGTGTGACAGGTTAGTACAGTGGTGAACCTATAGGCCTTCAGTGTGTGACAGGTTAGTACAGTGGTGAACCTATAGGCCTTCAGTGTGTGACAGGTTAGTACAGTGGTGAACCTATAGGCCTTCAGTGTGTGACAGGTTAGTACAGTGGTGAACCTATAGGCCTTCAGTGTGTGACAGGTTAGTACAGTGGTGAACCTATAGGCCTTCAGTGTGTGACAGGTTAGTACAGTGGTGAACCTATAGGTCTTCAGTATGTAACAGGTTAGTACAGTGGTGAACCTATAGGCCTTCAGTGTGTGACAGGTTAGTACAGTGGTGAACCTATAGGCCTTCAGTGTGTGACAGGTTAGTACAGTGGTGAACCTATAGGCCTTCAGTGTGTGACAGGTTAGTACAGTGGGGAACCTATAGGCTTTCGGTGTGTGACATGTTTGTGATTCTGAAAGGACAGCAACCATAATACCAGCACACTCATGTATGAGAGTGCACTTTTTGTAAAACACAATATGTAGCAAGCTAAAAAACCTGAGCCTAACGTTAGCTAGATAGCTACACTAACTAGCTGTTGACTGACTGACTTTTCCCCCTCATCGTTTTTCGGTGGCTATACACAGCTAGAGATGCAGGTATCATTTGGTTAGCTAGCAAGAACTTGAACAACCGTGTTTGAAAATTCATTCTGGCAAATGGCTTGTTTGTTTAAAGGCCTACTGTGGCTCTGATTGGCTATAGCGCACCGGTCTGTGTAGACTCCGATCCTGGACAGATGTTTTTATTCTGTTTAATTTATGGTTTTATTTACTGCAGTGTCTTAATTGTCTAAACACACGGCTGCTTTCCCACTCTATATTGCTATGGAATTTTCACAAATGCCTTAGTATATGTAATTCCCAAACATTCTAAGAATTTATGAAAAAGTGAAAATGACCATATAGTGGTTGCTTGTCAGATTTTTTTGGGGGGGTGTATATGAACACATTTTTAATAAGATTTCATGTTCCTAAAATGCTATCAGTTCCACACTCGCATTTTTCTGGTCTTGACTCTGTCTCAGACCCCTTGTCCCCCTCCCGGTCTTGACTCAGTCCTCAACATAGGGCAGCTAACAAACAATCACAAGGTCAGGTGCTTGGGCACTAGCTAAGCACAGGCTAACTCTGGCTCTAAGATAGTCACACGGAAGCACCATACGTATTACAGCTGATCTCAGGAACTTACTGTAGCCTAGCTGCTGTTTGCTAATGATCCTAGTCATCTTGTGTGTGAAAAGATATGTTTGAAGTTTCCCTGTTTTACCATACTGATACAATTATGATAAAGTACAATATTCATTCACTCATAAAACAAAGGATTGTCATTTAGGATTTACAATCATGATGTTAACCTCTATAACAAAGTTACACTTCTGGAGCCCACAACTCACGGTGATGTAGTCTAACCCCTAATACATGTTTTTGTTGTTTTGAAAGTTGTATTGTAATGGTGTAAAACTTTTGTATTGTATGTTTGTAAAATAATAATCTCACCTATATTATAATGATATTTAGTTGGCCTTTTTTTGGAAAGGAAATGTTTGAGTGAGAATTAAAGAGAATGAATATGAAATAAATGGAGCAAATATTGGCTCTGTCCTCAGGAGAATATAGAAAAGCTTAGAACCAAGCACACAGAGCATTTGCTTTACTTGAAACTGGTTACATTGAATTCCACAAAACCTCTTTGTTCAAGGCAGCCTTCTAAAAAGGCTGCACTTATTTATTTTAAGTTTGTCGTTTAACATGTTTTCCATTCAGAACCCAAATTCAGTTCATTGGTAACTAATATGACATACTCTGGCCCATGACTCTTAAACTCCATAGCTTCTTGTCCTCTGTATTTGATCTCCCTTTGAACAAAACATTCCTTCCTTTGCACAAATTACTTAAATAAATATATTTCAATAACTTTTTCACTCTGAACAGCTTTTTAATGGTGCAAATGTTATACCACTGCTTTGAATGTGTCATCTTTGGCCAAATATTGACAATTTACCCAGCCTTCAACGAGTCCTTATTTAATATGTATTTCTAGTAACATTTGATGTATTTTACAAGTGTAGTCAAGTAAATTAATAAAAATGTTTTGCCTGGATATCTTTTTATTTTTTTAAGCATAGTGATCCTGTTAACTTGACTGAAAACGGCCAGTGATTTGCTGACCAGTATGGTTGAAGTCCAAGCACCTTACCTGAAATATATAAATGGTTAGAGCTACCATTGTTGACTCCCAATTCTGACTAGTATTTCTTAGGCCTAGACTTTTATATGTGAAAGATTCAATGTAATTGAAGAGGATAGACGAGAGGAAGACAAAGCACAAGCATTTACATTCGGTGATTGCATTACCAACCAACCCACACATTCACCAAGAGTGAATAAAACAACAGGCTGATCAGTTCATCAGTTGCAATTTAATTGTTTTGGTGTATTAAACACTTGGGAGTACCCTCCCAAAAATCCATTAACTATTCATTCTCTTAACTAAACATGTGCAGGCAGTCAAAACCTATGTGATTTATGTTGAATTTCTTACAAAGGTAAACATTCAATGCTTTTACAAGACGTTTAAAATAACATAAAAACAAAACATCACTCTTAGTTTGGAAAGTGGTAATTAACTTTTTAAAACAATATATTGCAACAAAGTGAATAAATCCAGTGTACAATGGCTCACTACTAACTATGTAACTCCCACCTGAACTGAATGTGACAAGATTCATATTAACCCTATCAGTCCCGCGACCCCAGCAAAAATCATCTTTTAATGTATCTGACTTTAATTTATTATAAGGGCATGTCCAGCCCTGATATTTAGCCTCAAGGGAGTGTTCTTTTCAGGACAACCAGGGCTACAAGTAGAACAAAACTATTTGACATAAAACAGTTGCATTCATGAGTTTTATTGACAAATGTCAATAAAAAAAAAATGTAATCTGCCAAAGCAAAATCCTGATCAAATGAATTGATATGAATGCTGTAAGTACAGAAATTGTATGCTCACTGGGAAATGACAACTGTTTAGATTTTGTGAGAGCCACTATGTGAGCTTATTATAGACACTATGTCCTGGGATTTCCTATGATCTTCTATGTAGAACAACCCCTTACCTTCTAATGACTCTTGTGTAGGTGTTGAGCGTCATAGTTCCATGCATGTGTTCGTGAGAGTCTCACCTTTTCATAAATATCTTTGAATAGTTTGTAGCTCAAATCATTCAGACTACATAGGTTTTTGTAAAAAGACCCAGCCCAGGGCCCCATTGGGATCCGCCCTTGTCTCACAAACACAGCTCTAGCTCAGCCCCCGTTAATTACACAGACTAATGGTTGGTATCTACGGATGCAGAAGAAAGACAAATCCAATGGTTCTACCCAGAAGTCCAAAACGCGCCGGCGTTACAGTGGGACTCATTGTGTTAATTAAATTATGTCAATCAGATAAACACGCAAATCAGCTTTCAAAAAGCTAATACATAACATGCTGCCACTTTTCTAAATATAATTAATTACATTTGACCTTAAAGTAATCACAAATACTTAATTATCTGAGGTCAATCTACTCTTTAATGCTCTCAATAAACTGATAATGAAGTGCCTTTCTATAAAACAAATGACCCAGTTCAAAATGAAATATCCTATATAGGTCTATGTTTTGGATGTATATGACCTAAAGTAAACAGAGACCCTTTATACGAGACCTGTATAACACAATCATAGACCTACATCATTCCACAGTCCACACCACAAGTGAGTGATATACAGTTAATGTAAAAGCATCAGCACTGCACAACATGTAACTGCCCATCTAGAAACGCTTAGAAAATTCTAGACTTCTCCATGGGACAGGACAGCCCAATCTGAAGTACAACTCAATGATCCATGTATCAGTCTTTAATCTGGTATTCTCAATCAGACTGTGGCTGCATTTGAAAGAACATCGTCAATGTTTCACACAATCCAGCAACGTCTGTAATCAATGCTCTTTTAGACTTCTTTTGTACTTCTAGCAATTTCGTTGCTGAAATCATTGGTTTGGTAAGTTACTGTCGAGACACATTTTTTTCCTTTCACAGGAGATAGTTAGCCTATTTACAAACTGATATGCTACAAGTCAATGTGGATATTCGTTGTTCATTAAACTTCAGAGACAACACACAGAGAGAAATATAGTACTGTACTGATGTTCTCCTACAGAACAGAAGTTTAACATCAAGATGTTGACATTCAAAACAGCTGTCACCTGAGGGTAAAGCAGATGGATTTTTAAAACTTTCAAATGGTGTCAGTCCATGTTGCAAGACTTGCAATTATTCTATATTTCTCTGTACATCAAATAATCAAATATGTGGCAAGCAAGGCAACAATAAATTGAAGCCTGGATAGTTTACAATGGCGTTCGGAAATCATTTAGCCTAAACAACATATCCAACCCCCTTTTGATGTTTTGTCCTTTAAAAACGACTTTGTCTGACCAAAACAACTGACTTCCTGTGTCTGCATTTGACTTTCAGATGGGTTGCTTCAAAATGGAATGATCCTCCCATTTGCAAGAAAATGCAAGGTTAGAATATGCTTTTTAACACTTAAGTAGTAATGTTCCCATTTAAGACTAAAACGGCTATTGTACGTATCACCAATTAACAAAAATCAGCTTGGTTCTGATCAAGCAACTGATTTTCACACACTAGGTTATTGGTTTTGATATGGGTTCTGGCTAATCTGAAGAGTGACTGGCTTGCCCACTGACGTGTAGACTTTGGTTTTGTATCTCTGCTGCCCTCCCTCCACTCTCTGCACCTCAGAGCAGTATGCAGGCTTGACCTCTTGCTTGGCGTGGCTGACCTGGATGGGAATCACTCTCTCCCTTCTAGACTGGTCTCCGCTGGGGTGGTGGTGGTGGTGGGGGGCAGCCAGGGAGAACATGCTGCCTGAGAGGTACTCTCTAAATCGGCTGAAGAAGCCAGGGCTGCGCCTCCCCCTGGGCACCACCACAGGCCTCCCCACATTGAGCAGCACTGGCTGGCCCACGACAGAGCCCCCAATCTCCCTCTGAAGCACAGAGACCTCACAGGGTCTCTCGGCAGGGGAGGGCCTGGTGTTGGAGGAGCTGTAGGTCTCCCCCTCCCTGGGAACATAGTCCTCCAAGTCCTCCAGGGTGAGAACGCGACCGGCCTGGGTCAGGGTCTTAGGCTCCAGCTTCCTGGGAGGTTCCATGTTATCATCATCATCATCATCCGGTTCTGTGACAAAGGCCTCTTTCTGCTCCTCTAGCCAGGCCTCATCATGTTCATGGTCGTTAGGGATTAGAACAGCGGAGACCTCGCAGGCCTCTCCACTGAGTCCAGGGGCAACCTCGGACCCAGCCATGTTCTCATCCTCCTCATCATCATCATCCCAGGCTATAGGATGAGCCCCCTCCAGCTCGGAGCAGTTCTGCAGCTCTACCAGCTTGTTGTTGGAATTGTTGGTGTTGGGGTTCGGGGACCTCCGTGGCCGGGTGAAGGAGGGGGTGTTCGCTCGCTCCGATCCAGCTGGGGAGACCCCTCTTCTCCTGGATAGCCTGGGCGACTTGTTCACCTTGTACTCAATGATTTCCTCTACCTCCACCCACCTGTTCTCTGCGGCCCGGGCCCCAGCACCCCCCTCGGGCTCCGTGACGTACAGGGTGGGGATGGTGGTCTTCCTGCTGGCAGAAACCTGCCTTCTCTGCCTGGCCGTGCCGGTGGGGGTGGTGGGGAGATCTGGGGTGTTGGTTTCGGAGAGGTTGAACCCAGATGGAGACATGCCACGACGCTTCATTCGGGTGTTCTTCACCACCGTAGTTATGGTCTCCTCTCTGTAAGGGGACACAGCACAGAGGGTGTGAAAGAGGGACAGACCAGAAGGAACACTTAAAAAAAGGTTAAATCTAGAACCTAAAAGGATTCTTTGGCTGTCCCCATAGGAGAACCCAAATGAGGATAATTTTTGGTTCCAGTTAGAACCATTTTTTCTAAGAGTGTATTGTATGCCAGGAACAGAACAGAAGGTATGAGAGAGACAGCAGAGAGATAGAACAACTTGCTGGCATGCTGTTTTCACAATAAGACTACATACAAAAGGTGTTAATTAGCGTGTACACGCACACGCACACGCACACGGACACACAAAGTGGAGTCCTGTCTACTCATACAAACATGTCATGCAATGGTACATGAGTTAAGGAAAATTTGCAGACAAAAAAATATTAACAACCATTCCCTTATGGAACCATTCCAAATGCCGGCTCCTTGGATGTTATATTTGGCGTTGAGTGAGCCCCTCTTACACTCAGGATTGAAATACTGCCTGGCCATGCTTGCAGAGGCCTAAGGAGGACACACACAAGTATGCATGCTTCTTATAGTCTGTATCATAACCTGGTCACACTTACATGATGATGGTTTTCTTTGGTGTTTTAGTCTCCTGCTCAGTGACTAGAAGGAAAGCAGGACAGGGCTTATGGAGTTAGTCAGATAAATTGATAGCTAATGTTAAGACAAAAAGACTACATCATCTAAATTGTTGATGAACTGATGGTTCATCTTTTCCTTTGTAGGAACGTGGCTTATGGAAATTAAAGCATACATTCTCTACATTTTAAGAACCTGGTAAAAGAGGTAAATTGAAGGCATGCTAATGCACAACGGTATGTGCATGAATGGGAGTATTCCTACCTTCGATGGTGATCGCCTGCTCTCCTCTTCTAGCCACAGCAGAAGGAAGGCACAGATCAACTGCACATTTAGCACTGCCCAGTCGGTTAGACAACTGGGATGGGCAGGGAGGAGAATACATTAGGCTTACTGAAACAATGGCTTCATCTTATCAATGTAATGTCTCATGAAAACAATCCTCTTTGAAGGGACGTCAAGCATCCAAATAATGTAACTACTGTTACATGTTACTACTACTGTATCTCTCATTTGTCTTTTGTATTGATCATTCACAAGTGATACAGCAGCAGCTATTCACACGAGGTGCTTTGCAGTCCAGTGTTTTACAACTGTATGGAATGGTTTCCTGGACCCATATTAGGCCAGTCCTGGATTAAGAATCTCTATTCAAAGTACATTTCAGTCTTGTACTAGGCTTTATTTGGCTGGGAAACCGGCCAAGGGGTGGTGAATTAAAGGCCTACCTCACACTCGTAGTGTCCCAGGTCTCTCTCCGTAGGGCCTTTAATGACCAGCACCAGGACTCCACTACGGGACTCAGTGTAGGTCTGATACTTCTCCTGGTCAGTCAGCAGCCTGCCCTCCTTGAACCATCTGTTCATGGACACGCATGAAATGACATTTTGAGATAATATGAATATCCTTACACATACTTATTTATTAGCTTATACAGTATATTAACTATTAAGAATGGGCAACATAATGAGCACAGTAGGAAGAAGCAAATGGCACAGTCCACTGTCACAAAAAAATTGTCAGTTTAAAGAGCCTGGGAGACAGGTGTGGTGTAGTGTACCTGATCTTGGGGCTGGGGGCGCTCTGGATGGTGCAGGAAAACTGAGCATCCTCACCAACGATTAAGACAGCATTCCTCATCTTGTTCACGAAACGAGGAGGCACTAAAACACACAATTGTTACTCTTGAAAACAGGCTTATTTTTTTACAAGATCAACATTCCTCCCAGACAATTTAGATTCTTGGAATTGTAGATTTTTCCCCAAAGCAAAGTATCAATCACTTTTACTTTTGACATGTACAGTGCCTTGCGAAAGTATTCGGCCCCCTTGAACTTTGCGACCTTTTGCCACATTTCAGGCTTCAAACATAAAGATATAAAACTGTATTTTTTTGTGAAGAATCAACAAGTGGGACACAATCATGAAGTGGAACGACATTTATTGGATATTTCAAACTTTTTTAACAAATCAAAAACTTAAAAATTGGGCGTGCAAAATTATTCAGCCCCCTTAAGTTAATACTTTGTAGCGCCACCTTTTGCTGCGATTACAGCTGTAAGTCGCTTGGGGTATGTTTCTATCAGTTTTGCACATCGAGAGACTGACATTGTTTCCCATTCCTCCTTGCAAAACAGCTCGAGCTCAGTGAGGTTGGATGGAGAGCATTTGTGAACAGCAGTTTTCAGTTCTTTCCACAGATTCTCGATTGGATTCAGGTCTGGACTTTGACTTGGCCATTCTAACACCTGGATATGTTTATTTTTGAACCATTCCATTGTAGATTTTGCTTTATGTTTTGGATCATTGTCTTGTTGGAAGACAAATCTCCGTCCCAGTCTCAGGTCTTTTGCAGACTCCATCAGGTTTTCTTCCAGAATGGTCCTGTATTTGGCTCCATCCATCTTCCCATCAATTTTAACCATCTTCCCTGTCCCTGCTGAAGAAGAGCAGGCCCAAACCATGATGCTGCCACCACCATGTTTGACAGTGGGGATGGTGTGTTCAGGGTGATGAGCTTTTCAGTTTTTGATTTGTTAAAAAAGTTTGAAATATCCAATAAATGTCGTTCCACTTCATGATTGTGTCCCACTTGTTGTTGATTCTTCACAAAAAAATACAGTTTTATATCTTTATGTTTGAAGCCTGAAATGTGGCAAAAGGTCGCAAAGTTCAAGGGGGCCGAATACTTTCGCAAGGCACTCTACACTGAGTGTACAAAACATTAGGAACTCCATCCTAATATTGAGTTGGACCCCCTTTTGCCCTCAGAACAGCCTCGATTTATCGGGGCGTGGACCCTACAAGGTATCGAAAGCGTTCCACAGGGATACTGGCCCATGTTGACTCCAATGCCTCTCACAGTCGTGTCAAGTTGACTGGATGTCCTTTGGGTTGTGGACCATTCTTGATACACACGGAAAACTGCTGAGCATGAAAAACCCAGCAGCATTGCAGTTCTTGACACACTCAAACCGGTGTGCCTGGCACCTACTACCATAAGCCGTTCAAAGGAACCTAAATCACCAACTAAATGGCACACAATCCATGTCTCAAGGCTTAAAAATCATTCTTTATCCGGTCTCCTCCCCCTCATCTACACTGATTTGATTGAAGTGGATTTAACAAGTGACATCAATAAGGGATCATAGCTTTCACCTGGATTCAACTGGTCAGTCTATGTCATGGAAAGAGCAGGTGTTCCTAATGTTTTAGACACTCACTGGGTGTGCACTATGTTCACTTTCACAGTTCAAGCCTAATGTTGGTGTCATTTCCCCTCTGTAATAGAGACTGACCTTGGACAGTGATCTTTCCCAGGGTGCTGGCGTTGCCTGCTGTGCTAGTGGCAAAGCACATGTACTGTCCAGAGTCATCAGCCGTCATGTTGTCCAGGATCAGGGTGCAGGAACCGTCAGGATCCTCGATGATGATGTGGTGAGGGTCGGCCTCCACTGCCCGCCCGTCTGTCATCAGAGGAGGAAACAGTTTTAACATAGGAGGTGTTTCTACCTCAAAAACATTAACAGGGTATGGGCTATGTAGATAAAAACAAACATGCACTGTATGCACAGCTATTGCGTTTCGCACAGCGGTCTCGATGGTGTGTCTCATACCCTTGTACCAGGTGACCACAGGTTTGGGTACTCCAGTAACCTTGCAGGCCAGTTTCACCGTCTGTCTCAGCTCCGCTGTGCAGTCAGCCAGAAGCTCATCAAAGTCAGGCATACCTGGACAGATAGAGGGATGTAGTTACACTTCAATCAATCCTGAGTGGAGAGATGACACATTTTATGCAATTACAGATTAAATTATAGTATGCAATTTCATAGTATGTAAAAAGTACTTGTTTGATAGTAAAGGTTAGATCACAATATGCTATGTCAAACTTGTCTCTGTTTGTCTGGTGGATCTGAGTGAATATATGTGTGTCAGACTCACTCCAGGCAGGCATGGTGTAGCGCTGCTGCAGTTCCCTGAGGTCTCGCAGCCAGGAGTTCTTGATGATGACGGTGCGAGCCTGAAGCGTGTACTTCCTGACAGAGTCCTCACGCTCGTGCCAGATCTCAAAGGCCCGGTCATCACCCTCCACTGTCTCATTCACATCTATGTTGTTCAGCTAGGGAGGGAGACAGACAGAGAAACAGTAGTTATCCTCAAGACTATCCTCACGATTCACTTTATTTATTTATCTGTTAGGAAATGATTTTTATGTCATAGGAAATGTGACATTGATGATATATTCTCTCCAGCAGCAATCTATTTCTATGCCAACCCTGAACAACAGATTGGAATTGTCTGGTGTTTAGAGTTGACTAATTCTTTAGTGACTTGTTTCAGTGGATAGACATGCTGAGTTACATCTGGAGTTTTTAGAAAGAGCAATGAAGAGAGTCTTACCTTCATCATGTTCTTAAAGACGTAGCCCTGGGTGTCTGTGTTGGTGTCTCTCTTGGATTTGCAGATGATGACATAGTTTTTGAAGAGGAACGCATGTCGATGGTGACCTCTGGAGGAGGACCTTACCCCAGGTGCACCCTCCCACACCATGAAGGGTCCCTGTCACAAAACACAACACCGTCACATAGGCTACGGAAACAAAATTAGTTGAAAATCCTCAAGAATATGGTCGTATTCACTAGCCACCAAACGGAAGCAAATGGGTTTTGGTTATTCACCTGTCTGATGGGCTCCCCCAATACATCCAGAGTGGCAGGATAGTTCTCTATCATGGAGACGTGGTGTGTGTTCTCTGAACGCTGAGGCAGGGATGAAACCATGGCATAGGCCTCCTCCAGCAGGCAGCAGTTCTGACCGTTCCTGGCCTTGTTCCTGATCAGCTCCTACAGTCACAGAAATGGGCACAACGATTTAAGATAATAATAATAATAACACTAATATTTAAACAAGATTATATAACATAAAAACATATGACAATTTAGGCTCTGGTGCATTAATTCCTAGTGTGTGAACAAGAACAAAGAATACCCGATTTACAGTGTTAAACTCTCACCTTGAGCAAGGCCTTGTACTTCTGGATTCTGTCCAGAGGTTTCTGTAGGTAGGCGTTGATGCTCAGTACAGGACCTTGAGCAGGGTCGGCACTGGCCTGTTCTTTGTCTGTGTATTCCTGTGACAAAGACAACAGGGTTTAGAAACATGGCCATTACTAGCCTTACATAGTCAGTAAGATGAGAAGACTTACACATTAATGACCACTTGTGCTAACAGTATTTGTGAAGGGTTCACTTACCTTGAAGAAGTGGTGTACGGTCTTGTCACTGATAGCTGCCTCTGCCTTTTGCTGGCCTACGAGGTACTGGAGGTACTTCTCAAAGCCCTCGCCACTCCTCAGGAAGCGCATGGCCACGTCGTCATCAGTGTCGCAGTGGCTCAACTTAGGGAGCATGGACCTGCACATGACACAGTATGTGTCATTCAGCAGCTTTGTGAGAAATGTAATTATTACCAGTATATTTAAGCAATAAACCCAGAGGTGGTGTGATATGTTTATTAAGCAATAAGGCCCGAGGGGGTGTGGTATATGGCCAATATACCAAGGCTAAGGACTGTTCATTCTCACAATGCAAAACAGAGTGCCTCGACACAGCCCTTAGCCGTGGTATACTGGCAAAGTACCTCAAACCCCAGAGGTGCCTTATTGCTATTATAAACTGGTTACCAACGTAATTAGAGTAATACAAATAAAGGTTTTATCATACCCATGGTATACGGTCTGATATACCATGGCTGTCAGTCAATCAGCACTCAGGGCTCAAACCACCCAGTTTATAATGGCCAATATATCACGGCTATGGGTTGTTCTTACGCAAACCTTAGGCATGACGCAAACCCCAGAGGTGACTTATTGCTTTTACAAACCGGTTACCAAGATAAATAGAACAGTAAAAAATATACTGAACAAAAATATAAATGCAATATGCAACAATTTAAAAGATTTTACTGAATTACAGTTCACATAAGGAAATGAATCAATTGAAATAGGCCCTAATCTATGTATTTCACATAACTGGGACTACAGATATTTGTTTGTTGGTCACTGGTACCTTAAAAAAAAGGTAGGGGCGGTGGATCAGAAAACCAGTCAGTATCTGGTGTGACCACCATTTTTCTCATGCACGCCACACATCTCCTTCGTATAGAATTTATCAGGCTGTTGATTGTGGCCTGTGGAATGTTGTCTCACTCCTCTTCAATGGCTCTGCGAAGTTGCTGGATTTTGGCGGGAACTGGAACACGCTGTCACACACGTCAAATCCTGAGCAACCAAACATGCTCAATAGGTGACGTCTGGTGAGTATGCAGGCCATGGTAGAACTGGAACACGCTGTCACACACGTCAAATCCTGAGCAACCAAACATGCTCAATAGGTGACGTCTGGTGAGTATGCAGGCCATGGTAGAACTGGAATATTTTCAACTTCCAGGAAATGTGTACAGATCCTTGTGACATGAGGCCATGCCTTATTATGCTGAAACATAAAGTGATGGCGGTGGATGAATGGTACGAAAATGGGCCTCAGGATCTCGTCACGGTATTGATGTGCATTCAAATTGTCATTGATAAAATGCAATTGTGCTTGTTGTCTGTAGCTTATGCCTGCCCATACCATAACCTCACCATCACCATGGGGCACTCTGTTCACAATGTTGAATCAGCAAACCGCTCACCCACACAATGCTATACATGTGATTTGCAGTTGTGAGGCATGTTGGACGTACTGCCAAATTCTCTAAAATGACGTTGGCGATGGCTTATAGTAGAGAAATTAATATTCAATTCTCTGGCAATAGCTCTGGTGGACATTCCTGCAGTCAGCATGCCAATTGCACACCACCTCAAAACATCTGTGGCATTGTGTTGTGTGGCCTTTTATTGTGCCCAGCACAATGGTGCACTCGTGTAAATTGTATTTATTAAGGATCCCCATTGGCTGCTGCCAATGCAGCAGCTACCCTTCCTGGGGTCCAGCAAAATTAAGGAAGTTATATACATTTAGAAATATTACTTGACATTACAGTATGCTTAATCAGCCTATTAATATGCCACACCTGTCAGGTGGATGGATTATCTTGGCAAATGAGAAATTCTCACTAACAGGGATGTAAACAAATGTGTGCACAAAGTTTGAGAGAAATATTGTTTTTGTGTGTGTGAACATTTTTGGGGATATTTTATTTCAGCTCATGAAACATAGGACCAACACTTTACATGTTGCGTTTATATTTTTGTTTAGTGTAATTTTATGTAATACCTGTGGTATATTGTCTGATATACTCACAGCTGGAATGCTGTTTCATCTGTTGGGTTCTGACTTTTAGACTTGAAAACATTAAATATCATTTTTCATGTCACTGGAGGAGAGAGGGGAATGTAGAATGTTTACGTTCTACCAGGATATGTTATTGTCAGACATTAGGGATCCTATGGGAGGAGAAGAGACAGTCTCATGACAGTGGGTTGGGGAGGAGTGAGGAATTTGGGCAGAGGTCAGGTTAGAAGAAGTGGGGAAGAACAGACATCACTAATCTTCTGCATAGTAACAGAGGTGTATTGGCTGTTCAGAGGTGTAAGGAGGGGCTCAGCATAGGAGAAAGGATGAAATACTAGTGCTTGTGTGGATATGATTTGTCTTATGCAGCTGTATGACCCAGTGGGTGAATAAACTTGGTTTGAGCTTTAATAAGAGTCTGAGTTTTTTTACTGTGTTTATTTAGAACACATCCAATCAGCATCCAGAACCCAAACTACCCAGTTTATAAGTGGTATATACAGAGTGTACAAAACATTACAAACACCTTCCTAATATTCAGTTGTACCCCCTTTTGCCCTCAGAACAGCCTCAATTCGTTGGTGCATGGACTCGACAAGGTGTCAAAAGCGTTCCACAGGGATGCTGGCCCATGTTGACTCAATGTTTCCCACAGTTGTGTCAAGTTGGCTGAATGTCCTTTTGGTGGTGGATCATTTTTGAGACACACGGGAAACTGTTGTGTGAAAAAACCCAGCAGCATTGCAGTTCTTGATACACTTAAACCAGTGTGCCTGGCACCTACTACCATACCCCGTTCAAAGGCACTCAAATATTTTGCCTTGCCCATTCACCCTCTGAATGGCACACATACACAATCCATGTCTCAATTGTCTCAAGGCTTATGTCTCAATTGTCTCAAAATAACCCCTTCATCTACACTGATTGAAGTGGATTTAACAAGTGATCATAGCTTTCAGGTGGATTCACCTGGTCAGTCTATGTTATGGAAAGAGCAGGTGTTCCTAATGTTTTGTAATGGTATGGTATTATATAATGACAAAACATCAATGCAATAGAACCAGTTAGGTCATACATACATACATACATACATACATACATACATACATACATACATACAAGCCTTATAAAGGGTTTATGAAAGCTTCATTAATCCTTAAAAGTTTAAGTTTGTTTGAAGACGGGCCAAAAAAACAGTCAGTGGTACTTACTGGCTATGGAAGGCCTTGATCTCGTTGATGTTCCTGAATATGGCCTCCTTCTGGCTGGTGATGTCAGATGGGGTGTCAGGGCTCTCCACTTGCTTGATGTGGTGGGAGGTGAAGAAGTCCATCTCTTTGACAAACTCTGCCTCGCTGTTGATCATGTCTTGAATCAGTTGGCTGAGGATGACAGAGCATTGTGGTTACTATGGGGTGTCGTTGAGTGTGGTGGTGTTTCTTGCTTGTGCATGCAGAGCCGAATCCTAACGATCTTCTTTTTAAAAACATTTTTTACATTCATTCTCGAATCAAATCAAATGTATTTGTAAAGCCCTTCTTATATCAGCTGATGTTACAAAGTGCTGTACAGGAACCCAGCCTAAAACCCCAAACAGCAAGCAATGCAGGTGTAGAAGCACCTCCACCTGCATTGATTTCACACAAATCATCTTGATTGAGTTGCATGGCAGTCTGATCTCAGTGTAAGTTTTGGCCCTAATAGGAGTGTGAGATGTTCTAGAAGCTCTCGACTCACAGTAGTCTCTTCTTGTACTCTCCTTCTGAGACCTCTTCTCCACCTCCCTCTGTGATGTCACCAGCAACATCAGACAGCTAGAACACAAAGGTTTAATGTAACATTAAGAACACAGTAACATTTAACTAAAATAGGATCAAGAGAGTAGAGGTCGATGTACAATATTGGTGCTAAAGCAATTACTTGGATCTTCAAACACACCTTGAGTTTTTTATCCAGGTAGGCAGGTGAGACCCAGCCTTGTCGGGATGGAGTGGTTTTTGTGGGTTTGGTCCGGACCAGCCATTTGAGTGGATGTGCCGAGTCCAGAACCTCAACATACTGGCCCTCCTTCAGGGAAATGGTATCTTTGTTGGGGATGGTGGGGTTGTAGTCAGCCGTAGCCACATAGATGTCAAACATCTGTAGAAGGAGTCGAACATCAGACAAAGTCTTGTCTATAAGAGCTTACATTTGCAGAGTGACTTGGATTAAAAAATATAATTGTATTTATAAGAGATTTGCCCAGAACTGGGTTTGCTGGTGATGCAGGCCAGTTGAGGCCCTTTTCTGCATTAGGAGCTGAAAGGAATAAGTCAAGTAAGTAGTCTGCAAATCCAGTCAAAAATATAAGAGAATAAAATTCAGAGTCATTAGAGAGGACCCAGTATGAGTGAAGTGATACTGAGGTGTTCCAAACAAAGAACGACAGATCCTTTTATATAGTTCCATACCTCTCCCCTGGCATCAGGGTCGTCAGACTCCGAGGAGGAGTCAGCGAGAATGGAGCCGGGGCGAGAGCGACCGTGGTGTGGTGAGGCGGAGGGTGTCTTGGTCTCGTCGTCACTATCGCCTCCCGGGACACGTAGTGAGGCTGGGTCAGCAAAGGGGAGGGGTTCAGAGGGAGACAGCCAGGAGAGCATACAATACACACACACACACCTCAACATATCAAAGTATATACAGGTAACTGCCAAAATAAAGGAAACACCTACATTAAGTGTCAATAGTATCCTTCATTTACACAAGTGATTCCTTTATTTTGGCAGTTACCTGCACATAGGCCTAATAATACTGTACACACATTCACAGAAAGATGAAATTGGCCACTGAAACATCCACAGACCACCTGGAATGTGTAGCTTTGGCTTCTTGACCCGTAAAATGAATATTATCACTGGCATAGCACAATTAATTATCAAGATTCCTCAGAAGGTTAGCTAAACTACACATTAGTGCCATCAACAGTTTTGCTGCTACTGCACAAGTTATTTGATTAAATAGTTTTCACTATTACAAACTAGTTAGAACACTAGATGCATGCATAAGAAAGATACTGTACAAATAAGACGTGGTGTCTTAAGTTGTGTCCATACATGTCTGAGTGCAGGCATGTATTCCAGCTATATGCTATCCGGAGTATCACTTCAAAGCCATTTGAATCATGTGCTCAGGTAATCACTGCTTTGCCAAGACACAACTTCTACTAATGCATCAAATAAATATCATGGAGCACAAAAACATAAAGGGAGAAATGTTTGACCAGGTATAAATATTCTTTGTTATACTGAAATGGCAGCAGAATAATGGAACTGATTTAATGATAGTTTTGTCCCCCACTATACAATGGAATCTTGACCATTTTGTTTCAAAATGTTTAAATGTGTCTTGAACGGTGAAATACTGTATGTTAATGTCATCTCCACAAGTCATCATCGCCGGTGATAGCCAAGATATTCTTACTGTCGTGCAACACGAACAGAGGGACGTCATTTTCTGACCCCTTGTTTCATGTCAAGTAGTACTCCTCTTTTAAATTCAGTCAATCCAATCCAAGTCAGACAGCTAGAGACAGATGCAGAGAGGAGGACATATAACATAAGAGGAGACTCACTAACTTGTGTAAAGGATGTCTGGTTTTTAGTGAGAGTAGCTGAGATCTTTATGTACTGTGGATACATACTGGAGGCTTTGGGCCATGATTTCATCCACTGGAGCACTTGATGGTTCTGTGTGCTGTCTGAATAACAAATTAACGATTGGATGAGTGCATGTGAGTGAATTAATGGATGGAGGGCTGAAGGATGATGAAATGAAGCAATGACAATCCATATCTGTCGGTCGTAGGGGAGGACAAGGTGTAGGAATCCACACATTGCTCAAAACACAAGCAGAACAAGTATTAGTGAGTGAGAAGAAAGAGATCAAAGCATACGATATAAACATAAAGAAAATGGCGAGCAGCAAGAGGCAATGTGCATGACATTTTCTTTGAGCCGTTCATTCTTAAAGTCTACATGAAGCTCTATTAGTAACTGACATATCCACAGTCACAGCGGTGTAGCTGTATCCAACAAACGCTGGTGTGTTAGTTGGCCCTTTGCCTGATGTACTGCATGTGGGATGAGAGTAACTTGTCATAACATTACATAAACTGTGATGAAGTGTTATGACAGATAGCTTATAGTGTTTATGACAGCATTACAAAGGTCATGTATATATACAATTTGAATTTAGACTTGATCAATGGCAATATTAGAGACATATACATATATATTTTATTATGCTATTAAAACACTATAATAACATTTTCTGTATTAGCATAGACAAGCAGATTCAAATGTTTTAGCCTGCAATAAAAGCACAGACTGTAAAATACACCAGGATGTATTTGACCATTATATCCCCATTTACCAGATATTAATATTACATTACTTTAACCTATTCCAGAAGTCATTATAAGTTACATGTAAAATCGAAATAAATTTGCATCAAATCACAAAGTGTATTTACTTGATCTTAAATCAACACAGAGTGGAAGAACATTTCTTTAAATCAAATAAGAAAATGTTCTAACTGTGCCCTATTTTGGACCTTTGATGGAACAGCCCATGACACATTTTCACTCACCTTGGCTGATCTTGGCAGATACCATTTCCGTGATCTGGGAGGTGAGCTTCATAAGGAACTCTTCTGTTCCAACTTCACCTAGATACTGCATTTTTCCTCTGCCAACATCTTCGTCTGGAGGGCTGATAGTAATCCCCAGAGGGATTGTGGTCTCTTCCTTTGGTCGTGGTGCTACAACAGAAAGCAGATAATACATTAGGAATGTTTCACATTAGAACTTGCTGTCTGCCACACATATACTACATGAATTTATATTGTGTATGATTAGAAAAGCATGTGTCAGTATGTTTTGCTGTTTCTCTAATATGTATTGTGGACTCAAGAAATGTTGCTATTGTAACAGCTAATGGGGATCCAAACAAACAAACCAAGTACAGTATATCGTTCAGTTTCTCACCATCCTCCACTTCAAATTGGGCAGTGCAAATGGACTGTCCGGCCCTGTTGGTGGCGATGCAGGTGTATGTGCCTGCATGCTTAGAGCCCACATCCATCAGGATGAGACTGTGTTGGCGCCCTGAGCTGGCCACCTTGTAGCCCTTAGTGTCTGGCTTGATCCACAACACGTCCTCAGCAGACTCCTCTTTCAACCACGTCACCATTGGGGTGGGAGAACCTTGGAGAGCAGACATATAGATAGTGGGACTTGGGAATTCACATGGTGTATGATGAATAGTCTTATCAAACAGTAGTCTGTGGACTCGTATGCATGTCTGTATGATAAATGACAATATCTTTTATGGAAGTGTATCTCTCATAGGACGCGTTACTGATTCTGGGTCTGCTCCTCTGACTTGGTCAACTCTCAGCCAAGGTTGAGAGATATACTGTACTGTTACTGCGGCTATAGAAACCAATTACTACATGCCAAAACAATCTGAGGTTGAAGTTGTTGTTTCTCTAGCTTAGAGTCACACTACAAAACAAAAACGTACACATATATTATAATTAATAAATAAGGGCCGAGGGTGTGTGGTATATGGCCAATATATCACGGCTAAAGGCTGTTCTTAGGCATGACACAAATGACCAAGTTTATAACATGTTTTATAAACCGGGTGGTTTGATCCCTAAATGAGAATCGGCTGACAGCAGTGTTTATACCACGTGTATGACAAAACATGTACTGCTCAAATCAGTTTATAATAGTAATAAGGCACCTTGGGTTTTGTGGTATATGCCCAGAATATACCACGGCTAAGGGCTGTGTCCAGGCACTCCGCGTTGTGATGTGCATAAGAACAGCCCTTAGCCGTGGTATATTGGCCATATACTGTACAACCCCTCCACGTGCCTTATTGCTTAAATATACTATCATTATATATGAGTTTAGTGTTGTTGATAGATACCTTCCACTCTGACAGACATGGTGACGCTGGCTCCCTGTTTCACCTTCCTGTTGCTGAACCTCTCCAGGAAGCGGGGTGGCACCAGAGGCACCTTGGGATCTAGGAAGTAAAACATGGGTATAGAAAAGCGTCATCATTACGTAGCTCAAAATTCAGAACAATGTGACATGCTATAGGCAACAGTGCAAGCAGTAATGAATGAATAAATGAATTAATCAATGAATATTATAAAATCATAATTAAATACCGTGCTTCTCTACAGGCATGAGCTCTCCTGGACCTGTTGAGAGGGTAACCATGAATTCTTTAGTAAATACAAGAATGTTATGTTGTGTATACAATAACACACATATCATAATGCAGACTAAATACATCATCCTAAGTAGAAGACAGGAATCCCTCTCAATATAAACCTTTCAGTCATGAGTAGACCTACCCAGAACCAGCAGCCTAGCAGAGGAGTATGCTGTTCCAGCAGCGTTGCTGATGTAGGCAGAGTACTCTCCTGTGTCCTCCCTCTTCACCTCCAGGACTTCCAGGCTGTGGGTATCTCGCTTGTCCAGCAGCAGGATCCTGTCTGAGGAACGCAGTGGGTGGCCGTCCTTGAACCAGTACACCCTTGGACTAGGGAACCCTGGGAAATATCAACAAAGAGTAAGCAACTCAGTTATTGACCCTGGGGGCAGAAATAATAAATTGCCTCCGACTTACCTGCCCTGGGGGCAGTAGTTTTTACACTGCTGCTACTCATTGTTTATTATCTATGCATAGTCTATTTACAAATTACCTTGACTAACATGTACCCCCGCACATTGACTGTACCGGTACCCCCTGTATTTAGCCTCGTTATCTAATATCCTTGAGTTACTTTTAGATTTTATTGTATTTTTTACTTCGTTTTTTTAGTAAATATATTCTTAACTCTATTTCTTGAACTGCGTTGTTGGTTAAGGGCTTGTAAGTAAGCATTTTGGTGCATGTGACAAATAAAATTAGATTTGAGTGTTTACTTGGCTTTTTTACCAGATCTAGGTACACATGACTCTAGTTAATTCTTCTCTATTTAAGTTATCGACCTCTGAAGGAACTGAGCAGAGACAACTTAGTCTAGCAGGGTTTGATTAATGCAGAGGAGGTAGAGAGTAACCCACAGACCAACCTTTGACTTTCAGCTGCATCTTAGCGATGGGTGAGCCTGGGCTGACGTGCACATCATGGAGCTCATCCAGTACTTGTGGCATCTGCTCATCCTCTACCACAGACTCAAAGGCTTCCGTTTCCCTGAGGGGAGAGGATAGGAAGAAAGTAAAGCTGTCAGTAAAGAAGTAACATGACCAGAGAAACATTTTAGGTACTATTAGGAATCAGGATTCCATTGTAAAGAAGGTTGCATTCAAAGTCAAAGGGCTTGTAAACTCTGAGTTGTCTCATTCACCTAGACATGTAGCCCTTGGCACTGATATAGGAGCCGGTCTCAGTGGCATCAGCTGCAGTATCGTAGTCTGAGCTGCAAGACACTGAGGAAAGAGAGATGCATTACACAATTACTCTCAAAATAACATGGATGAGGATATCCTATGCATACTGTCAACCAACCAACCAAGCAACCAACTAAATACCCAAATAATCAACTAAATAAACAACGAAATAACCAAAAGAACCAACGACAAAAACAACATAACTAACAAAATAACAAACAAAATAACCAACCTACCAATCAATATTATATGTTCTGTACTCACTGTCGACCCTGAGCTCAGCCTTGGTGGCAGCGATGCCGCTGGTGTTCTCAGCCATACAGCGGTAGACGCCCATGTCAGAGGGCAGCACGGTGGTGATGATGAGCTGGTGGCAGCCCTCCTGGTCCTCGTTGATCATGTAGTGGTCGTTCTCCTCCAGCAGCTTACCATCCTTGAACCAACGCACACTGGGTGGAGGCTTCCCAATCACCACGCAGTCAAAGCTGACCGGGTAACCGTCTGGCACGTCCTGGCTCTGGAGTTCAGTCAGGAAGACTGGGGCCGCTGGGGGAGAGACCGGGACAATCAGTTAGGCACAACAATAAATTAGGAGCTTTTATTCATTATGCAGGGGATGAATTTCACTGGTATTCCATGTGTAATTATTACTGACCAGGATTATCTATATCTATTTTTTTATAATTAGCTTTTACAGTACAAAAAAAGCACAGATATAAAAGGGTGTAAAGGCAGGCAGTGCAACATGAGGATTATTGGATGGAAAGGATTGTATCAATACTAGAACGGAGTGGGTCAAGGAGAGCAAAGAGAAACATATTTAAAACTGAGGACTACGGCAGGGCAGAACAGCATGAGGAGAAATGGAGGGTAAGTGTGAATAGAACGATAGTATGGATATACAGTGTCAATACTGGAAAGAAGTGGGTAAAAAGAAATTGAAGCAACCATTAAATTACAGCAAAGACAAAACAAACAAATGTTTGGGACATAACTGAGGACATATGCCACTACATCATAACAAACATACCAATGAAGACACACACTGATATGACTGAAAGACAAACTGTTTGGACAAGAGAAAATGAACATTAGGTCACACACGAAGACAGAAAAGGTCATGTAGTATAACCACATGGAACACCCAATACACCATGAAAAGCAAGATGAAAGCCTGGATGAGGACTATTTGACCATTTGTTTAGCAAGTACACACGTAACGTCTTAGCTAACAAGCAAAGGCTCCTGTTAATGTTTGGAATTTAAACACATTGAAACATGTATTTATATTATTGAAGCAAAATAAATGACATGTACATTACTTCAATGTCAAAGGCATTAGTCTTTTTGTGATTTAACTGGTTCATTTTGATTACTAAATAGAATGGTAGACAAAATGACTTAGTATAACCGATAGAGATACATTAAATACCTATTTAATTACATGGTATAATCTCAGCATCAAACTTAATTGCAGCAAGGCATACAGAGAAATGTACTCTCTGGTTTTCATACCGGGGGCTCCTGTCATGAACACAGGCAGCTGCTTCTCCTGTGTGGGTGTTGCAGAGCCATCTTGAGTGTATCCCATCTTCATGATGCGCAGCTCCACTTTGAGAGGTCCAGCCTCCTGGATGGTGGTCTCCACAGGGACCCCCTGGGCTGTGAACATCTCCTTGAAGCGCTGAGATGCCACCTGGGCCTCAGACCGCTTGTCAAAGCGGATGTAGATGTATCGCTCGTCCTCGCGGTACGATTTGGGGTCGGGGGCCTGCAGCTCAGCCTCATCATCACAGCTGACGAACGACTCCTCCTCCGACGTGGCCGGCAGGCGTGTGCGGAGGAGGCGGCGAAGACGTTTGCTAGCCTGCCTCAGAGACTCGTCCATCTCGCTTTCTGCCGACGAGCTCTCCGCCTCGCTGTCGGCACTGTAGCCCATGGTCAGGGGCCTCCTTCCAGATGCCTCCCGCGCCGAGCCCACCGTCACCTTGCCGCTGTGGGTGGTCACCCCGAACTTGTTGGTGACCTCACAGGTGTAGACACCCGTGTCCTTGGTGGTTATGGCGGTGATGACAAGAGAGCAGGTGCCATCGTTGTAGATGTCAATGTGGTGGTGCTTGCCGTCCGCCAGGTGCTCGCCATCCTTCAGCCAGCGCACTTTCTCTGGCTTGCCCTCCGCCACACACTCCAGGTGGATGGTGCCATTGGGTTCCTTGGTCTGGTCCTTGAAGACGTCCTTGAAGACTGGACGCATGTCCTTGCGGGCTTTGTACCCCTTGAAGGCAGCCTGGATCTTTACAGCAGCATCCAGCAGCCCCATTTCTTCGTCCTCCTTATCAACGACCTCCGTGATGTCCGTGGTCTGTGCTGTGATCTGCTGTACTGAAGATGAGGTCTGTTGGACTGAAGTCTGTTGGACTGTGGTCGCCTCTTTCAACTTGAACTGTGTGTAGAACTTCTCAGTGGAGATGGAATCTGTCTGGTCACACACAGAGACGGAGGACTTGCTGCTCTTCTTCAGGTAGGAAACCAGTGTTGGAGGCCTGGATTCGTCCTCAGAGCTGGTGTACAAGTTTGGCTCCAACACCTTCTTCTTAGGGACGATGACATGCTCTACAACCTTTTCCTTTTCTTTCACCTTTTGTTTCTCCGGGGCTTTCACATCCACTTTCTCATTCTCCAGGGCTTTCACCCCCACCTTCTCCTTCTCCGGGGCTTTCTTCTCCTTGACTGGTCCCTTGGGTGTCTTGGGCTCCTTGTCCTCCTCATCAGGCAGCTCAGAGATGGAGTCCAGGGTGGGCTCTCGGCTCATGCGGCGTTTCTTGGCCAGGTCCTCCCACAGTGCATGGACGTCACCCTCGGAGGCAGCCTCAGGAGGCAGGCTGGGCTGGGCCCCCTCCTCCAACTGAACCCCATCTCCACCTACAACCAGGACACAATGGAATGTTATATGCAGCAAATGGACATCTCTACAATATAGCAGCCCCAACACACACTACATTTATAAGAACTATGTTGATCATGTAGTGACAATTACCCATGGGATTAAATTATTTTCTGATAGGAGTTGTGTGTTCATTTATACTTTGAAAGAAGGAGCTCACCTCACACCATTACTAGCTGATAATAATTATAATCTACATCCGGCACAGCCAGAAGAGGACTGGCCACCCCTCATAGCCTGGTTCCTCTCTTCCTAGGTTCTGGCCTTTCTAGGGAGTTGTACCTAGTCACCGTGCTTTTTCACCTGCATTGCTTGCTGTTTGGGGTTTTCTGTACAGCACTTTGTGACATCAGCTGATATAAGAAGGGCTTTATAAATACATTTGATTGATTGCTAGAACTAGCAGATGAACTTAGCTTAATTTACCCTCAAATAACAAACACATCTCCACCAAGCTTCCAGTTTGGCTTGAGGAGAATGGCTTACAAGAGTTTCATAATAAATTAATGTGGGCGAATGGAAAAGCAAAATTAAAATTACATGGTATAATATTCTGGTTTGTTTGGGCATGTGTACCTTTTGGTAGGTTGAGATTAAGGGAGCTTTCTGCCTCGTCTGAGGCCACACAGGTGTACACACCCTGGTCAGCAGACACAAAGTCTTTGATCAGCAGCACTTGTGTCTTGCCCTCTGTGGTGACCTGGTATTTGACCCCATACTCCAGCTCCTTGTTGTCTTTGAGCCAGGTGACCGAGCTGCCCTCAGCAGAGAGGTCACACGCCACACGGGCCATCTTACCCTCCTGCAGGTCTGGACAGGCCAACTGTTGGGTCACTGTCACTGGAGCCTCTATGGACCAAAACGATTGATTGACTGTTCGTTGATTGATTGATTGGTTGTTGATTGAGTTATATTTTTTCCAATAGATGGGACACTACAGATACAATTCATGCCAATGGGAAATGTATTAGACTCTCCTAGGTTTTAAATGGTGTAACTAACACATACATGGTCTAGGACTAGGTTATAATTAGGTTGTTCAACATGCTGGGCTTGAGACAGAGCCATATAGAGATATCCATGTTTGGCTCAGGTGTGAGCTCATCAAATAGCCAACTCACCCAGCTGAACGCTCTGAGGCAGCTGGACAGGTTCTCCTGTCCCAGCTCTGTTGATGGCTGCCACCCTGAACCTGTAGCCGCTCCCTGGGATGAGGTTATCCACAGAGAACTCTGTGTTACACACAGGCTCTGCATGGCATGGCAGCCAGAGGACACTGTCCGCCAGCCTCATCTCCACCCTGTAGCCCAAAATAGGGCTGCCTCCGTCGCTGAGGGGTGTGAACCAAGACAGGGTCACCGCCTGCTTACTCTTACTGACCAGCTCTGGGTCCTCCGGGGGGTCAGGAACAGCTATAAAAGGAGAGTGGGTCAATGGTGGATTTGAAGAGAGAGGAATTTGTATTTGTAATTATTAGGGATCCCCATTAGCTGCTGCCAAGGCACTTATATTACACAAACAAAAGATCATATAGCATTAGCACCCCGCTACATATCTACAATACAAAATGTATAATAACACCATACAACGTTATTTCAATGTGCTCTTGTAGAGTGCTATTGTTTGTGTGTGTATGTGTGTCTCTGTACCTGTGTGTCTCTTCACAGTCCCCGCTGTTCCATAAGGTGTATAAAAAATAATAATCGGGATTATACAGCTTGCATCAGTTACCTGATGTGGAATAGAGTTCCATGTAGTCATGGCTCTATGTAGTACTGTCCGCCTCCCATAGTCTGTTCTGGACTTGGGGATTGTGAAGAGATCTCTGGTGATATGTCTTGTGGGGTACGCATGGGTGTCTCAGCTGTGTGCTAGTAGTTTAAATAGACAGCTTGGTGCACTCAGAATGTCAACACTTCCTACAAAAACCAGTGGTGATGAAGTCAATCTCTCCTCCACTATGAGCCACGAGAGATAACATGCATATCATTAATGTTAGCGCCCCCGTGATCTTTTAAGGGCTAGCCGTGCTGCCCTGTTCAAACCAATTGCAATTTCCCTAAGTCCCTCTTTGTGGTACCGGACAACACGACTGAACAGTGGTCAGAGTTTGAAGGTTGGCCTTGAAATACATCCACAGGTACACTCAAATGATGTCATTTAGCCTTTCAGAAGCTTCTAAGCCATGACATAATTTTCTGGAATTTTCCAAGCTGTTTAAAGGCGCAGTCAACTTAGTGTATGTAAACTTCTGACCCACTGGAATTGTGATACAGTGAATTATAAGTGAAATAATCCGTCTGTAAACAGTTGTTGGAAAAATTACTTGTGTCATGCACAAAATAGGTGTCCTAACTGACTTGCCAAAACTATAGTTTGTTAACAAGAAATTTGTGGAGTGGTTGAAGAACGAGTTTTAAATGACTCCAACTTAAGTGTATGTAAACTTCCAACTTCAACTCTACATAGACACACTGGCTTGTCGTTCATCAAGATAGAAAAATAGTAAGGGGCCTAGACAGTTTCCCTGAAGAATTCCAAATTTTACCTGGATTATGTTAAAGAAACCCTCTGTTCTCTGTTAGACAGGTAACTCTGGATCCACAAAATAACAGGGCATGTAAAGCCATAACACACATGTTTTTCCAGCAGCAGACTATGATCAATAATGCCAAAAGCCGCACTGAAATCTAACAGCCCCCACAATTTTTTTATCATCATTTTCTCTCAGCCAATCAGTCATTTGTGTAAGTGCTGTGCTTGTTGACTGTCCTTCCCTATAAGCGTGCTTAAAGTCTGTTGTAAATTTATTTACTGTAAAACAGCATTGTAATCTGGTCAAATATAAAAGAATTCCATAAGTTTACTAAGGGTTGATAACAGGCTGATTGGTTGGCTATTTGAGCCAGTAAAGAGTGCGTTACTATTCTTAGGCAGCAGAATGACTTTTGTTTTCCACCAGGCCTGAGGGCACACACTTTCTAGTAGGCTTGAATTGAAGATATGGCAAATAGGAGTGGCAATATTGTCCTCTATTTTTCATTCAGACCCCGGTAGCTTGTCATTGTCAATAATTGTTTCACATCTTCCACACTCACTTTACGGAATTCTAAATTACAATGCTTGTCTTTCATAATTTGGACAGAGTACATGGATGTGTAGTGTCAGTGTTTATTGCTGGCATGTCATGCCTTAGTTTGCTAATCTTGCCAATGAAAAAAATAATTAAAGTAGTTGGCAATATCAGTGGGTTTTGTGATAAATGAGCCATCTGATTCGATGAATGATGGAGCTGAGTTAGATTTTTTGCCTAAAATATCATTTAACTTGTTATGGCTGGGGGCAGTATTGAGTAGCTTGGATGAAAAAGGTGCCAAGAGTAAACTGTCTGCTACTCAGGCCCAGTTGCTAATATATGCAAATTATTAGCAGTTTAGGATGGAAAACACTCTGAAGTTTCTAAAACTGTTTGAATGATGTCTGTGAGTATAACAGAACTCATATGGCAGGCAAAAACCTGAGACAAAACCCAACTAGGAAGTGGGAAATCTGAGGTTTGTAGTTTTTCAACTTCTTCCCTATCGAATGCACAGTGTCTATGGGGCCAAATTGTACTTCCTACGGCTTCCATTAGATGTCAACAGTCTTTAGAACCTTGTTTGATGCTTCTACTGTTAAGTGGGGGCGAATGAGAGGGGAATGAGTCAGAGGTCTGCCAGAGAGTCACGAGCTGGCCACGAGAGTTCATGTGAGAGTTATCTTGAGTTATCATGACTGTCCTGATCAGGTCAGGTTACAGGAGACCACAACCCTACAGATTATCTCTCAACCCCAACAGAGGAGGAGAGATCTAGGGGTCTGAAGATGTGGGGGGTTTTATGGACCCTCACGCCCCTGGTAAATCTCAGGCCACAGACAAATTCCTTTGTCCTGTTACTATGGAGAACCAGCCTCAGAACATTAAACATTAACTATTTGGAACAATGGTTTTCGTCAGCCACAATGGTGGTCTTGACGATAGATGGAATATGAAAATGTATGTCATTTTTGTTTTGTTATTAAAGGTTAATAGATGACGTTATTACAAAAACATTGCAACATGAAGAGTTTTCCTAGTATATGTTTGATGTTTATACATTGTATGTTGTGTGGAAAATGTCCAAATCAAAGGGAATGTTTTGGGGGAGATGAAATGTTAAGTTAGTTGTCTAAAATTGGATTTGAGTAAAATCTGGACCTTGCCTCATGAACTTGGTACGCCCAGAAAATCGCCCTAAAGGCGGCTACGCCCACTTCTGACCCAAGGGTATAAAACCTGTGAGTATAGAATTTACAGCAGGACTACGTGACCCCAGCTGCAACAAGGTCTAAAAAAGTCAACGAACCCAGAACGCAACGCAAGTTTGAGGACAAAGAAATCATTTTCTACCCAAGCTACAGCTGAGTAGCTGTGTCTAAGCGGGTGAATTCAAGTCGAACCACCTAGCCTCCATCTCCCATCGAATCGTGGTATCTAAAGGGTTTCATTCCTATGCTGTGAGCTCTGAGCTACAGAGCTGTCTGTCCTCAGAAGACCCCTTCCAGAGAAAAGGGTGAGGGAACAGACTCCTAAGCCAAAAAGGACACTGACATCGAGAGGACGAGCAGGGAGGTGCGCAGGAGAAGTGCGTCATCGAACAGCGGAACGGTCCACGCAGAGAATCCTCGGCGATCATCCCCACGTAATTACATCATTATATTCTGACCCATAAGAGCGGCAGTTTGGGGCAAGGCTAGGGTTAGAATAGCATAGCTGACAAATTCACCCAAATGTATATTTCTCGTGTACTTTCTTTTTTCTCTCTTTTGAAATTCCCATTGTGGGTAACACTCGCCATAGTGTGTTGACCCGTTATACTAAGTTCTAATCAATAGCCTATAATGTGTTTTGTCTATGTGTATCTTTTATCATCATTTTAGCTTTTTAGTAAATAAATATTAAACGAAGATTGGTGTGGTACGAATTCATTGGTGGGACCCGGGTCCGTGCAGATTCATGGGCTATACGACGTTCAGAACGAGATTAGTAGACGAAACTGGTTAATTAGCGGCAGTTGTAAAATCGATATTCTGATATTCTTTGAGTTAATTTGGGAAATAGAAACTCAATAAAAGCTAGTTTTCCCATGGTGCCCCAGGTTAATGAGTTAATAATTGCTTGATTCAGTTAATCACGTAATTAGAAACTTGTAATCATTCGATGAGCAACAGTCGTCACATTAACTAATACAACGCCACGACACATTATTGAAGATTTATGTTAAAAACATCCTAAAGATTGATTCTATACATCGATTGACATGTTTCTACGGACTGTAACGGAACTTTTTGACTTTTCGTCTGCTCCTAGTGATCGCGCGCCATGAAAAGGAGGTATTTGGACGTAAATGATGGATATTATCTAACAAAACAAACATTTGTTGTGGAACTGGGATTCCTGGGAGTGCATTCTGATGAAGATCATCAACGGTAAGTTAATATTTATAATGCTATTCTGTTGACTACACAACATGGCGGATATCTGTTTGGGTTGTTTTGGTCTCTGAGCACTGTACTCAGATTATTGCATGGTGTGCTTTTTCGGTAATGCTTTTTTGAAATCTGACACAGCGGTTGCATTAAGGAGAAGTGTATCTATAATTCCATGCATAATAGTTGTATCTTTTATCAATGTTTATTATGAGTATTTCTGTAAAATTGATGTGGCTCTCTGCAAAATCACCGGATGTTTTGGAACTCCTAAACATAACGCGCTAATATATACTGAGGTTTTTTATATAAATATTAACTTTATCGAACAAAACATACATGTATTGTGTACCATGAAGTCCTATGAGTGTCATCTGATGAAGATCAAAGGTTAGTGATTCATTTATCTCCATTTCTGCTTTTTGCGACTCCTCTCTTTGGCTGGAATAATGGCTGTGTTTTTCTGTGATTAGGCACTCACCTAACATAAACGTTTGGTTTGCTTTCATCGTAAAGCATTTTTGGAATCGGACACTGTGGTGGGATTAACAAGAAGTGTATCTTTAAAATGGTGTAAAATATTTGTATGTTTGAGGAATTTTAATTATGGGATTTCTGTTGTTTTGAATTTGGCTGCACTTTCACTGGCTGTTGTCATATCGATCCCGTTAGCGGGATCTCAGCCCAAAGAGGTTTTAAGTTGCTCCAAAGATTTTTACTATCATTCATCTTTGTTTCATAGTATAGTTTATTCTTCTTTTTATTCAGTTTTCGTCACATTATTTCTTAATTTGCAGTACATTTGCCATTCAGTTCTGCTGACTTATTTGCCATAACTTTTGCCTCATCACTCTCTACCATACAATTCTTAAATTCTTAAATACCAGTTTTTACAGTCATGTTCTTAATGGGTACATGCTTATTAGTAACTGGAATAAGAAATGTCAAAAATGTGTCAAGTGCAGCGTCTGGTTACTCTTTATTACAAACCACAGACCAGCAAATATTATTTACATAATCCACATGAGAATCACTACAAAACTTGTATGACCTCTTATAGACTATATTAGGCCCAGCCTTTGGAACTTTGGTTTTCCTAGACATGGCTACTAAATTGTGATCACTACATCTGATGGATTTGGACACTGCCTTCAAGCTCATTTCTGCATTATTAGTAAAGATGTCAACAATACATGTTGATGATTTCAACCCTTTGCTATTTGTAACTACCCTGGTAGGTTGAATGATAACCTGAACTAGGGTGCAGGCACTGGTTACAGTTTGAAACTTTTTCTTAAGTGGGTAGCTTGATGAAAGCCAGTCAATATTTAAATTACACAGAAAATGTACCTCTCTGTTGATATCACATACATTATCAAGCATTTCACACGTTATCCAGATATTGATGTTAGCACTTGGTGATCTATAGGAGCTTCCCACCAGAATGGGCTTTAGGTGAGGCAGATGAACCTGTAGCCATATAACTTCAACAGTATTTAACATGAACAGGAATGTGGTTCTGAATGTAGACCACAACACCAGAGAATAGGAGAAAGAGAGACGAATGGATCTAACAGAATTGAGAATCACTTCCCTGGAGAACGCTTCTATTATTTATTCCAAAATGGCTGTTTAGACACTTACTGATGATGGTGAGCTTGGCCATGGAGATGGCGTCCCTGGCAGCGAAGGTGATCTCCTGTGGTGGCATGGCTGGTGCCTGTCTAAGCACCAGGTGGTAGGAGCAGCCGTCAGCCCTCATGCCCCAGGTGTCATCAGCCTTTAGCTCGGCTCCGTTAGAGTACCAGGCTACCTCCGCCTCAGGCACAGGCTCAGTCAGCATGCAGCTGAACTCTAGAGTCTCTCCCACCACAGCTACCTTATCCTCCAGACCACTCACCACATCCAGCTGCCAGCCTACTCACACAAAATCCATGTCATATAATGCCTAACACACTCAAGACTCACAGTACTGTTACATATACAGAAACTAATGCTAGTCTCAGTTCCTATAGCAATTGCAGGCAGATTTTCCTAATTTTCATCTGTAGTATGTTATTTCCACCAGTAGACCGGGCCTAAGACTTACACTTCCAGAAAAAACAGGAACTATCAAACATAAGGGGATATTAACTGGGGTGACTAATTGACAAACAAACATACTGAAAGTTGGACATTAATTGGGGTGACACACCTTTGACGTTGAGCATGGCGGAGGTTGTTGCGGTGCCGGCTTGGAAAGTAACTTTGCAGCTGTCTCCAACGTGCAGATCCTTGAGCAGCAAGAGGTGGCGGCGTCCATTTTCGAAGGACACGATCTCCGTGGTGGGCGACTCCTTCACCGGCTTGCCCCCAATCAGCCAGTGGCAGTCTTTGATCTCGCAACGAGAGATAGAGCACTCGAATAGGGCCTCCCCGCCGTCAATGGTGTCCATGTTCTCCAAGCCCTGTAGGATTTCAATGGGTTTGGCTGTATGGGTGGAGAGGGGAGCAGGGAGAGGGCAGTTTACTGTAAATGAATAGCTTTGACTGAGAGGGGAGAATGTGTCATAAGACAAGCTTTTGTGGGGTTTTCAGGTTCACGGTGGCCTGTAGGTCAAGTGGATTTTTTATGCTTGAAACTTGCTGCTATTCAAGCGGAACCTCACAATGAAAACCTGCTAAAACTGCTGGACACACACACACACATACACACAATGCATGAAATTACCTGCCAGGGACGTCAATGCAGTCTTTGGTGAGTCTTACAATGCTTTGTCTTACAATGCTTTGTTTTCTTACAATGCTTTTGCCCCATTTTCACATTAGGGCCATGAGTTTTTCCTGTGCATGTGACCTGACCATGAAAAACAAGGGCCCTATTTGATCAGAGTTTTTCCTGATCAGGTCTCATGGTTTAGAAGTCATGTACATTTATCATTTAGCCTTGCCTGCTAAAGAGGGGTGGGGGGAAAGATGGTATAAATTAAAGGAAAAAAAATACCTACTTTAAATCGCTATCTGCTGTTCATAATTGAAAACAACAACAAACATTTTACAAGTTCAGTGGAAGGGTAGAATAGCAAGGTGCTCTTTCCAAATGGAGAGAAGCTCACCTTCCACCTCCAGTAAGGCAACCACACAGGTCCCCTCTGCCTCACAGGAGTATCTCCCCCTGTCCTCAGTGGACACGTGTCTAATGTACAAGCGAGCCACGGTCCAGTCCTGCTCCACTACCACCCTCTGGCCGTCAGGCTGCAATGGCCGACCATCTCTCTTCCACTGGGCCTGGACCGGCCGGGAGTACTGGCAGATGAACTCAGCCGGCTTGTCCTCAGCCACCCGCAGGTCCTGCATCTCGCTCACCACCTCTACTATGGGGTCTGAGAGTGGGGGCAGGGGTCATATGACAAGGTCATCATGACTGACATGCACTCTCTCTGCATGCCAAAGAACAATACCTGGGCTTTATAAACACCCCAGTACACCTTGGAGTATTTTGATGTATATTACTTTGAATTGAGTTAACTTTATTGTTCCCCAAGGGGGAAATTTGATACATGTTTTGAGTTGTTGGTGGTATCAGATGTGGCTTAGTATTTTAGTATGCATTGTGTGCTGCTGTGGCAAGCCCTTAGAGTTGCCTTGATTAACAGTATATCTTATGGATGCAGCACTCCGTGGCCAAATATGCACTTAGATACAGTATGTGAATGTCTACTTATCTGTGACAGATGTTTTTGTTACTCCAAACTGAAGGGGGAGTGAAAAGCCCAATCTCCTCAAGAGGCAGGGGGAGTTAGACACAACTACTGCCCACTAACCAACCAATGAGAAAGGGGAGATATGCCAGTGGGTGGATAGATATGCCAGACTGACAGGGCAGAGGTAGGAAGGGTTAGAGAGTTTCAGTGCTTGCAGGCTAGGGGCGTTGCAGTGCAGGGTGGAGGTGAAGCGAAGAGTGAGAGTAAGTAAGGGGAAGTGGCAGGCCAGGGTGGATGGGTGGAGCAGTACTGCCCTACACTGTAATTTCCAGCTACTGATGATTCTATAGGTTGACATACAACAACAGCAAAGCTTGTTTACAGGTAAAATCTGTCCCACTGTACCAATTGAACTGCATCAAAACTAAGTTCATAAAATACACAGTGCACACATTATTTCTTAATCACTACCTGTGTGCACACATCACTTATTATCAGCAATCATACATCCCACATACTGCCACAAAATAGATTACATAATATGTAATCTATTTCAATGTGAATACACTACAGTAGGCAAATATGATTTATTTCTATAATTGTTGGATAAGATTAGAGTGGATGATTCCTAGAACTATACTTGAAGCTGCGATATGTTCATTTTTGGATGACTCGAGCAAATGTACGTATAAATTTGAGTTATAGATCTGTCATTCTCATTGAAAGCAAGTCTAAGAAGTGGTATATCTGTTGTATGTGTGCTATTTCTATTCTTACCGTTCTTAAGTTTAGTTTTTGAATCTTTTACTTTCGGTTTTGTAAACCAGCTTCAAACATATTATTTTTGGTTATTGAAAATGTATTTCAAAGCCCTTTAGATGGTACAATGATTCTCTACACACAAACTGAAATTAGGCGAACTATTCACATTTTTGCAACCAGGAATGGCGGCGCGATTTCTGCATATTCCACCTTTAATCATCAAAATATGTCCGCCAGTCCTAATCTATTACAACTAGATATTCTGTAAACCACAACTGTTAGGTACCATTTGCCATTATTAGCTAAAAATATAGATACACAATGGAACTATGGGTGTGAATCCTCATTGGATAACATTGCTCTTGCTCCATATTACTAAGAAACTGGTGGAAACATCCTCTACTGCTGCACCATCTTGTATGTTTTGGTCTTATCAAAAGCATGCAGCATGAAAACTCTCATTCTAACTATTAGTGAAATGACTCAAATGTATGCTCATGCATGGAAGCATGCATGGATGAGGCACAAAAAGACCTTAGCTACTGAACTAGTCATTCCCACTACTGAATCAGGGAGCTTTGAACTCTTGAGGACACTGGCATAATACTGTCAAGATTAACATTAGCCTTTGACAGTAAGTGTGCAAATAGTAGTCTACTCTCCATGTGGTGAAAATGCTCTGGTGGTCACTTAGAGATAAATACCATAATTGAATATTATGTCTAATCTATTATGTCTAAAAAAGTATTTAGTCAGCCACCAATTCTTCCAATTAAAAAGATGAGAGAGGCCTGTAATTATCATCATAGGTACACTTCAACTATGACAGACAAAATGAGATTTAAAAAATCCAGAAAATCACATTGTAGGATTTTTAATTAATTTATTTGCAAATTATGGTGGAAAATAAGTATTTGGTCACCTACAAACAAGCAAGATTTCTAGCTCTCACAGACCTGTAACTTTTTCTTTAAGAGGCTCCCCTGTCCTCCACTCGTTACCTGTATTAATGGCACCTGTTTGAACTTGTTATCAGTATAAAAGACACCTGTCCACAACCTCAAACAGTCACACTCCAAACTCCTCTATGGCCAAGACCAAAGAGCTGTCAAAGGACACCAGAAACAAAATTGTAGACCGCACCAGGCTGGGAAGACGGAATCTGCAATAGGTAAGCAGCTTGGTTTGAAGAAATCAACTGTGGGAGCAATTATTAGGAAATGGAAGACATACAAGACCACTGATAATCTCCCTCGATCTGGGGCTCCACGCAAGATCTCACCCCGTGGGATCAAAATGATCACAAGAACGGTGAGCAAAAATCCCAGAACCACACGGGGGGACCTAGTGAATGACCTGCAGAGAGCAAATCTGGCCTTTATGGAAGAGTGGCAAGAAGAAAGCCATTTCTTAAAGATATCCATAAAAAGTGTTGTTTAAAGTTTGCCACAAGCCACCTGGGAGACACACCAAACATGTGGAAGAAGGTGCTCTGGTCAGATGAAACCAAAATTGAACTTTTTGGCAACAATGCAAAAGGTTATGTTTGGCGTAAAAGCAACACAGCTCATCACCCTGAACACACCATCCCCACTGTCAAACATGGTGGTGGCAGCATCATGGTTTGGGCCTGCTTTTCTTCAGCAGGGACAGGGAAGATGGTTAAAATTGATGAGTAGATGGATGGAGCCAAATACAGGACCATTCTGGAAGAAAACCTGATGGAGTCTGCAAAAGACCTGAGACTGAGACGGAGATTTGTCTTCCAACAAGACAATGATCCAAAACATAAAGCAAAATCTACAATGGAATGGTTAAAAAATAAACATATCCAGGTGTTAGAATGGCCAAGTCAAAGTCCAGACCTGAATCCAATCGAGAATCTGTGGAAAGAACTGAAAACTGCTGTTCACAAATGCTCTCCATCCAACCTCACTGAGCTCGAGCTGTTTTGCAAGGAGGAATGGGAAAAAATGTCAGTCTCTCGATGTACAAAACTGATAGAGACATACCCCAAGCGACTTACAGCTGTAATTGCAGCAAAAGGTGGCGCTACAAAGTATTAACTTAAGGGGGCTGAATAATTTTGCACACCCAATTTTTCAGTTTTTGATTTGTTAAAAAAGTTTGAAATATCCAATAAATGTCGTTCCACTTCATGATTGTGTCCCACTTGTTGTTGATTCTTCACAAAAAAAATACAGTTTTATATCTTTATGTTTGAAGCCTGAAATGTGGCAAAAGGTCGCAAAGTTCAAGGGGGCCGAATACTTTCGCAAGGCACTGTATAACAAAGTATTGAAATAAACTTTTGTTATTGACCAAATACTTATTTTCCACCATAATTTGCAAATAAATTCATAAAAAATCCTACAATGTGATTTTCTGTTTTTTTTTCTCATTTTGTCTGCCATAGTTGAAGTGTACCTAAGATGAAAATTACAGGCCTCTCTCATCTTTTTAAGTGGGAGAACTTGCACAACTGGTGGTTGACTAAATACTATTTTGCCCCACTGTATGTATGTTGAGTATTATTAGCATTGATGCTGCAAGGTCTGGAGAACACAGCTGGAACTTTAGTAGTCACTCTCCTCCTCCTCTCAATCCCTCTAGTTCCTCCTCCCTGATACCTTTAACTAAGAGCTTGGCGTAGGACACCAGGCTGCAGGCTTTGAACGTGACGGTGCCCGAGGCATCCGGGGCCAGGTCCTTTAGGGTGAGGGTGTGGACGTGGCCCTGGCTCAGCCCTATCTCGCTGGAGGGGCTGTCCTGGAGAAGGGTCCCGTCCAGCCACCACTGCACCTCCCCGGGCCTCACACCGCGAGACAGCTGGCAGGAGAAGGTGGCCCACTCGCCCAAAAAGACATCGGTGCTCTTTAGACCACACACTATGAGGACTTCTGCCTCTGCAGAGTAGTGGAGATACAGTCAGACACTCAGCTACTGCCACTCACAGTCACACAACTCACCTCTAACACTCACAATGCCAGCCTATGGGATAATAAAGATTACTTCGACCTTGACCTGGTCTCATTTCTCATTTAAACGTTGACTTTAAGAGGGCAAAAATCCTTGTTCACTTCATTGGGTTATTTATTCCCTATGTTCCATGATACAATATACATTTTGTTCAACTAAATGTTAACCATCTGTTTTCAATCAAGACTGGAAACTGTCTATGTAAACAAATAAATCTTACATCTTTTTCATTTACAATTACATCCTATAACTGATCATCTTTAATTTGCTGAAAAACATACAATAGCCTTTGTGGTTTCAACAAGTGTATCATAAACTGTTAGGAATTCATTCCTTGATCCTAGAGAAATGAAGAAAAAAAACAATACAGAAATGAACCCTTTCAGGGACAGATGGTGTAGTTGTGACATGATACCTTGTACTGCCACCGACGCCGTGGTGAGCTGGTCTCCAGCATCGCAGGTGTAGTAGCCGTTGTCCTCTGGCTCCAGGTTACGAATGCAGAGCTCCTGAACGCAGCCCTCCTGCCTCATCTCATACTTCTTACCAGCCTGGAGGACCATGCCTCCCTTCCTCCACTCCACTTGAGTGCACACCTTGGAGAGCTCACAGCGCATAGTGATATCATCGCCTTCCTTGGCTTCCTTGTTCTTCAGCTCCTTCTGGAAGAATGCTGGGGCACCTGGTGGAAGTAGGAGACATGACATTAGTGTCGGACAATAGAAGATGTGTAGACGATGGTGGCATGGTGGACAGGGGTGTAAGACGGCTCTGTTGTATGTTGACGGAAGACTGGGTGCCTGATAGTTTGTAGAAGGCAAGCAAGTTAAGAACAGTATTGTGGGGGAACTCATCCTGAGCCTTCAATTTTAGGAGACTATTTTCTAGTACCCATTAGATGCAGTGTAGAGGGTCCAAACTTTTCAAGTGGCAGCATCATTCTTTACCTTCCACAGTCAATGTGACGGTGCACTGTGCATCCCCGGTATCGCAGCAGTAAGTTCCAGAGTCCTCCATCTCCAGGTTGTGGATACGGAGCTGCATGAGAGCTCCATTCTTCCGCAGGTCGTATTTGAGGCCTGCTTTGATGTCAACATCATTCCTGCTCCAGTTGATAGTGGCCGTGGGGTCGGAGACGGTGCAGGACAGGGTGACTGTCTCACCCTCCAAGGCCACTGTGTCATGAGGCTTCTCTAGGATTAAGACTGTAGATATGGGAAATCCCAAGCTAAGTACATACAGTGTAATGCACTTTGAGTGTCAGATGCCATGCATGTCAAACTTGTATGGTATTCTATGGGCAGTGTTTAAAGTGGCTCTTTTTCCACAGGTCTACAATGCCGCCAATGCTAACCATAAAGACGATGTCCAATTGGCGTGAATCACTCAATTGATATTCAAATTGATACTGAAGTTAGCAAAGTGATATGTTTATGTCACTGACAACCATCTTGTTGTCAACCTCATTTCATAGTATCTTTAAAGACAAAGATGCTATAAAAAGAAAAGCCAGGAGGATGGCCAACACACGTTTACAGAAAGGTTAGAATGGAATGGATGATGGTGCACAGCAGATGAACAGAGGTTGTTCCAATGCTGTTTGATGGAAGATATAGATGGAGGGGTGAGGACTAGATGGCCATCTTTAACATCTCCGTTAACATCTCCATTACCTTTGGGCTTCTCTTCCACCAGTAGGCATGCGACGGTCTTCTCTTCGCCCACCACAAACGCCACGTCCCCTGACTCATCAGTGGTGACCATCTGCAGTGTCAGCCGGTGCACCCGGCCCTGGAAGGTCATCTGGTTCAGGTCGTTGTTTTGGAGGAGGTTATCCCCTAGCCACCACTCTCCATTGGTTACGCCCTCCTGGGACAACTCACACGCAAAGACAGCATCCTGCCCGGTGGTCACTGTGATGTCGTGCAGCTCCCGAGTGATGCGTACAGACTCTGGAGGTGAATGAATGTGACGATGGGGGAGTGAGAGATTTAAAGGATCCTGGGGTCTAGGTTTCCCAGGGGATTAATTCAGGTGAAACACTCAACATTAGAGCACCAACATTGGTATCCCGATTTAAAAGTGAGTTCTATAGAGGATGGACACTTGCACTCCAGGAGACACCATGGATATTAGTAAAACTCTTTCTGCCAACTCAATGTTTAGGCCTTCTCATTGAAAGAGTACAATATTACGCAAAACACACTTTCACTTCCTACGTAATGACTAACGTGTAGGAAGGTACTGTAGACATATGTATATGCAAGAAGTGATCTCTGACACAATAGCTTAATATAGGTCTGATTATGAAAACAAAACCAACATGCAGTAGTCCCCAACATGGCAAATAGACTGTGGTTCAAACATAAAAACACACATTGATTAATGAAACCTACATTTCATGATCAACAAACATTTTATTGTTAACTCGACAACTATGCTTACTCACAGATTATACCTCTAAAACTGGTTGCTGTAGAGCCACCACTACATAGAGCTATGACTACATGGAACTCTATACCACATCAAGTAACTGATGCAAGCAGTAGAATTCTATTTTTTTTAAATGATCAAAATACACCTTATGGAACAGCGGGGACTGTGAAGAGACACACACAGGCACAGACACATGCATACACACACACGATAACATACGCACTAGACAGTGCAGTCGGAAAGTATTCAGACCCCTTGACTTTTTCCACATTTTGTTATGTGCTAGCCTTGTTCTAAATCGGATAATTATTATATTATATAAATCTGCACACAATACCCCATAATGACAAAGTGAAAACAGGTTTTTATACATTTTTGCAAATGTATTAAAAATAAAAAATAAATATATTTACATAAGTATTCAGACCCTTTGCTGTGAGACTAGAAATTGAGCTCAGGTGCATCCTGTTTCCATTGATCATCCTTGAGATGTTTCTGCAACTTGATTGTTCACCTGTGATAAATTCAATTGATTGGACATGATTTGGAAAGGCACACACCTGTCTATATAAGGTCCCACAGTTGACAGTGTATGTCAGAGCAAATCCCAAGGGCCTTGGTCAGGGAGGTGACCAAGACCCTGATGGTCACTCTGACAGAGCTCCAGAATTCTTCCGTGGAGATGGGAGAACCTTCCAGAAGGACAACCATCTCTGCAGCACTACACCTATCAGCCCTTTATGGTAGTGTGCCCAGACGGAAGCCACTCCTCAGTAAAAGGCACATGACAGCACTCTCGGAGTTTGCCAAAAGGCACCTAAAGGACTCTGACCATGAGAAATAAGATTCTCTTGTCTGATGAAACCAAGATTGAACTCTTTGGCCTGAATGCCAAGCATCACGTCTGGAGGAAACCTGGCACCATCCCCACGGTCAAGCATGGTGGTGGCAGCATCATGCTGTGGAGATGTTTTTCAGCGGTAGGGACTGGGAGACTAGTCAGGATCGAGGGAAAGATTAATTTAGCAAAGTACACAGAGATCCTTGATGAAAACCTGCTCCAGAGCACTCAGGACCTCAGACTGGGGTGAAGGTTCACCTTCTAACAAGACAACGAACCTAAGCACACAACCAAGACAACACAGGAGTGGCTTTGGGAACAAGTCTCTGAATGTCCTTGAGTGGCCCATTCAGAACCCGGGCAACTCTGGAAAGACCTGAAAATATCTGTGCAGTGACGCAGAGCTTGAGAGGATATGCAGAGAAGAATGGAAGAAACTCCCCAAATATAGGTGTGCAAAGCTTGTAGCGTCACACCCAAGAAGACTCAAGGCTGTAATCGTTGCCAAAGGTGCTTCAACAAAGTACTAGTAAAAGGACTGAATACTTATGTAAATCTGATATTTATTGTTATAAATTTGAACATTTTCTAAAAATCTGTTTTGATTTGTCATTCTGTGTTATTGTGTGTAGATTGATGAGGAAAAATTGAATGTAATAGTTTTTAGAATAAGGCTGTAACATAACAAAATGTGGAAAAGGCAAAGGGTCTGAATACTTTCCCGAATGCACTGTACATACACATGGATTTTGTGTTGTAGATATGTGGTAGTAGAGTAGTGGCCTGAGGGTACACACTTAATGAGTTGTGAAATCTTTTGTGGATGTATTGTTATGTTTTTAGAATTGTATAACTGCCTTAATTCTGTTGGACCCCAGGAAGAGTTGCTGCTGCCTTGGCATTAAGATGGAAGTTCTTAGTCCGTTGGCACACTGAATGAAAGCAGACGATAATGTAGAGTCACAGCAAACGAGAGACCGATGTGAATACAGACGCTCCATTACCTTTGACTTTCAGGGTGGCCGTGCTCTGCTTATCCCCAGTATCGCAGGTGTACTCTCCAGCATCCTCGACCTTCAGCTTGTGAACCATCAGGATGTAGGTAGAACCTGTGTGCTCCATGGAATACTTCTCCCCCTGGTTGAGGAGCACGGAGCCCCTTCTCCATGTCACCTTGCCCTCAACACTGATCTCACAGGTCAGGGAGACACTGCCCCCCTCAACTGCTTCCTGGCTCTCCAGCTCCTTCTTGAACACCACAGGGGCCCCTGGGGGGACACAGCAAGATAGATACAGACCAGGTTAAAATTGATGGAGACATTACCTAGTTTAGGGAGTGGACACGGACGGGACGGACATCCAATATCTTGAAAGGAAACATTCAACATTTAACAACAACATTTAAAAGCATTTGCTGAACAGACATTAACCACTGCAGGTTTCAAATAGCAAATGACAAATGGGGGGATTTCTTGTTTCTTGCTATGTTGTAATGTGATTGAAATTAACAAGTGGCCTACCAATGGCATGCACTGCTATAATAATCGATCTCCACAACAAGATGAACATGAATTGAGAGATCTATTATTGATAAGAGAAGATAAAAGACATGAAGAATCTATGAAAGAATGAACAGAATGGCTCCAAGTATTGCGGTACAATGGAAAAGGGTTAGGTCTAGTAAAAGTCAGTGATTAGCATCATACATATATTATATAACCCCTTACCTCAGACTATACAGTATATGTACCCTTTACCTTGGACGTTCGGGGTATAAAACGGATTTGGAATGGACCGAATGAATCCTGGTATTGGGGTACAATGGGAGAAGGTTGGGGCTGATTACCAGCAGATGTATATCTTACCTCAAGACTATGTACAGTATATGACTATATACTGTATACTCCTAACCTTGGACTATGTATATGCACCCCTTACCTCCGACGGTCAGGCTGGCGGTGGAGGTATGGTGGCCCACGGTGAAAGCGACTGTGGCCGAGTCGGCCTGGGTGACCCCCCTGAGGGTGAGGCTGTGCACCTTGCCTTGGCTGCGGATCAGATTCATTTCATTGTTCTGCAGAGGGACATCCGCAAGCTTCCACTGGACCTCCTTGGCATCCTCGTGGGACAGATGGCACTCAAAGTGAACGTCCTCCCCCTCGCGCACCGAGCAGCTGTTCAAGACCTTCACTATGGTCACCTCCAGCTCTGTTTTAAAAAGCCAGTTATGTGTTACTGCTTAGATGTGAATCTCACTCTAAGGGAGCACTAGTGTCTATATGGGTGTACATGGTTAGATTACAACAGAAAAAAGGCACCTAACCATACACACTCAATACAATTACAATACAGAGACAACTGTCAAGACATAAGGTTGCTCCTGTCAAGACAGAAGAAGTGGAAGTGTGAGACAGATCATTGTCCTTAACAGCAGAGCACTCGGGTGGAATGGTTATGAAGGTAGAAGTGCAGAGGAAGGTGTGTGAAGGATATGAAAGACATTGGAAGCAGTAGGTGAATCAGGAAATGGATGAAGATCCCCACAAGCTTTACTTCTGTGCTCTTTAGGCCTTTGGTCCTCTAAAGCCTTGCGTGATATTAGTCTTGTGGGACTCAGGATGGAAAGCGGTGGTAGGGATAGAGTGAATTAAAAGAGAGGTGCCATGATTCAAGAGGTGTGCAGAGAGAGAGAGTGGTTGAAAAGAATGTCAGAAGACAGTAGCAGACTTTCATATTGTCCCCTACCCTGTACAGTGAGCATGGATGAGGTCTTCTGGTAACCCGTGTCACAGATATACTCCCCAGAGTCAGCCCCTTGTAGGTTATAGATGATAAGCTTCACTATGGCACCTTCCTGTTTCAGCTGATACTTGTTGTTAGACTCCAGGACCCTGTCGCCCCGGCTCCAAACAACGCTGGCCCCAGGATTTGTGATCTCACAGCGGAGGATGGCGATCTCACCTGCGTCCCACTCTAGATTCTGTAGTCGGGTTTTGAAGTAAACAGGCAGGGCTGTGGAAAGCAAGAGGGGGGGTAGGAACGATGTAGGTTGGGAGAGGTGAGCTAGAGAAACTTTTAGAGGGCAGAATTGTGCCTCCAAACCACAAAATATGTATAAAACGTGGGAAAGTTTGATTTTCTTTCCCGACAGCATACACAGCTAAAACCATAAGAGTTTTCTTTCAGCCTACCCTTCACAGAAAGGTTTGCTGTGGTTTTCCGGTCGCCACTGTCACAAGTATAGCTGCCTGAGTCTTCAGGGTCTAAGCTGTGGATGACTAGTCTGGCGCTGTGTCCTTCCTGGACGATTTCATACTTGGCACAGGGGCAGAGACCCACCTCCCCCTTCGTCCATTCTACAGGGACTCCAGGTTTAGAGAGCTCACAGTGCAGGGTAACACTGCCCCCTTCCTCAGCCTCCTGGCTCTGCAGATCTTTGGTGAATATGACTGGGAGAGCTGACAAATCAAAATTGCAAAATATTAATTATAAGCCTACACTTACATAATAAATGGTAGGCATTATTCCAACTGTTTTGTTTGATCACCTATTTTTACTAACTATTTATTGCATTTCAGTTAATACATGTGGTGCTTCAGATCAATTTATCATAAATCAAGGTGATATTTTCTGTGCTAGTGAAGAATTGGGCTGCAGTGAAAAGGTCATCATCCTACCATTGACTTTCAGGTATGCTGAGCTCTCTAGGTCTCCAGTGCTGCAGTGGTAGTTTCCTGTGTCTTCAGGTTTCAAATCACAGATTTGCAGTTTCACACTGCAATCTTCCTGCTTCATCTGGTACTTTTCTCCAGACTTTATAACCTGTGTTCCCTTCTTCCATTCTACAGGGAGCCCAGGTTTAGAGAGCTCACAGTGCAGGGTAACACTGCCCCCCTCCTCAACCTCCTGGCTCTCAAGATTGTGTTTGAATGTGGCTGGAAGAGCTGAGAAATAAAGGGTTAAAAATATCTTCATCCACTGTCACAATGCCTCAAAAAGAGACATTGCAAACCCATATGGTGTTAGCATCTAGAAGACGATCCCACTGGGATGGTGTCTCTACGTATGGTAAACACTTTCAATGACCATTAATGTAGGCACTCTTCTCTGGTTGGTGTCCATCCGTCCAGGCCAGCAGTTTAAAAAAATATTTGAGTGTGTGACCCACCACCACATTGAAAGTGAGATTTGAACTACTCTGGATTTACACATAACCAAGGTTATGTACAGGACTGCATGAACAATCCTGGTCTCTGCCTAAATTCAATATTTTGTACGCAGAATACACCTGGAATATTATGATCCAACTACAACAAGGAATCTACATCAAGGAGACTCCAGCAAGGTCAACAAAAGACAACCAAGTTAAGACCTATAGTAGATCCCCATTTAAGGGCAATGAGACTTGTAATACATTACAACTGCAAGCTCCATGGCAGCATTATACAAGAATAGACTACAAAAGAAAGCTCCTCTTTTCCCACAATTGGCTTCTACCACTGTCTTCTCCTCCTTTTCAGTCTCTGGTTTTGGCTGGACTGGAGCAACTGGTGTCTCCACAACTACAGTACAAACATGAACAATCTGTTGAATATATCTTCATTATAACATCAACTTTAAAATGGTGCACCTAAGCGAACCAGACGGAAGCAAACAAAGCCCAATGTCCACGGAGCTTCAAATCTTACCCAGTCAAATGGCAACCATCATTGTAGCCTACTTTCTTTCCACTACCATTTAGAAGCATGGCAAAGTATGCAGACAAAAGAATACTTGTAGCAAAATCTACTGAATATATTGTCAATAAAGAATGTACTTCGTCGAGGTAAGGATGAAAAGGACAGGAACTATATCAGATAGCCTAAAGTACGAGATGAATAACTTTTGTATTTCAAAAAATGCACGTGCAAACCTGATGGAAGCAAACAGTCCAAAGTCAATTATTTTTAATCCATTCATACAAACAATGACCGATGTACTGAACTTAAGAATGACAAACTAATCTCCTCTCTCTTTGGTCTCTTGCTTCTGAGGCTCTAGTTTAAGGGTGACTGCAGGAACTGGAGGTTTCTCTACTGTGGTACAGTAATACACGTGATAAGATCCTCAACACCTCTTAAGAGAACAGCCTGACAAACCAGCCGAAGCCACAAGATAAGGGAAGCTAGCTGAAGGGCTACAGAAAGACAATGTGACACAACTTGCCTTCAGAAAGAATATATCCACACTGTTCACCACATACAGTACAACTTGAATCAAGAGCAAAGATCCAAGCTTTCTGAGTCTACATTGAGAAACACAGTATGATGTGACAGACAATGTACAGGTAGGAGCTCAACAGACAACAGCCAGCTCATATTTTCCTACCAGAGGCTCCTACTACTGTCTTCATCTCTACTGTCTCCTTCCCGGGTTCCAGTTTGGGGGCGGCAGGAGGCTTCACGGCTATGACAAAACATCAAAGCCGGTATATGATTTAACTTCCCAATGTCATACAACAAAAAGTATTTAAACAGACAAACTGCCATTACATCCCTTTGAGTGAAGGGCAACCATCATACATGACACAGACTAATAGGACCACACAAGATAAAGCAGAGACCCAAAAATGTGCCACACAATGTGAAAGCCACAAATGATGTCCAATTGAACGGATAAAGAGCAGTAGTATTTAAATTGATATGACAGACTTGCCACAGGTATGAGCTTAACAGGCAAAAGATAGCTGATCTTCTCTACTACTGACTTATTTTCTACTGTCTCCTCCTGTGGCTCCAGTTTGAGGGCGGCAGGAGCTTCTTGGCTGTAGCAAAACACCGAAATAACTACCCATATATAATTTAACTTCATCGTCTGTCTAGTAAGCAGAAAGCTCAACCAAAAGCATGAACATGAATTCCCAACGTCATGCAACAGTCTTCAAAGAGAGAAACAGACAGTGACACAGACTGCCAATACATTGTCCTTCACTTGCAGTGTAGGCTAAGACTAAACAGAAGAAGCTTACAGGACACAAAAACAGGATCACAAGGTGAAGCAGAAACCCCTAAATTAGCCATACAATGCTAAAGCCACAAATGACGTTCGCTTGAACAGACTGACCAAAGACCAGCAGTCCCAAAACAAAAAGTACCCACCCTGAGCGTCTGCAACAGTCTTATTTTCTACGGTCTCCTCCTTCTGGAGCTCCGGTTTGGGGGTGGCAGGAGCAGCAGGCTTAAAGGCTATAACAAAACACCAAAATGACTATAATCACCCCCAAAATGTGCCACACATTACTAAAGCCACGAATGATGTTTGCTTGAAGTTGAACAGATAGGCCAAAGAGCAGCCATATTTGAATTGATGTGACCAACTACCCACAGGTATATGAGTTGAAAAGACAACAGATAGCTCATCTTTCCTACCAGGGGCTTCTACGATCTTATTTTCTACAACAGGCTTAGAGACTATGACAAAACATCAAGATGACCAGAAAACACTGAGTAGAAAAAACATTAGGAACACCTTCCTAATATTGAGTTGGACCCCTTTTGCCCTCAGAACAGCCTCAATTCGTCGAGGCATGGACTCTACAAGGTGTCAAAAGCGTTCCATAGGGATGCTGGCCCATGTTGACTCCAATGCTTCCCACAGTTGTGTCAAGTTGACTGGATGTCCTTTAGGTGGTGGACCATTCTTGATACACAAGAAAAACTGTTGAGAGTAAAAAAACAGGCAGCGTTGTAGTTCTTGAAACACTCAAACCGGTGCGCCTGGTACCTACAACCACAACCCGTTCAAAGTCATTTCAATATTTTGTCTTGCCCATTCACCCTCTGAATGTTACACATACACAAAACATGCTCAGTTGTCGCAAGGCTTAAACATCTCTTTAACCTGTCTCCTTCCCTTCATCTACACTGATTGAAGTGGATTTAACAGGTGACATCATTAAGGGATCATAACTTTCACCTGGATTCACCTGGTCAGTCTATGTCATGGAAAGAGCAGGTGTCCTTAATGTTTTGGACACTCAGTGTATAACTGAACTTCATCAGTTGTCTAGAAAGCAGAAAACTCAATAACACGCGTGACAGCATGAACATGAATTCATATTACGTCATATAACTAAACATCTTTATAACAGACACACACACTGCCATTAAAACTGAGGGAAAACCAAGCAAAAACATATTATTATTACATTACTACATTATTACATATTTGTGTCAAGTAAGATAATACTGAGAGGATCACAAGTTGAAACACAGACCCCAAAAATGAGTCACACAGTGCTAAAGCCACAAAGGAACAGATGAACTACTGCTTGTTGGCCTATCTGACTGAAACTATCGACCAGATAAAACAACATAATTACATACAGCAACACCAGAATATAATTGATTTTTTAAATTGCTGTGACAGACAACAGATAGTTCATCTTTCCTACCAGAGGCTTCTACTACGGTCTTCTTCTCTAATGTCTCCTTCTGGGGATCCGTTTTGGGGGTGGCAGGAGCAATAGGGGTCGCTGGCTCCGAGACTATGACAAAACACCATAAAAACTAAACATTCTTTAACTTTACTTCAACAAGTAACCAGAAATGTTATCTACTGTATTCTTTTCTACGGTCTCCTTCTGGGGCTCTGGTTTAGAGCCGGCAGGAACAGCAGGCTTCACAGATATAGCAGAAATTAGAATACCTCAATATTCTACAACTTCCAGAATGAGCTCAACAGAGAACATATCTTATCTTTTCCTACCATGGGCTTCTACTACTGTCTTCCTTTCTACTGTCTCTTTCTGGGCCTCTTTGGTCTCCTGCTGCTTCTGGGTCTCCTGTTGTTTGTGAGTGACTGGAGGAGCTGGGGGTTTAAACATTTCACTTTAGATCCAACTCTGAGCTGAGTATGCTCACAAAAGCATGCCCTCAAAGGGAAGCAGAGAATCCAAAACAATATCAGGCTGCTCAAAGCTAAGGTGACAATTGTGCACAGACAAGGTTTACATACACATACAAAACATAGTTGCAACCTGGTTAAGGGTTACTTCTTGACAGATTAACAACAAACTACATCTGGCTAATGAGAATGGTCAGTGCTAACCAGAATCCTCGGGACGTCCCTATCCTAAACCTTAACCTAACCCCTAACCTTAACCATAACCATAACCCTTACCTAACCCTAACCTTAAACCTTACCTTAACCATTTTCAATTTCATCTTCAATGGTGTAGGGATGTTCCAAGGATCCCGGAGAGCACTGACCTAGGTAATACACTTGTGTTCCCCGTGGACCGGCTCGTAGATAAAGCATCCCCCATTCAGGCTGCAAAGGCATACTTTTCCTCCTTAACAAGCTTTAATGGTGAGCCGTCCTTTGTGTATTTGTACTGTCCTAATTTAACCACAAATTTACACCAACATTTTCTGATTTTCCGACAATTTAGGATGTTGCACGCCACATTCAGCCAAGACATAGACACTATAGACATACCATAAAGACAGAGAATCAAGCAGTAAACCAAACTGTTACTCTCCTTGTCCTTCCCTACCTTCTTCCTTTTTGGCCTTCTCCTTCTGGGGCTCCTCCTGTTTGGGAGTTACTGGAGGAGCTGAATACTTCAGAGCTGCCATAAAACATGCAACTTAGAATATAAAACCTCATAACCAAACCTTTTATGACAAGACTGACCATAACAGAAAAACAGCCAACAGAGGGACGTAACATACAAACTGCCAACAAAGGATGTACCACACAAGTCTCAAATAAATACATGATAACTGTGAACACCAGAAGCAATGAGACAAAGCCTTCCGAACATGTGGACTGACTGCAAACAGAATACAGAGACAAAGATGCCTGCTCAATTTCCTTTCTAAGCACAACAAACAGTGGCACAAACAAACCACAAGAAACTTCAAGTACAGCGACAGCACTGACTGTAAAAGGACAGCGAATACTATCAGCATCATCACCGACATCACCAACAGGACCAAGAAGCAGGACAAACTGCACAGATGACAAGTTAAAGCAGACAGAAAAACTGTTCTCCATGTACGCTTCCCTTCCTACCTTGACCCAGTTTGGTCTCCTGCATCAGAGGCTCTTGATAACCCTAACCCTAACTGTAACCTTGGAAAGCAGTTTCTTATCAACATATAGTTTGTTGATAGAATGACCATCTGTAGCACATCTACAGATAGAAAATCCGGACCATCCAAATATAGTTTTACCAAACATATTTAGTGACAAAAGGCACATCTAAATGTATTAACTCTCTCCTACCCTTAATCTTGAGACTGGCTGTAGTCTTCTGTTCTCCACACACACAGCTGTAGTCTCCACTGTCCTCGGGTACTACTTTGCTGATCAGGAGCTCACTCACAGATTCTTTCTGCTTCATCTGGTACTTTTCTCCAGACTTCAGCACCTGTGTTCCCTTCCTCCATTCTACATGGACTCCAGGTTTAGAGAGCTCACAGTGCAGGGTAACACTGCCCCCTTCCTCAGCCTCCTGCCTCTGCAGTTTATATTTGAAGGTCACAGGTTGGGCTGAAAGTCATTCATGGTTTAGTTACGAATGACAACAGTTAACAACCAAAAACTAAAGTCAACCTCACATAGTCAATGAAACACACTCAAAGCAATAAATGGAACTAAACATTACTAAAACATTTACATAAACAACAATATAACTCCTTGAATCAAAGCGATATAAACAACGATACACTGACGTAACACTGAAGCAAAGTATCCTTAGACACAAAGACAAAACACAGAGAGACAGACATAACATGGCATTTCACAAAACATGATGACGTTAACCAACAAATGGACGTCATAATTGACAATTACCGAATACAGATATATTTAAAACCAAAAGTAATCTGCTTGACAATGCACTGAAATTCCATTTGAAATATTACCTACAATTGATCAGAACGTCGGAAGAACACAACAATTATACAGTCCTGTAAATAGTTATAACATAGATCTTCCCCCTACCCTTAATCTTGAGACTGGCTGTAGTCTTCTGTTCTCCACACACACAGCTGTAGTCTCCACTGTCCTCGGGTACTACTTTGCTGATCAGGAGCTCACTCACAGATTCTTTCTGCTTCATCTGGTACTTTTCTCCAGACTTCAGCACTTGTGTTCCCTTCCTCCATTCTACATGGACTCCAGGTTTAGAGAGCTCACAGTGCAGGGTAACACTGCCCCCTTCCTCAGCCTCCTGGCTCGCCAGTTTGTGTTTGAATGTAACAGGTTGGGCTGTGGATTCAAATTAAACCATATAAAATACACTGAAACACAATAACCACTGATATGAGGCAATCAGACATGAGTTCATCCTCTAAAATCATGAGAATGGCACAGTTCAGAAAGCAGATACTTGAATAATGAAACCAAACACAGAAACAGAGACAGAATGATCACCAGCACACAAAGACTAACAACATGATAATCAACACAATGAAGACAGACAGACTACAAAGATCAAGCTGGACAGAGACAGTTAAGACACAGAGACAGTTAAGACACAGACAGAGACAAATAAGACAGAGAAAGATGAGACACAGAGACAGTTAAGACACAGAGACAGATAAGACACAGAGGCAGATAAGACACAGAGACAGATGAGACAGAGACAAATTAGACAGAGACAAATAAGACAGAGAAGATGAGACACAGAGACAGTTAAAACAGAGACAGATAAGACACAGAGACAGATGAGACAGTTAAGACACAGAGACAGATGAGACAGAGAGACAGAGAGACAGATGAGACACAGAGACAGATGAGACATTGAGAGAGTAATAGTAAAATGGGAACATTTCTCAGCTTAGGCACTAGATTTTCAGACAATTCAGAACTTCCTGCTGACAATGAATCATTAAATGTACAAAATTCATCAAAGCCAAGTTGGCAACTACGCCAACTCAACACAAATCATAGCCGTTATACCAAACCAACTTTTTTAAATATTCTGCTGAATCACACTTGAAACTTTGATAACGACAGTGACAAAGACAATACAGAACATCTTCAGTGGAACATAAAGTAGCTATTTAATGACACCAATCTTCCCCCTACCCTTAATCTTGAGACTGGCTGTAGTCTTCTGTTCTCCACACACACAGCTGTAGTCTCCACTGTCCTCGGGTACTACTTTGCTGATCAGGAGCTCACTCACAGATTCTTTCTGCTTCATCTGGTACTTTTCTCCAGACTTCAGCACTTGTGTTCCCTTCCTCCATTCTACATGGACTCCAGGTTTAGAGAGCTCACAGTGCAGGGTAACACTGCCCCCTTCCTCAGCCTCCTGGCTCGCCAGTTTGTGTTTGAATGTAACAGGTTGGGCTGTGGATTCAAATTAAACCATATAAAATACACTGAAACACAATAACCACTGATATGAGGCAATCAGACATGAGTTCATCCTCTAAAATCATGAGAATGGCACAGTTCAGAAAGCAGATACTTGAATAATGAAACCAAACACAGAAACAGAGACAGAATGATCACCAGCACACAAAGACTAACAACATGATAATCAACACAATGAAGACAGACAGACTACAAAGATCAAGCTGGACAGAGACAGTTAAGACACAGAGACAGTTAAGACACAGACAGAGACAAATAAGACAGAGAAAGATGAGACACAGAGACAGTTAAGACACAGAGACAGATAAGACACAGAGACAGATAAGACACAGAGACAGATGAGACAGAGACAAATTAGACAGAGACAAATAAGACAGAGAAAGATGAGACACAGAGACAGTTAAAACACAGAGACAGATAAGACACAGAGACAGATGAGACACAGAGACAGTTAAGACACAGAGACAGTTAAGACACAGAGACAGATGAGACAGAGAGACAGATGAGACAGAGACACAGAGACAGATGAGACATTGAGAGAGTAATAGTAAAATGGGAACATTTCTCAGCTTAAGCATTAGATTTTCAGACAATTCAGAACTTCCTGCTGACAATGAATCATGAAATGTACAAAATTCATCAAAGCCAAGTTGGCAACTACGCCAACTCAACACAAATCATAGCCGTTATACCAAACCAACTTCTTTAAAATATTCTGCTGAATCACACTTGAAACTTTGATAACGACAGTGACAAAGACAATACAGAACATCTTCAGTGGAACATAAAGTAGCTATTTAATGACACCAATCTGCCCCCTACCCTTAATCTTGAGACTGGCTGTAGTCTTCTGTTCTCCACACACACAGCTGTAGTCTCCACTGTCCTCGGGTACTACTTTGCTGATCAGGAGCTCACTCACAGATTCTTTCTGCTTCATCTGGTACTTTTCTCCAGACTTCAGCACTTGTGTTCCCTTCCTCCATTCTACATGGACTCCAGGTTTAGAGAGCTCACAGTGCAGGGTAACACTGCCCCCTTCCTCAGCCTCCTGGCTCGCCAGTTTGTGTTTGAATGTAACAGGTTGGGCTGTGGATTCAAATTAAACCATATAAAATACACTGAAACACAATAACCACTGATATGAGGCAATCAGACATGAGTTCATCCTCTAAAATCATGAGAATGGCACAGTTCAGAAAGCAGATACTTGAATAATGAAACCAAACACAGAAACAGAGATAGAATGATCACCAGCACACAAAGACTAACAACATGATAATCAACACAATGAAGACAGACAGACTACAAAGATCAAGCTGGACAGAGACAGTTAAGACACAGAGACAGTTAAGACACAGACAGAGACAAATAAGACAGAGAAAGATGAGACACAGAGACAGTTAAGACACAGAGACAGATAAGACACAGAGACAGATAAGACACAGAGACAGATGAGACAGAGACAAATTAGACAGAGACAAATAAGACAGAGAAAGATGAGACACAGAGACAGTTAAAACACAGAGACAGATAAGACACAGAGACAGATGAGACACAGAGACAGTTAAGACACAGAGACAGTTAAGACACAGAGACAGATGAGACAGAGAGACAGATGAGACAGAGAGACACAGAGACAGATGAGACATTGAGAGAGTAATAGTAAAATGGGAACATTTCTCAGCTTAAGCATTAGATTTTCAGACAATTCAGAACTTCCTGCTGACAATGAATCATGAAATGTACAAAATTCATCAAAGCCAAGTTGGCAACTACGCCAACTCAACACAAATCATAGCCGTTATACCAAACCAACTTCTTTAAAATATTCTGCTGAATCACACTTGAAACTTTGATAACGACAGTGACAAAGACAATACAGAACATCTTCAGTGGAACATAAAGTAGCTATTTAATGACACCAATCTTCCCCCTACCCTTAATCTTGAGACTGGCTGTAGTCTTCTGTTCTCCACACACACAGCTGTAGTCTCCACTGTCCTCGGGTACTACTTTGCTGATCAGGAGCTCACTCACAGATTCTTTCTGCTTCATCTGGTACTTTTCTCCAGACTTCAGCACCTGTGTTCCCTTCCTCCATTCTACATGGACTCCAGGTTTAGAGAGCTCACAGTGCAGGGTAACACTGCCCCCTTCCTCAGCCTCCTGGCTCGCCAGTTTGTGTTTGAAAGTCACAGGTAACGCTGACAAACAATTGATTTAAATATGGAATTATTCTGTATATACTGTACAGTCCACTAACTACACACTTTTTTGCTTCCAACACATGAACTTACACATATCAATTAAGACTGACTGACTCCTTGTAAACAAGACCTCCCAACATTCCCATTGACCAAGAACATGTACCCATACCATTGACGTTTATAGTCGCTGTGGTCCTCTGATCTCCACACTCACAGGAGTACTCTCCACTGTCTTCAACATTCAGATGTTTTATCTGAAGCTCACAGCAGGCATCTTTTTGCTTCATCTCATATTTGTTTCCAGCTTTGAGATTCTCAGTGCCTTTCTTCCACTGAACCTTGGCTCCAGGTTTGGCTAACACACAGCAGAGAGTAGTATTCTCTCCTTCCCTGGCCTGCTGGTTCTTCAGCTTCTGTTTAAAGCTGGCAGGCAAGGCTGGAAAAAGACGAACATGCCCAACTTCATTTAAAAAGTAGGCTAAATAATTTTCTTTGCAATCTTCAGTTGTAATGGAAGGGCATAAAAATCAAAATTGGGGAGAAGAATGGGTAGTGGACAATGATTCCGATGCTTTTATTGCTGTCCTTTGGAACCTAAATTTGATTCCAATGATTGGGTTGTTCAATGAAACAGATGACTTGTTAACTGAATATAGTTATCAAACCAGTACATGGAATGAACATGGTGTTCACAACTGGTCACCACCACAAAATGAAATCCTTCCAAAGTGCACAAAGGATCAGCAGCATACAGAGAAATACATTTGTGGAGCTTTTGCATCACTTATGCAGCATAACTTTGCATTGAGGCACACATCTGTACATGAACAATATTCAGAATAGTTTCAAGATAGGAATAATGTCTTAGTTTATGACCCTGCAGTATTTTCCAAGACACAATAGAAACATTGTCCAAACCTTTGATGTAAAACTGAGCCTGAATGGTAAAAAAATAAGCTGTTCTTGCCATAATATGGACTTGGTCTTTTACCAAAGAGGTCTATCTTCTGTATACTACCGCTACCTTGTCATATCACAACTGACTGGCTCAATTGCATTAAGAAGTAAAGAAATTCCACAAATTAACAAGGCACACCTGTTAATTGAAATGCATTCCAGGTGACTACCTCATGAAGCTGGTTGAGATAATGCCAAGAGTTTGTAAATCTGTCATCAAGGCAAAGGGTGGCTACTTTGAAGAATATCAAATATAAAATATACACTTTTTTTTGGTTACATCATGATTTCATATGTGTTATATTATAGTTTTGATGTCTTCACTATTATTATACAATATAGAAAATAGTACAAATAAAGAAAAACTTTAAATGAGTAGATGTGTCGAAAATTTTGACTGGTATTGTACTGTATATATTTTTTACATAGACATTTGTTAACTGTCTAGGTAGAGTGAGCAAATAAACTGGACAACTAAGAATCTACGGATCAGGGATGCCTCTATTCATCAAGTATGCATCCTTTAAGAATCAAATCTTTCGGTCTTTATTATTTTACCTGCATCATGGATTCAAATACATCATGCACTTCCCATGAGGATTGGAGACCCAAAGACGAGAGAATGATTAAAACCTCTCTGGGATATGTGGGACGCTAGTGCAGAGCGCCAAATTCAAATAAATTACTATAAAAATGTAACTTTCATGAAATCACACATGCAATACACCAAATTAAAGCTACACTTGTTGTAAATCCAGCCAACGTGTCAGATTTCAAAAAGGCTTTACGGCGAAAGCAAATGATGCTATTATCTGAGGACAGCACCCCAGTAAACAAACACAGACAATCATATTTCAACCCTCCAGGCGCGACACAAAATGCAGAAATAAAGATATAATTCATGCCTTACCTTTGACGAGCTTCTTCTGTTGGCACTCCAATATGTCCCATAAACATCACAAATGGTCCTTTTGTTCAATTAATTCAGTCGATATATATCCAAAATGTCCATTTATTTGGAGCGTTTGATCCAGAAAAACACAGGTTCTAACTCGCACAAATTGGCTACAAAATTTCTCATAAGTTACCTGTAAGCTTTGTCCAAACATTTCAAACTACTTTCCTAATACAACTTTAGGTATTTTTTAACGTAAATAATCGATCAAATTTAAGATGGAATTAACTGTGTTCAATACCGGAGGAAAACAAAAACCTGACCTGAAAAGCTGACCTGCTTTTCAGGTCAGGCGCCTCTATCAAAGAGTACACTTCTCTCTACCCTCGTTCTGAACAGTGCTACTTCTTCATTTCTCAAAGGAAAAACCTCAACCAATTCCCAAAGACTGTTGACATCCAGTGGAAGCAATAGGTACTGTGCGAAAGTCCCTTAGAAATCTGGATTCCCAATGAAAACCCATTGAAAAGAGAGTGACCTAAAAAAAAAATCTGAATGGTTTGTCCTCTGGGTTTCACCCGCCAAATAAGTTCTGTTATACTCAAAATCAAATCAAATTTTATTTGTCACATACACATGGTTAGCAGATGTTAATGCGAGTGTAGCGAAATGCTTGTGCTTCTAGTTCCGACAATGCAGTGATAACCAACAAGTAATCTAACTAACAATTCCAAAACGACTGTCTTATACACAGTGTAAGGGGATAAGGAATATGTACATAAGGATATATGAATGAGTGATGGTACAGAGCAGCATACAGTAGATGGTATCGACTACAGTATATACATATGAGATGAGTATGTAGACAAAGTAAACAAAGTGGCATAGTTAAAGTGGCTAGTGACATAAGAATGCAGTCGATGATCTAGAGTACAGTATATACATATGCATATGAGATGAATAATGTAGGGTAAGTAACATTATATAAGGTAGCATTGTTTACAGACATGATTCAAACAGTTTTAGAAACTTCAGAGTGTTTTCCATCCAGATCTACTAATAATATGCATATCTTAGCTTCTGGGCCTGAGTAGCAGGCAGTTTACTTTGGACATGCTTTTCACCTGGATGTGAAAATACTGCCCCCTATCCAAAAGAAGTTTTAACAAGACCAACGCAGACCGATACAGAATGGTTGACTGAGATCGAAGACACCAGCGGTGGTCACTTATGAAATTTGATAAATTGTGCATTTCACAATGCACACTGCAACGACGAGTCTAGATGATCGTTAAAAGTCAAGCAAGTATCATTTTGTTTTCAGAGAAACTGAAAAAGAGGGCAAATGCAGTGATGCACTTCCATCTCTGGTATATCCTGGAGCTGTAGACCTACAATAGATATAGATACAGTATTATGGGGGAGAGGTGGATTGTTATGAGGGTTCCCAGCCCCTTCTAGCTCACATATAATTTGAACCATGGACCCGGCCATGGGAGTTACCTTTGATCATTAGCGAAGCGTACACTCTCTTATCCCCAACCACCACAGAGATTGCGCCTGAATCCATAGGGGTCAGCTCCCTCATGGTGAGGTACCTGGATCTCATTGAGGGGGCTGGGCTGCAGGGGTTTGGTCTAGGCACCACCGCACCTGATGGGTCAGGTCGGGCGGGCTTACAAGGCACCTAAACATGGCAGAGTCCCCCTCAAAACACTCAACGTCCTGGGGTGACTCTACTATGAGCACTGTCTGACCTGGATGGAACACATCCAGGTCAAATGCTGCTCTGAGCATAATGTATTTCTTGTCCACCAACCAGCATGGGAATAGACAGTAAGAAGGAATGATCTCCCAAATGTTTAAAAATGAAGCAAAGCAAAGGGACATGAATTACGCTCAGTCAATACTGTTGCATCGTATGAATGTTGTAATAATCGGCATGTCTGCTCAAGAAGACAAGCAGGGGAGTCAATCTTACTAGATGTCACAATGTCAGCTCTGATACACCCCAACCAAACTATGACTCATATGACCTCAAGTAATATTCAAGTTCTGATCTTTAAACGTTGGCAGAGGTCAATCACATCACTCACAAAACATTTTCAGGAAAGAATTTTCAACATCTGAAGATGTTCTGTATTGTCTTCAAAACACGAATTCAAAGCTCTGTGCCCTGCTATGCACAGCAGTCAGCACGTCAGCAAAGCTCTTTCATTTACAGCGGGTGTAATTCCTAAATAAAAAAGTTATTAACATATTAATGTGAAACACCATAATTTCAGACAAAGACACATATATAGGCCAAGGTCTTACCTTTGACTGTCACCTTAGCCGTCATCTTGGCGGTGCCCACGTCACAGGTGTAAGTTCCGCTGTCTTTCTCCTCCAGCTGTTTAATGGTAAGTGTGAGAACGGTCTCCTTTTGGGTCATCTCGCAGCGTCCCCCGGCCTTCAGCTCTATGCCTCCCTTGGACCAGGTGGCCTTGGAGGCAGGCTGGGCCGTCTCACACTGTAGGGTCACTGAACCCTTTTCTTCCGCCTCACTGTCCTTCAGCTCCTTGGTGAACTTGTGGACTGGCTCTGAGGAAAGGGACATTCCGGTAGGAGCACAGCAGAAGGCATTGAGGTAGGAGAGGCAGCGCTATTATTTAGTGTTATTTAACATTAAAAAGGAGTCATAGTTGAAAAGTGGTAGTTCACGGTCAATGATACCTGAATATCCAGTAAACAAGAACAACAAAAACAACTGAAGGTGTCTGTGAAAGGAACTTGTCAGACTTACCTTTGATCACCAGCTTGGCCTTGGTAGTGTCTCCTCCGATGACCTCACAACTATATTCTCCAGAGTCCTGGACAGTGACGCTGCGGATGGTCAACTTCATGACCCTCTCCTCTTTGCTGATGTTATACTTCTCACTCTTCCTGATGTCCTTCCCATCCTTGGCCCACTGGACGGAGGTGCTGGTCTGTGTGACCTCACAGGTAAACACAGCATCCTCCCCTGAGACAACGCTGACGCTCTGCAGCTCCCGTGACACAGATTGGGCTTTGCCTGAAATGAAGGACATTTATATTACCTTTGTTTTAATTCTGAGGATGGCTCAATTTCCTTCCAATTACAGAAACAAGCTCAGAAATTGGTTAATTTTATTAATTTCTCCCAATGGTCTACATATCCAATTTAAAATGATAACCTCAGGGATCAGTTGATCGACGTTTCAAAACAATGAATGCTAAAAGCCCTGCAGATTGATGTTAGAGCCTCAACTGGTACAGATGTCTGACCTTCAACAGCTAGGGTAGTCTTGGAGTTCAGGTTCTTGATGTTGAAAACCACCTCACCAGTATCGTCTGGTGTCACGTCCTTGATAACCAGCATGTGTTTGCAACTTGTACTGGAGACCTGGAAGCGTCCTCCATTTGCCACAGTCTGGCCATTCAAGGTCCAGGCACACTTGTCAGTGCTCTCCTATGATAGAATACACTGAAAGCTACATGTCTCTCCCTCCATCGCCTCCACAGACTTCAACTGCTTGGTGATACCTGTGCTCAGGTCTACGTAAAGGGTGGGGAGAGGATCTTTGTTTCAAGGACCTGATGACAAAATTTCTGTAGAGGCTTCAGCGCACTATACTCATTTGTTCGCAAGTTATGCTGCTTCGTCAAACACACCTCTCACAGTGACCTTTGACTTGGAAAGCTCAGTTCCCAGGTCACATCTGTAATCACATGCGTCTTCCTTGGTAACGGCTTTGACGATCAGACCCCGGCTTTGACGTACTTAGGCCCAGCGGTCAGGACCGTACCATCTTTCCTCCAGGTGGGGGAGACCCTGGGCTTGGATGCCTCACACGTCAGGGTGATCATACCTTTCACTTCTCCTACCCCGTCATCCAGAGACTTGAGGAACACTGCACACTTTTCTGGAGGAATCCAAATGGAGAGCATCCACACAACCACCAGTCAAAGACATATTCTTTAGTCCCACTTCTACACTACAATATTTTGACTTGGAATCAGACTAGGTCACGAGTCCTTACCTTTGACCTTTAGGGTCACAGCCTCCTTGACCTCCCTGACCTTGAAGGTGATGGTGCCCCTTTCCTCAGGTGCAAGGTTCTTGAGTGTGAGCGTGTGCATTTTGCCCACCTGAGTGATGGTGTTGACTTCGTTTGAGAAGAGTACTTTGTCATTGAGCAGCCAATGCACCTCCTCATCAGTGTAGTTGATCTCACAGGTGAACACTGCATCACTGTCCTCATCCAACTCAGTGTCCACCAGGTGCTTGGTGATCTCCACTTTCCGAACTGCGATAAACCACAGCACACATCATCATTGTACCATGGATTTGGTTTAAATTAAGAGGATGGAATCTCATTTGAACCATCAATGCTCAGCAAAGCAAATAGCATTGAAGTCAAATCAACACCAAAAAGGAATAGAAAACATACACTCTACAGTGAGAGTGGCTTTGGTCTCGGCAGCAGTCGACTGACAGTGGTACTCCCCAGTGTCTTCCTCAGTCAGCTTCTGTATGGTCCGCTTAGCCCGCACAGCGTCCTGTTTCAGGATGTACTTGTCTGATGTCGCCAGGAGGGTTTGGCCTTTGAACCAGCTCACCTATTTGGGTGCGGTGGAGAACTTGGAGCTTAGCGTGGCTGAGCCCTTCTCTTTGGTTGTCACATCCTTAATAGGCTCTACAACCTCAAGAGGGCGCTCTGTAGTCGAGACAATAAGACGTGCAAACAGCTCTGATCATAGGCAAGTCATGTAACATGGTCCTAACCCAGTTTTGGTTGTAATCTGGTTGTAACAACGTCATTTCAGCCAGTTATACCCACTGGGAATATGGTGTTCTGTGTGAGGAGAAGCCTCTGACCTTTGACAGTGACCTGGGCCACAGACTTGCTCTTGCTCTTGCCAGCACTGAACTGGACAGGTCCTGTCATGGAGGCCTTGGTCTTCTTGAAGGTGAGACGGTGCATGGAGCCCTCCTTCTCCAAGTCAGCAATGTCCTGCATGGCCACACCATTCAGGATCCACTTGGGGTGCTTGACTGAGTTGATGTTTATCTCCACCTCGAAGAAGGCAGCAAAGGGCTCGGTCACTTCCACTGCACTTAGCTCCCGTACGATGCTGATGGCCTGCTCTAGAGGGACCATAGATACCGAGAGTATAGGTCTAACTTGAGACAGAAGCACTCTTAATTACACTCTTTAGGGATATTATAAGAGTGCTATTTCCATTAATTCACTCACTGACGGGTAATCCTGTGTCCTGAAGTAATCATACGTGATAAAAGAGATTGAAAGTGTATTTTTAAAAAGTCACATCAACCTTTATAAAAATACACTTTAAAGAAAATTCCTAGAAGTTTACAATAGACAATGTCCTGATTTTCATCCCGTTACCTTCCACAACAAGTTTACAGGATGTCTTGTCGACGATGGCGTTGCAGGTGTAATTATCCTCGTCATCCGAGCCCACGTCATTGATAGTGAGTTTGCGGTATATACTCTTGCTGCTAATCTCGTGCTTCTTGCTGGGCTTGGTCTCCTTCTTGTTCTTGTACCACTTGACCTTGGCGCTTGCCCGAGACATTTGACATTCCAGGAACCCACGGTGTGTATGCATGGCTAACCTATCACTATCTATTTACTGTACAGTTGCTTTCAGCATACACTACAAGACAAAACGTTTGTGGACACCTGCTAACCAAACATCTCATTCCAAAATCATGGGCATTAATATGGAGATGGTCCCTCCTTTACTGCTATAGCAGCCTTCACTCTTCTGGGAAGGCTTTCCACTAGATGTTGGAACATTGCTGAGGGGAATTCCTTTCAGCCACAAGAGCATTAGTGAGGTCGGGCACTGATGTTGGGCGATTAGGCCTGGCTCGCAGTCTGCATTCCAATTCCAATTCATCCCAAAGGTCTTCGATGGGGTTAAGGTCAGGGCTCTGTGCAGGCCAGTCAAGTTCTTCCACACCAATCTCAACAAACCATTTCTGTGTGGACCTCGCTTTGTGCACGGGGGCATTGTCATGCTGAATCAGGAAAGGGCCTTCCCCAAACTGTTGCCACAAAGTTGGAAGCACAGAATAGTCTAGAATGTCATTGTAAAATGTCCCTTCAATGGAACTAAGGGGCCTAGCCCGAACCATGAAAAACAGCCCCAGACCATTATTCATTATTATTTAAGAATGTAGTGAAGTAAAAGTAGTCACAAATATAAATTAAAAAGTAAAGTACCGGTACCCAAAAAAACTAAAGTAGTTTTACGTAAGTACAGTCATTGGCAAAAGTTTTGAGAATGACACAAATATTAATTTTCACAAAGTCTGCTGCCTCAGTGTCTTTAGAACATTTTGTCAGATGTTACTATGGAATACTGAAGTATAATTACAAGCATTTCATAAGTATCAAAAGCTTTTGACAATAACATGAAGTTGATGCAAAGAGTCAATTTTTGCAGGGTTAACCCTTCTTTTTCAAGACCTCTGCAATCCACCCTGGCATGCTGTCAATTAACTTCTGGGCTACATCTTAACTGATGGCAGCACATTCTTGCATAATCAATGAGTTTGGCAGAATTTGTGGGTTTTTGTTTGTTCACCCGCCTCTTGAGGATTGACCACAAGTCACTGTGCGTGCAGATGTACTCACACCTGCCTGCTGCCATTCCTGAGCAAGCTCTGTACTGGTGGTGGCCCGATCCCGCAGCTGAATCAACTTTAGGAGACGGTCCTGGCGCTTGCTGGACTTTCTTAGGTGCCCTGAAGCCTTTTTCACAACAATTGAACCGCTCTCTTTGAAGTTCTTGATGATCCAATAAATGGTTGATTTAGGTGCAATCTTACTGGCAGCAATATCCTTGCCTGTGAAGCCCTTTTTTGCAAGGCAATGATGACAGCACATGTTTCCTTGCAGGTAACCATGGTTGAGAGAGGAAGAACAATGATTCCAAGCACCACCCTCCCTTTGAAGCTTCCAGTCTGTTATTCGAACTTAATCAGCATGACAGAGTGATCTCCAGCATTGTCCTCGTCAACACTCACACCTGTGTTAACGAGAGAATCACTGACATGATGTCAGCTGGTCCTTTTGTGGCAGGGCTGAAATGCAGTGGAAATGTTTTTTGGGGATTCAGTTCATTTGCATGGCAAAGAGGGACTTTGCAATTAATTGCAATTCATCTGATCACTCTTCATAACATTCTGGAGTACATGCAAATTGCCATCTGTGACGACCCTCCCACTCTGTCTGCCGTATTCTCTCTGTTATTTCCTTATTAGGATGCTGGTGGGCGGAGTTGGGAGGGTCGTCAGCTACATGGGAAACACCTGGGCCCGGTGTCTCCCAGGATAAATACACCACTTCCCCATTCATGGAGGAGACTCTCTCCATGCAGACACCCTCTGTAGATTGTGTTGTGGTTCTTGGTGGCCGTTTGTTTGTTTGTTTGTTTGTTTGTTTGTTTGTTTGTTTGTTTGTTTGTTTGTTTGTTTGTTTGTTTGTTTGTTTGTTTGTTTGTTTGTTTGCTTTGGCACCTTTCATCACCCTGCATTATCACATTCATGCATGCAAAACACTCACTTACACTACTGATTACTGATTACACACACCATTGTCTATTATACTTAGTTGCTTTAGGTAATAAATACATATTTTGCTACTCATTATCTCCACGTTGTCTCCCTTTGTTACGGGCTTTGAGCCGGTTCGTGACAAGTGGGGACTCGTCCGGGATATTTGAACTATTGGTTTGGGAGACCGTGGAGGTACGTGTTTGGGTTGCATATTGTGTTTGATAGGCCCAGTATTGGTTGCCTTTTGTTGTTTGGTTTGTGTGCTGTGTTGGAGAGACTATAATGGTTAGTTTCCAGGCCCTGCCTAGCCTGAACTCTTGTTCTACTTTCTGTTGGGACATCAGTCTGAGGTGAGTAATCTGCTGTGTACCTCGGTGGGAGATTTGGGTAGGGTAGTGAAACTTGCTACCCGGAGCTATAGCCTTTTTCCCCTGATAGGTTTAGCGACGTGTTTCATTTTTTGGAATATGTTGGGCATGGTTAATGTTTGTTATTTTTGTGTGGTGTCTGTGGACTGAGCAGTTGTCTCGGGGGCACATCCGTGGCTTGGTGGAATTTTTCCAGCATGCTGGGGAGTTCTATTTCCTTGCCAGCGGGCTACAGTGCGTAAATTCCCACCGCAAATCTGCACGAAGACTAGGGTTGAGTTATTGTAGGTTTTGGGGAAGCTCCGTATCTCATCTCTCTTCTGTGGTACTCAGGGTGATTGTCAATTCTCGGGTTGTGGTCTGGTGTGCTCAGCAGAAGGGAAGAGCCAGAATTTTTTTTTTTTGTGTGATTATGGCGTCTTATGTAGATAAGTTCATTCGCTCTCCATCAGAGGAATTGTTAGATTTAGGTACTAAAGAACAGCTGTTGAAGGTCGCGGAACACTACAAGGTTGAGATTAGTGATAAACGTCTAAAGAATTCTATTAGGTTGATATTGAAGGCCAATCTGATGGAGAGTGGTATTCTAGAAGTTACCACTGGGCCAGCCTCTGCTGAGGATTTGTCGTCTCCCCATAACGTTACAATGGACATTCCATCGGTTAGTCCTAGTAGCCTTCTTTTTGAACAGCAGAAAGAACTGCTTTTGTTACAGCTAGAGCATGATCGGCAGCATGATCGTGAGAAGCTAGAGCATGATCGTGTAAAATATGAAAAGGAATTGGCATTTAAACAAGATATGGAGCGTGCTAAAATCAAATTGCAACAAGAACGTATAGAGTTGGTTAGGGAAGGAAAGATCTCAGGGGAGAGTTTGTTTTGGGAAGGTGACCCAGATTTACCTAGGGGTAGTTCCGCTTTTGGTCGTGCCCCAGAGACATTTGATATTGTTGGGAACTTACGGTTATTGCCTCGGTTTAATGAAAGGGACCCCGAGACATTCTTTTCGTTGTTTGAGCGGGTTGCTGACGCTAGGAGTTGGCCTGATTCTGACCGCACTTTAATGTTGCAGTGTGTGCTGACTGGTAAAGCGCAGGAAGCATATTCAGCTCTTAGTGTACACTATAGTGCCAGTTATGATAAAGTTAAAACAGCTGTGTTACAGATTTATGAATTGGTCCCTGAGGCTTACCGCCAACGATTTAGAACTTTAAAAGGGATGATAACCAGACTCATGTTGAGTTTGCGCGACAGTTGTCTTTACAGTTTAATCGCTGGTGTTCCGCCTCTGCAGTTGTGACTTTCAAGGGCTGTGTGATCTGATTATGTTAGAGCAATTTAAGGACACAATTCCTGATCGTATTGCCACGTATATTAATGAACAGAAAGTAAAGAATGTTGCTGAAGCTGCAGTTTTGGCAGACGAGTATGTGTTGACTCACAAAAGTGTCTTTGCAGAACCCCGTATTCGGAAAGAGTGGGGGCGTTCGGATAGATTTGGGCTTCGCTCACCGAGATACTTTGGTTCTCGGGCAGAGTTCTATTCAACTAGGGTTGAACCTGACTCCCATGGTAAAGCTGACTTTGGGCAGGAGTGTCACTACTGTCAAGGTTCAGGGCATTGGAAAAACGAATGTCCACTTCTCAGGTCAAAGGGTGCTTACGCTAAATCTAAGCCTACTGCATTAGCTGCACCTGTTCCACATCAGTTCATTCATAACTCATTTCCTCAGGCCCAGGAGAATGTGAAAGTCCATATTGATCCAGACTATTTACCTTTCATTACAGAAGGTTTTGTGTCTATGTTAGGAAGTAAAGACCTAGTGCCAGTGAAGATCCTGAGAGACACAGGTGCCTCTGAATCATTTGTGTTGGAGTCTGTGTTACCCTTTTCTGCTGAGACTGATTCGGGGAATAGTGTTCTAATTAGGGGAATAGGTTTGAACACTCTGTCAGTTCCATTGCATAAACTGATGTTGGATTGTGGGCTGGTGAAGGGTGAAGTTGTTGTGGGTGTGCGTCCTTCGTTGCCTATTGAGGGTATCGATGTTATCCTTGGGAATAACTTGGCTGGTGAGCGTGTATGGCCTGTCGTGTTTCCATCTCTAGTGGTTTCCACTAAGCCGTCATTTGTTGGGATTCCTGATGAGAGTGTACAGAGTTTCCCAGAGGTGTTCTCTGCGTGTGCAGTGACACGTTCTATGAGCCGTGGCGAACTGGTCACTGCGCCGACTAATGATAATAATACAAAGTATGTCACTGTTTTCCCTGTTATCCCGTTATCTGTAACCCGCTCAGATCTAATCAATGCGCAACGGGATGACCCCACGTTGGAAGAGTTGCGTGATCAAATTGTGCCTATAGAACAGTTGGGAGATGTCGCCCATGGCTATTTTCTCCAAGAGGATGTACTGATGAGAAAGTGGGTGTCTCATGATAGTGTTTTTCTGGGGAGGCAATTAGTCAGGTTGTTGTACCAGTTAAGCTTCGTAAGTTGGTGTTGGAAACTTCTCACAGCGACGTGGCTGGACATATGGGGGTGAGGAAAACCTACAATCGCATATTAAGACATTTCTTTTGGCCTAGATTAAAGAGGGATGTTTCTGATTTTATCAAAACTTGTCACACCTGTCAATTAACTGGTAAGCCTAATCAAGCTATTAAACCAGTACCATTGTTTCCTATTCCTGTACTCAGCCAACCTTTTGAGTATCTGATTATTGACTGTGTGGGTCCTCTGCCTCGTTCTAAAAAGGGTAGTAGTTACCTGTTCACTGTGATGTGTCAGACCACTAGGTTTCCTGCTGCCTATCCTCTCCGATCTATCACGACTAAATCGGTGTTAAAAGCTTTGACTCAGTTTCTCTCATTGTTTGGAATCCCTAAGGTCATTCAGAGTGATCAAGGATCTAATTTTACCTCTAATCTGTTTGGTCAGGTTCTTCAACAGCTCCATATTAAACACAATTTGTCTAGCGCCTATCACGCGCAAAGTCAAGGAGCACTGGAACGTTTCCATCAAACACTAAAGTCTTTGTTGAGAGCTTATTGTACTGAGATGGATAAGGATTGGGAGGAGGGGTTGCCTTGGTTACTGTTAGCTGCTAGGGAAGTTTCACAGGAGAGCACAGGTTTCAGTCCAAATGACCTTGTGTTTGGACATAGGGTGCGTGGACTTTTATCTGTTCTCCAGGATGACTGGAAGTCTCCCGAGCCTCCTCAGTCCCTGTTATCGTATGTGTGTGATTTCCGGCGACGGCTGTATGCCGCTTGTGAAATGGCTAAAGAGAAGTTATCATCTTCACAGGAGAGGATGAAGGGCATATTTGATCGCCGAACTGAGCCTCGTCACTTTAGTCCAGGTGACCAGGTTCTTGCTCTGCTGCCAATGGTTGCTTCTCCTTTTCAAGCCAAGTTTCAAGGTCCATATACAGTGGTGCGCCAGTGCACTGAGCAAAATTATCTAGTTGCCACTCCAGAACGGAGGAAAGCACACCAGCTGTGCCATGTAAATCTGTTAAAACCCTATTATGCACGTTCCTCTGAGACTGAACAGTGGGATTCTACAGAGGACGGTAAACCTGTTCTTTTGGCTGATACCGTTGTTTCCTTGGGTTCTTGTCGTGCTAGATCTGTGCATGAGGAGGAAGATGTTCCTGGTCCTGACGATTGTATATTGCAGGGTAGATTGAAAAATTCAGAAACACTGGATATTTTAGACAGTCTTCTCACTCACCTACCTGTTGATGGGCGGAAAGAGATAGTTGGTCTGATTCAGAGATTTCCAGGTTTGTTTTCTGATACACCTACACGTACAAACTTAATAGAACATGATATTGACATTGGAGGTGCTGACCCCATTCGTCAGCGCTTCTATAGAGTTTCTTCAGAGAAACTACGTTGTCTGGATGCTGAGGTCAAGTACATGCTGGAGAGTAAGATAGCAGAGCCTTCTTTCTCCAGTTGGGCTTCTCCCTGTATCTTGGTCAGTAAACCGGATGGAACAAACCGTTTTTGTACGGACTACCATAAGGTAAACAGTGTCACAAAACCAGATTCATTTCCTCTTCCTCGGATGGAGGACTGTGTTGATCAAGTCGGTGCAGGTAAGTTTGTGAGCAAATTTGACCTGTTAAAAGGCTATTGGCAGGTGCCACTGACGAGTAGGGCACGTGAAATCTCTGCCTTTATTACACCCTTTGGTCTGTACTCGTATTCAGTTATGAGTTTCGGTCTGCGCAATGCACCTGCCACTTTTCAGCGACTTATGAACAGGGTTGTCGCCGGTCTGACCGGGTGCGCTGTTTATTTGGACGATGTAGTGATCTATGCAGATACTTGGGAAGAACATCTGTCCCGTATTCAAGCCTTGTTCGAACGTCTGGCTGCGGGTCGCCTCACAATCAATCTGGCAAAATGTGAGTTTGCTCAGGCGACCGTTACATACCTTGGAAAAATGGTTGGGCAGGGTGAAGTGCGTCCTGTTCGGGCTAAAGTGGTGGCTATTGATGCTTTTCCACCACCAACTACTAAAAAGGAACTGATGCGTTTCTTGGGCATGATTGGTTATTACCGTAGTTTTTGTAATAACTTCTCTACTGTGGTCGCTCCTTGACAGATATGCTGAAAGCTAAGGCTGTTTATGTTTGGTCTACTCGTTGTCAACACGCTTTTGAAGAGGCAAAGAGGTTGCTTACCTCAACTCCAGTGCTGGCTGCTCCTCGCATGGATTTGTCATTTACCTTGCAGGTGGATGCTAGTCATGTGGGGGCAGGTGCAGTTTTGCTGCAAGCAGATGTGTCTGGGATTGAGAGGCCTGTTAGTTTTTTTTTCCAAAAAGTTTAACGATTATCAGTTGAACTATTCGGTTATTGAAAAGGAAGCGCTAGCATTAATTTGGGCACTACAACACTTGAAGTGTATGTCGGGTCGGGGGTAGTACCTATTGTGGTCTACACCGACCATAACCCCTCACTTTTTTGAGGTCCATGATGTGTCCAAACCAGAGGATAATGCGATGGTGTTTATTTTTACAATCATTCCATCTCGATGTGAGGCACATCCGGGGACTGAAAACGTGATTGCTGATGCGCTCTCTCGTGCGCCCTGTTCCTAATGTTTACGTGACTGACCATTGTTTCGTATTGTCATGTTCTCTCTGTCCTGTATGCTCCCTCCTGGTCTTGTTTTCTTCTTTCCTCTTAAATGTTGCTTCCTGTGCGAAGGTCGCTGAGGTCTGGGGAGGAGGTTGGCTGGGGCAAATTGTAAGTGTGAAAACGTAAAACCTCATCAATTTGTGGCGCAGAAGCTGTGTCAATTTGGAACTTAGAGACTGGTATTTTGTTCCGGGGTCCTTGTTGGTCCCCGGTTTTATGGGGGGGGATGTGACGACCCTCCCACTCTGTCTGCCGTATTCTCTCTGTTATTTCCTTATTAGGATGCTGGTGGGCGGAGTTGGGAGGGTCGTCAGCTACATGGGAAACACCTGGGCCCGGTGTCTCCCAGGATAAATACACCACTTCCCCATTCATGGAGGAGACTCTCTCCATGCAGACACCCTCTGTAGATTGTGTTGTGGTTCTTGGTGGCCGTTTGTTTGTTTGTTTGCTTTGGCACCTTTCATCACCCTGCATTATCACATTCATGCATGCAAAACACTCACTTACACTACTGATTACTGATTACACACACCATTGTCTATTATACTTAGTTGCTTTAGGTAATAAATACATATTTTGCTACTCATTATCTCCACGTTGTCTCCCTTTGTTACGGGCTTTGAGCCGGTTCGTGACACATCATACAAACTGAGTCAGCAGACTTTGTGAAAATTAATATTTGTGTCATTCTCAAAACCTTTGGCCACAACTGTACTTTACAGCACTGGCTTTTTTACTGGCTTTTTTACAGAACAGCAAACTCCCTAAATTGAGATGGAAACACTAAAAGAGCCATGTCCCCTGGATCTCATCATAGGAAAGATCTTGAAATAACTTCAATGAGCTCTGAAATATGTCCAATCCTCAAGATGAGGAATTCATTGGAGTAAAACGTTATAATAATCGCCCTGATGCATCAGCAGCCTACACACATTTGGACAGACTTATATTTTTACATTTGACATTTGAGTCATTTAGCAGACGCTCTTATCCAGATTTACTTACAGTTATCTTAAGATAGCTAGATGAGACAACCAAATATCACAATCATCGTAAATACATTTTTCCTCAAATTAATTTTTCTTCAAATATTTTTTTTTTTACCAACTTTGTCCCAATCTACAGGATCTCAAAGTGGACTTAAGTCTAATTAAGTGGATCATTGACTTTCTCCTCAATAGGGGTCAGTCCCCCCCTTCTTCAAAGGGGGGGACACTCTTGACCCAAACTGCTACAGACCTATATCTATCCTACCATGCCTTTCTAAGGTCTTCGAAAGCCAAGTCAACAAACAGATTACCGACCATTTCGAATCTCACCATACCTTCTCTGCTATGCAATCTGGTTTCAGAGCTGGTCATGGGTGCACCTCAGCCACGCTCAAGGTCCTAAACGATATCTTAACCGCCATCGATAAGAAACATTACTGTGCAGCCGTATTCATTGATCTGGCCAAGGCTTTCGACTCTGTCAACCACCACATCCTTATCGGCAGACTCGACAGCCTTGGTTTCTCAAATGATTGCCTCGCCTGGTTCACCAACTACTTCTCTGATAGAGTTCAGTGTGTCAAATCGGAGGGTCTGCTGTCCGGACCTCTGGCAGTCTCTATGGGGGTGCCACAGGGTTCAATTCTTGGACCGACTCTCTTCTCTGTATACATCAATGATGTTGCTCTTGCTGCTGGTGAGTCTCTGATCCACCTCTACGCAGACGACACCATTCTGTATACTCCGGCCCTTCTTTGGACACTGTGTTAACAACCCTCCAGGCAAGCTTCAATGCCATACAACTCTCCTTCCGTGGCCTCCAATTGCTCTTAAATACAAGTAAAACTAAATGCATGCTCTTCAACCGATCGCTACCTGCACCTACCCGCCTGTCCAACATCACTACTCTGGACGGCTCTGACTTAGAATACGTGGACAACTACAAATACTTAGGTGTCTGGTTAGACTGTAAACTCTCCTTCCAGACCCATATCAAACATCTCCAATCCAAAGTTAAATCTAGAATTGGCTTCCTATTTCGCAACAAAGCATCCTTCACTCATGCTGCCAAACATACCCTTGTAAAATTGACCATCCTACCAATCCTCGACTTTGGCGATGTCATTTACAAAATAGCCTCCAATACCCTACTCAACAAATTGATGCAGTCTATCACAGTGCTATCCGTTTTGTCACCAAAGCCCCATATACTACCCACCATTGCGACCTGTACGCTCTCGTTGGCTGGCCTCGCTTCATACTCGTCGCCAAACCCACTGGCTCCATGTCATCTACAAGACCCTGCTAGGTAAAGTCCCCCTTATCTCAGCTCGCTGGTCACCATAGCATCTCCCACCTGTAGCACACGCTCCAGCAGGTATATCTCTCTAGTCACCCCCAAAACCAATTCTTTCTTTGGCCGCCTCTCCTTCCAGTTCTCTGCTGCCAATGACTGGAACGAACTACAAAAATCTCTTAAATTGGAAACACTTATCTCCCTCACTAGCTTTAAACACCAACTGTCAGAGCATCTTACAGATTACTGCACCTGTACATAGCCCACCTATAATTTAGCCCAAACAACTACCTCTTTCCTAACTGTATTTAATTTATTTATTTATTTTGCTCCTTTGCACCCCATTATTTTTATTTCTACTTTGCACATTCTTCCATTGCAATACTACCATTCCAGTGTTTTACTTGCTATATTGTATTTACTTTGCCACCATGGCCTTTTTTGCCTTTACCTCCCTTCTCACCTAATTTGCTCACATTGTATATAGACATGTTTTTTTTTTATTTTTTTATTTATTTTTTTTTACTGTATTATTGACTGTATGTTTGTTTTACTCCATGTGTAACTCTGTGTCGTTGTATGTGTCGAACTGCTTTGCTTTATCTTGGCCAGGTCGCAATTGTAAATGAGAACTTGTTCTCAACTTGCTTACCTGGTTAAATAAAGGTGAAATAAATAAAATAAATAAAAAGTAAGCCAAAGAAAACATCTCCCTGTGCAATTCATTTCCACGGGCTACCCCAAGGAACAGGGATTTCTCCTGTGCTGTCCTCCATCTACTCCAACGTCCTGAGGGGCTCGGATAGTCACTGCATGACCTTTTCACTCCTGGCCTGGTACAGAGGGATCTCCATAAGCAACATGAGAGCAAGCTCCCGAGGGTGGTCAGGTCACCCTAGGATCTGGGTCCCGTGGTTCAGGTTTCCAGAGGATGTAAAACAACGGTATATCAAGAAAAGACTGCACCATGGATTTCCAGGGAAACAACTCACAACCTCTACATATTCTTAGGGGTCATCTTGCCCTCTGGCCAGGGATACAAAACACCAACATTTCAGAATAAAAGAGGCAATCCCCACAGACATCTGGCTGCTGAACCAAAATAAACCCCAGGACAATAACTCTGAGGACACAGAGGACAGACTAACTAGATTTTAGTTATGGTTAGAGCACTGAATTCACCATTGGTATGTTTAATAAGTGTTAGTGAATTCTGTGGATTTGTTGTGTATATTGTGATGACCTGAACATCATTAATTTAACAAAGGTATTCTATCATATGGCATATTGTGCCGTATATAGCATTCTATGAGGAATGCATGCTGGAAATGGACTTTGTTTTTTTACCTTTCACTGTCAGTTTGGCCGTTGAAGAGGCCTTTTCAGCTGTGAATTTAATCTCCGCCACGTCTTCTGGTGTCACCGATTTAATCAGCAGCACATAGATTTTACCTTTAATTGAAAGAGGGCAACTTATAAGAACAATACAGAATGGTAAAACACAGAAATAGTACATTAGACCTAATTAATCAATGATGGCTAATAATTCCAAAGCTGATGCATGAGCGTCTATTACTAAAATGTATGAGTGTCTTTTACTAAAATGTATGAGTGTCTTTGACTAAAATGTATGAGTGTCTATTACTAAAATGTATGAGTGTCTATTAATAAAATATATGAGTGTCTATTACTAAAATATATGAGTGTCTATTACTAAAATATATGAGTGTCTATTACTAAAATATATGAGTGTCTATTACTAAAATGAATGGGTGCCTATTAATAAAATGTATGAGTGTCTATTAATAAAATGTATGAGTGTCTATTACTAAAATGTATGAGTGTCTATTACTAAAATATATGAGTGTCTATTACTAAAATATAATATATGAGAGTCTATTGCTAAAATGGACATCTAAACATATACTTGGAAAGAATTCTAAATGTGTGTATCCTCCTCACCCTCTTGTCTCATCTTGATGTTGTCACCGACTTTGAGTTTGGTGTCACCTTTGAACCACTGGCAGGCCACTTCATCGTGAGAGATCTCACACATGAATGATGCACTCTCCTTCTCCATCACCTCCACATCCTCCAGCTTCTTCACTATCTTAATGTCTCGGGCTTTGGGGGAGAATCACAAGAGACCATTAAAAGAGACATCAGAGAGCCTTCAACACATCTAATGCTGAATGGAATAGGGCTATTCTTTTCCATTTATTCATAGCTATATATCTGGTAAGAAGGATGCCTATTATTTAAAATTGAGACATGCACTGTTTTACCAACCTGTAAGTACATCTATCATTGACAAGCCTATACAATCATCATTGGATTGTATTATACGATCATTCTCATTGGATCGCATAATATACCATGTATCATGTTGTATCATAAGAATAACATGTAGGGACTCATACCATGTACAGTGAGTTTGGCTGATGTATTGTCGTCAGACGTTCGACAAACGTATGTGCCCTCATCCTCTTTGGAACATTTATGGATGAGGAGGCTACGTGTGCGACCCTGGGAGTGGATGCCAAAGTTCTTTCCTGGTTTTAGTTCCGTATCACCCTAGGGAACAGTGATATTTTAGTACAAATGATTACTTCACTTTGTATACACAATTATGCTAAGTAAATTGCTGACATTGAACATTTTCTCGTTTTGCATGACTGGATGTTCGAGTTCTATGATTTATCACTAGAATATGTTTTCTCACCTTGAACCACTTGACCTCAGAATTGGTTCTGGACACCTCACACTCAAGTGTTGCCTTCTCCTTCTCTGGAGCTTTGACATCCTCCATGGGCCTAGAGATCATGGCAGCAGGTTCTGTATGAGCCACAATGCAAAAAGGTACAGTATTTAAATAAGAGGTGCCACTTCAAATAACACTCAACTTGATGAATAGCTTAATGTTGGACAAAAATTGAGATAACCTACCTGCAACAATGAGCTTGCCAGAAGACTTGACCCCTTCCGCTTGGAAGACAATCGTTCCTGCGTCCTCCATCTTGAGTTGGGACAGTGTAAGGGCATGCTTCTTTCCAAGGGCCGTGATGCGACAGTTGGACCCTGCCTTGAGCTTGGCTCCGCTCCTGGTCCAGGAACCCTCCACGTCAGCTTGACTGAGCTCCACCTCCAGGGTCACTGTCTCCTTCTCATTGGCCTTGACCTCGGCCAGCAGGCCCTTCACCAGCTCAATCTTCTGCACTGTGAAATACAGATAGAGGGAATATTTAGGTGTGTTGGAATATGCTAAATGTTTAGGTTATAAAGAATCATCGCTAAGTGTCCTGTGCATCTCTTTTCGGCACTGAAACTAGATATAAAGAGTCTGAGGCTACAGAGTTGCGCAGCGGTCTAAGGTGTTGCATCTCAGTGCTAGAGGCGTCACTACAGACCCTGGTTCAATTCCAGGCTGTATCACAACCGGCGCACAATTGGCCCAGCATCGTCCGGGTTAGGGTTTGTCCGGGGTTGGCTGTCATTGTAAATAAGAATTTGTTCTTAACTGACTTGCCGAGTTAAAAAAGGTACAAATATATATATATATATATATATATATATATATATATAACAAAATAAACATCTGTGTGGAGATCAAATGTACAAACTGCATGTCAGATTAGGAAATACTGTCTGTGCTTAACTAAGATCACTAGATCGCTATGTATTCATAATCAAAAAACTACAGCATCTGTAAATGGGACATACTCTTACTTGGGAGGTAGGTAGTCTAGTGCTTAAGAGCGTTGGGCCAGTAACCGAAAGGTCGCTGGATCGAATCACCGAGCTGACTAGGTGAAAATTCTGTCGATGTCCCTTTGAACAAGGCACTTAACCCTCATTTCTACTGTAAGTCACTCAGGATAAGAACGTCTGCTAAATGACTCAAATATAAATGTACTTACCATCCACCGTGAGTTTGGCCTGGGTCTTGTCATCCAGAGTTTCACAGGAGTAGTAGCCGCGGTCAGCGGTAGTGACACTCTTGAAGACCAGGGTCTGCTTGGCCCCGTCCACCCTGATGTCCATGTTGCCTCCGGGCTGCAGCACCACGCTGTTCTTCATCCACCTGACCTCTTTAGAGGGTCTACTAAGCTCCACCTCCAGCTTCACTCTCTTCTGATCCTCTACCGTCGTCACGTTCTGCAGCTTTTTCTTGAACATCACCGGCTCCACTGTCAGGGTACAAAGAAAACACAGATATTACAACTCCTTCGTGGTAACTGTAGCCCTTCTAAGCTAAAATGCTTAAAAGGCTTATACATTTTTGTAAACAATGGCTATAATTGTGTATCAGTCAATCAAAACAATCTGATGATAATACAGAACAGAAGTATATCCACTGGAAATGAGCTCAGATATTATATCATACAGTAAGTGTTAAAGTGAATAGAGGTTGGTTCTTACGATGCACTTGGAGGGTAGCGCTGCAGGTTTTGCCCTCAGCTGCCATGCTGATCTCCCCAGCATCCTCCTGACTGACTGACGTGATGGCGAGGGAGTGGCTGGTGGCCCTGTGCTCAATCTTATACTTGGGCCCAGCAGTGATTGGCACGTTGTTGTGGAACCATTTTACTTTGACGTCTGCTGGGGTGACACTACACTTTAAGATGACATCTTTCCCTTCCACTGCAACGATGCTGACCAGCTTGGAAGTCAGATTCACCAGTCTGGGGGCTGAAAAGTTCAGAATGGATTAATATCTAGAATGTTTGACGATATGTCTGTAACTATGTTGTATATGTCTGTAACTATGTGGTATATGTCTGTAACTATGTTGTATATGTCTGTAACTATGTTGTATACGTCTGTAACTATGTTGTATATGTCTGGAACTATGTTGTATATGTCTGTAACTATGTTGTATATGTCTGTAACCATGTTGTATATGTCTGTAACCATGTTGTATATGTCTGTAACTATGTTGTATATGTCTGGAACTATGTTGTATATGTCTGTAACGATGTTGTATATGTCTGTAATTATGTTCACTATGTCTGTAACTATGTTGTATATGTCTGTAACTATGATACTCATGTCTGTAACTATGTTATATATATATCTCTAACTATGCTATATATGTCTGTAACTATATTGTACATGTCTGTAACTATGTTGTTTATGTATGTAACTATGTTGAATATGTCTGTAACTATGTTGTACAGGTATGTAACTATGTTGTACAGGTATGTAACTATGTTGTATATGTCTGTAACTATGTTGTATATGTCTGTAATAATGTTGACTATGTCTGTAACTATGTTGTATATGTCTGGAACTATTTTGTATATGTCTGCAACTATGTTGTATATGTCTGTAATTATGTTGACTATGGCTGTAACTATGTTGTATATGTCTGTAACTATGATACTCATGTCTGTAACTATGTTATATATATATCTCTAACTATGCTATATATGTCTGTAACTATATTGTACATGTCTGTAACTATGTTGTATATGTCTGTAACTATGTTGCATATGTCTGTAACTATGTTGTATATGTCTGTAACTATGTTGACTATGTCTGTAACTATGTTGCACAGGCATGTAACTATGTTGTATATGTCTGTAACGATGTTGTATATGTCTGTAATTATGTTCACTATGTCTGTAACTATATTGTACATGTCTGTAACTATGATACTCATGTCTGTAACTATGTTATATATATATCTCTAACTATGCTATATATGTCTGTAACTATATTGTACATGTCTGTAACTATGTTGTATATGTCTGTAACTATGTTGCATATGTCTGTAACTATGTTGTATATGTCTGTAATTATGTTGACTATGTCTGTAACTATGTTGTATATGTCTGTAACTATGTTGTATATGTCTGTAACTATGATACTCATGTCTGTAACTATGTTATATATATATCTCTAACTATGCTATATATGTCTGTAACTATATTGTACATGTCTGTAACTATGTTGTATATGTCTGTAACTATGTTGCATATGTCTGTAACTATGTTGTATATGTCTGTAACTATGTTGACTATATCTGTAACTATGTTGCACAGGCATGTAACTATGTTGTATATGTCTGTAACTATGTTGTATATGTCTGTAAATATGTTAACTATGTCTGTAACTATGTTGTACAGGCATGTAACTATTTTGTAGATGGATGTAACTATGTTGTATATGTCTGTAACTGTACTGTATTTGTCTGTAACTATGTTGTATTTGTCTGTAACTATGTTGAATATGTCTGTAACTATGTTGTACAGGTATGTAACTATGTTGTATATGTCTGTAACTATGTTGTATATGTCTGTAATAATGTTGACTATGTCTGTAACTATGTTGTACAGGCATGTAACTATTTTGTATATGTCTGTAACTGTACTGTATTTGTCTGTAACTATGTTGTATTTGTCTGTAACTATGTTGTATATGTCTGTAACTATGTTGTATATGTATGTAACTGTGTTGTATATGTATGTAACTATGTTGTATTTGTTTGTAACTATGCTGTACAGGTCAGGTCTGTAACTATGTTGTTTATGTCTGTAACTATGTTGTACATGCCTGTAACTATGTTGTACATGCCTGTAACTATGTTGTACATGCCTGTAACTATGTTGTACATGTCTGTAACTATGTTGTTTATGTCTGTAACTATGTTGTACATGCCTGTAACTATGTTGTACATGCCTGTAACTATGTTGTTTATGTCTGTAACCATGTTGTATATGTCTGTAACTATGTTGTATATGTCTGTAACTATGTTGTATATGTCTGTAACTATGTTGTATATGTCTGTAACTATGTTGTATGTATCTGTAACTATGTTGTATATGTCTGTAACTATGTTGTATACGTCTGTAACTATGTGGTATATGTCTGTAACTATGTTGTATATGTCTGTAACTACATTGTATATGTCTGTAACTATGTTGTATATGTCTGGAACTACATTGTATATGTCTGTAACTATGTTGTATACGTCTGTAACTATGTTGTATAAGTCTGTAACTATGTTGTATATGTCTGTAACCATGTTGTATATGTCTGTAACCATGTTGTATATGTCTGTAACTATGTTGTATATGTGTGGAACTATGTTGTATATGTCTGTAACTATGTTGTATATGTCTGTAATTATGTTCACTATGTCTGTAACTATGTTGTATATGTCTGTAACTATGATACTCATGTCTGTAACTATGTTATATATATATATCTCTAACTATGCTATATATGTCTGTAACTATATTGTACATGTCTGTAACTATGTTGTTTATGTCTGTAACTATGTTGAATATGTCTGTAACTATGTTGTACAGGTATGTAACTATGTTGTACAGGTATGTAACTATGTTGTATATGTCTGTAACTATGTTGTATATGTCTGTAATAATGTTGACTATGTCTGTAACTATGTTGTATATGTCTGGAACTATTTTGTATATGTCTGTAACTATGTTGTATATGTCTGTAATTATGTTGACTATGGCTGTAACTATGTTGTATATGTCTGTAACTATGATACTCATGTCTGTAACTATGTTATATATATATCTCTAACTATGCTATATATGTCTGTAACTATATTGTACATGTCTGTAACTATGATACTCATGTCTGTAACTATGTTATATATATATCTCTAACTATGTTGTATATGTCTGTAACTATGTTGCATATGTCTGTAACTATGTTGTATATGTCTGTAATTATGTTGACTATGTCTGTAACTATATTGTACATGTCTGTAACTATGTTGTATATGTCTGTAATTATGTTGACTATGTCTGTAACTATGTTGTATATGTCTGTAACTATGTTGTATATGTCTGTAATTATGTTGACTATGGCTGTAACTATGTTGTATATGTCTGTAACTATGATACTCATGTCTGTAACTATGTTATATATATATCTCTAACCATGCTATATATGTCTGTAACTATATTGTACATGTCTGTAACTATGTTGTATATGTCTGTAACTATGTTGCATATGTCTGTAACTATGTTGTATATGTCTGTAACTATGTTGACTATGTCTGTAATTATGTTGACTATGGCTGTAACTATGTTGTATATGTCTGTAACTATGTTGTATATGTCTGTAAATATGTTAACTATGTTTGTAACTATGTTGTACAGGCATGTAACTATTTTGTATATGGATGTAACTATGTTGTATATGTCTGTAACTGTACTGTATTTGTCTGTAACTATGTTGTATATGTCTGTAATAATGTTGACTATGTCTGTAACTATGTTGTACAGGCATGTAACTATTTTGTATATGTCTGTAACTGTACTGTATTTGTCTGTAACTATGTTGTATTTGTCTGTAACTATGTTGAATATGTCTGTAACTATGTTGTACATGCCTGTAACTATGTTGTACATGCCTGTAACTATGTTGTACATGTCTGTAACTATGTTGTTTATGTCTGTAACTATGTTGTACATGCCTGTAACTATGTTGTACATGCCTGTAACTATGTTGTTTATGTCTGTAACTATGTTGTATATGTCTGTGACTATGTTGTACATGCCTGTAACTATGTTGTTTATGTCTGTAACCATGTTGTATATGTCTGTAACTATGTTGTATATGTCTGTAACTCTGTTGTATATGTCTGTAACTATGTTGTATATGTCTGTAACTATGTTGTACATGCCTGTAACTATGTTGTTTATGTCTGTAACCATGTTGTATATGTCTGTAACTATGTTGTATATGTCTGTAACTATGTTGTACATGTCTGTAACTATGTTGTACATGCCTGTAACTATGTTGTACATGCCTGTAACTATGTTGTACATGCCTGTAACTATGTTGTATATGTCTGTAACTATGTTGTTTATGTCTGTAACCATGTTGTATATGTCTGTAACTATGTTGTATATGTCTGTAACTATGTTGTACATGCCTGTAACTATGTTGTACATGCCTGTAACTATGTTGTATATGTCTGTAACTATGTTGTATATGTCTGTAACTATGTTGTACATGCCTGTAACTATGTTGTACATGCCTGTAACTATGTTGTATATGTCTGTAACTATGTTGTATATGTCTGTAACTATGTTGTACATGCCTGTAACTATGTTGTTTATGTCTGTAACCATGTTGTATATGTCTGTAACTATGTTGTATATGTCTGTAACTATGTTGTATATGTCTGTAACTATGTTGTATGTATCTGTAACTATGTTGTATATGTCTGTAACTATGTTGTATACGTCTGTAACTATGTGGTATATGTCTGTAACTATGTTGTATATGTCTGTAACTACATTGTATATGTCTGTAACTATGTTGTATATGTCTGGAACTACATTGTATATGTCTGTAACTGTGTTGTATATGTCTGTAACCATGTTGTATATGTCTGTAACTATGTTGTATATGTCTGTAACTATGTTGTATATGTCTGTAACTATGTTGTATGTATCTGTAACTATGTTGTATATGTCTGTAACTATGTTGTATACGTCTGTAACTATGTGGTATATGTCTGTAACTATGTTGTATATGTCTGTAACTACATTGTATATGTCTGTAACTGTGTTGTATATGTCTGTAACCATGTTGTATATGTCTGTAACTATGTTGTATATGTCTGTAACTATGTTGTATATGTCTGGAACTACATTGTATATGTCTGTAACTGTGTTGTATATGTCTGTAACCGTGTTGTATATGTCTGTAACTATGTTGTATATGTCTGGAACTATGTTGTATATGTCTGTAACTATGTTGTATATGTCTGTAATTATGTTCACTATGTCTGTAACTATGTTGTATATGTCTGTAACTATGATACTCATGTCTGTAACTATGTTATATATATATCTCTAACTATGCTATATATGTCTGTAACTATATTGTACATGTCTGTAACTATATTGTTTATGTCTGTAACTATGTTGAATATGTCTGTAACTATGTTGTACAGGTATGTAACTATGTTGTACAGGTATGTAACTATGTTGTATATGTCTGTAACTATGTTGTATATGTCTGTAATAATGTTGACTATGTCTGTAATAATGTTGACTATGTCTGTAACTATGTTGTATATGTCTGGAACTATTTTGTATATGTCTGTAACCTTGTTGTATATGTCTGTAACTATGTTGTATGTATCTGTAACTATGTTGTACATGCCTGTAACTATGTTGTATATGTCTGTAACTATGTTGTATATGTCTGTAACTATGTTGTACATGCCTGTAACTATGTTGTTTATGTCTGTAACCATGTTGTGTATGTCTGTAACTATGTTGTATATGTCTGTAACTATGTTGTATATGTCTGTAACTATGTTGTATGTATCTGTAACTATGTTGTATATGTCTGTAACTATGTTGTATACGTCTGTAACTATGTGGTATATGTCTGTAACTATGTTGTATATGTCTGTAACTACATTGTATATGTCTGTAACTATGTTGTATATGTCTGGAACTACATTGTATATGTCTGTAACTGTGTTGTATATGTCTGTAACCATGTTGTATATGTCTGTAACTATGTTGTATATGTCTGTAACTATGTTGTATATGTCTGGAACTACATTATATATGTCTGTAACTGTGTTGTATATGTCTGTAACCGTGTTGTATATGTCTGTAACTATGTTGTATATGTCTGGAACTATGTTGTATATGTCTGTAACTATGTTGTATATGTCTGTAACCATGTTGTATATGTCTGTAACCATGTTGTATATGTCTGTAACTATGTTGTATATGTCTGGAACTATGTTGTATATGTCTGTAACTATGTTGTATATGTCTGTAATTATGTTCACTATGTCTGTAACTATGTTGTATATGTCTGTAACTATGATACTCATGTCTGTAACTATGTTATATATATATCTCTAACTATGCTATATATGTCTGTAACTATATTGTACATGTCTGTAACTATGTTGTTTATGTCTGTAACTATGTTGAATATGTCTGTAACTATGTTGTACAGGTATGTAACTATGTTGTACAGGTATGTAACTATGTTGTATATGTCTGTAACTATGTTGTATATGTCTGTAATAATGTTGACTATGTCTGTAATAATGTTGACTATGTCTGTAACTATGTTGTATATGTCTGGAACTATTTTGTATATGTCTGTAACTATGTTGTATATGTCTGTAATTATGTTGACTATGGCTGTAACTATGTTGTATATGTCTGTAACTATGATACTCATGTCTGTAACTATGTTATATATATATCTCTAACTATGCTATATATGTCTGTAACTATATTGTACATGTCTGTAACTATGTTGTATATGTCTGTAACTATGTTGCATATGTCTGTAACTATGTTGTATATGTCTGTAATTATGTTGACTATGTCTGTAATTATGTTGACTATGTCTGTAACTATGTTGTATATGTCTGTAATTATGTTGACTATGGCTGTAACTATGTTGTATATGTCTGTAACTATGATACTCATGTCTGTAACTATGTTATATATATATCTCTAACTATGCTATATATGTCTGTAACTATATTGTACATGTCTGTAACTATGTTGTATATGTCTGTAACTATGTTGCATATGTCTGTAACTATGTTGTATATGTCTGTAACTATGTTGACTATGTCTGTAACTATGTTGCACAGGCATGTAACTATGTTGTATATGTCTGTAACTATGTTGTATATGTCTGTAAATATGTTAACTATGTCTGTAACTATGTTGTACAGGCATGTAACTATTTTGTATATGGATGTAACTATGTTGTATATGTCTGTAACTGTACTGTATTTGTCTGTAACTATGTTGTATTTGTCTGTAACTATGTTGAATATGTCTGTAACTATGTTGTACAGGTATGTAACTATGTTGTATATGTCTGTAACTATGTTGTATATGTCTGTAATAATGTTGACTATGTCTGTAACTATGTTGTACAGGCATGTAACTATTTTGTATATGTCTGTAACTGTACTGTATTTGTCTGTAACTATGTTGTATTTGTCTGTAACTATGTTGTATATGTCTGTAACTATGTTGCATATGTCTGTAACTATGTTGTATATGTCTGTAACTATGTTGACTATGTCTGTAACTATGTTGCACAGGCATGTAACTATGTTGTATATGTCTGTAACTATGTTGTATATGTCTGTAAACATGTTAACTATGTCTGTAACTATGTTGTACAGGCATGTAACTATTTTGTATATGGATGTAACTATGTTGTATATGTCTGTAACTGTACTGTATTTGTCTGTAACTATGTTGTATTTGTCTGTAACTATGTTGAATATGTCTGTAACTATGTTGTACAGGTATGTAACTATGTTGTATATGTCTGTAACTATGTTGTATATGTCTGTAATAATGTTGACTATGTCTGTAACTATGTTGTACAGGCATGTAACTATTTTGTATATGTCTGTAACTGTACTGTATTTGTCTGTAACTATGTTGTATTTGTCTGTAACTATGTTGTATATGTCTGTAACTATGTTGTATATGTATGTAACTGTGTTTTATATGTATGTAACTATGTTGTATTTGTTTGTAACTATGCTGTACAGGTCAGGTCTGTAACTATGTTGTTTATGTCTGTAACTATGTTGTACATGCCTGTAACTATGTTGTACATGCCTGTAACTATGTTGTACATGCCTGTAACTATGTTGTACATGTCTATAACTATGTTGTTTATGTCTGTAACTATGTTGTACATGCCTGTAACTATGTTGTACATGCCTGTAACTATGTTGTTTATGTCTGTAACCATGTTGTATATGTCTGTAACTATGTTGTATATGTCTGTAACTATGTTGTATATGTCTGTAACTATGTTGTATATGTCTGTAACTATGTTGTACATGCCTGTAACTATGTTGTTTATGTCTGTAACCATGTTGTATATGTCTGTAACTATGTTGTATATGTCTGTAACTATGTTGTGTATGTCTGTAACTATGTTGTATATGTCTGTAACTATGTTGTATATGTCTGTAACTATGTTGTACATGCCTGTAACTATGTTGTTTATGTCTGTAACCATGTTGTATATGTCTGTAACTATGTTGTATATGTCTGTAACTATGTTGTACATGTCTGTAACTATGTTGTACATGCCTGTAACTATGTTGTACATGCCTGTAACTATGTTGTACATGCCTGTAACTATGTTGTATATGTCTGTAACTATGTTGTATATGTCTGTAACTGTACTGTATTTGTCTGTAACTATGTTGTATTTGTCTGTAACTATGTTGAATATGTCTGTAACTATGTTGTACAGGTATGTAACTATGTTGTATATGTCTGTAACTATGTTGTATATGTCTGTAATAATGTTGACTATGTCTGTAACTATGTTGTACAGGCATGTAACTATTTTGTATATGTCTGTAACTGTACTGTATTTGTCTGTAACTATGTTGTATTTGTCTGTAACTATGTTGTATATGTCTGTAACTATGTTGTATATGTATGTAACTGTGTTGTATATGTATGTAACTATGTTGTATTTGTTTGTAACTATGCTGTACAGGTCAGGTCTGTAACTATGTTGTTTATGTCTGTAACTATGTTGTACATGCCTGTAACTATGTTGTACATGCCTGTAACTATGTTGTACATGCCTGTAACTATGTTGTACATGTCTATAACTATGTTGTTTATGTCTGTAACTATGTTGTACATGCCTGTAACTATGTTGTTTATGTCTGTAACCATGTTGTATATGTCTGTAACTATGTTGTATATGTCTGTAACTATGTTGTGTATGTCTGTAACTATGTTGTATATGTCTGTAACTATGTTGTATATGTCTGTAACTATGTTGTACATGCCTGTAACTATGTTGTTTATGTCTGTAACCATGTTGTATATGTCTGTAACTATGTTGTATATGTCTGTAACTATGTTGTACATGTCTGTAACTATGTTGTACATGCCTGTAACTATGTTGTACATGCCTGTAACTATGTTGTACATGCCTGTAACTATGTTGTATATGTCTGTAACTATGTTGTTTATGTCTGTAACCATGTTGTATATGTCTGTAACTATGTTGTATATGTCTGTAACTATGTTGTACATGCCTGTAACTATGTTGTACATGCCTGTAACTATGTTGTATATGTCTGTAACTATGTTGTATATGTCTGTAACTATGTTGTACATGCCTGTAACTATGTTGTACATGCCTGTAACTATGTTGTATATGTCTGTAACTATGTTGTTTATGTCTGTAACCATGTTGTATATGTCTGTAACTATGTTGTATATGTCTGTAACTATGTTGTTTATGTCTGTAACCATGTTGTATATGTCTGTAACTATGTTGTATATGTCTGTAACTATGTTGTATATGTCTGTAACTATGTTGTACATGCCTGTAACTATGTTGTACATGCCTGTAACTATGTTGTATATGTGTGTAACTATGTTGTTTATGTCTGTAACCATGTTGTATATGTCTGTAACTATGTTGTATATGTCTGTAACTATGTTGTTTATGTCTGTAACCATGTTGTTTATGTCTGTAACCATGTTGTATATGTCTGTACCTATGGTGTACATGCCTCTAACTATGTTGTATTTGTCTGTAACTATGTTCTATATGTCTGTAACTATGTTGTGTATGTCTGTAGCTATGTTGTATATGTCTGTAACTCTGTTGAATATGTATGTAACTGCATTGTATATGTCTGTAACTATGTTGTATATGTCTGTAACTGTGTTGTATATGTCTGTAACTATGATGTATATGTCTGTAACTGTGTTGTATATGTCTGTAACTATGATGTATATGTCTGTAACTGTGTTGTATATGTCTGTAACTATGATGTATATGTCTGTAACTGTGTTGTATATGTCTGTAACTGTGTTGTATATGTCTGTAACTATGATGTATATCTCTTTAACTATGTTGTTTATGTCTGTAACTATATGCTACAGTAATGAGTGACCAAGTGTTAAATCTAATGAAAGTAAAGCCTCAGCTACCATTGGTGGAGACCTTGGCAGAGGTCTTATCATCTTTGCATTCACAGATGTACTCTCCCTCATCCTCTTTGGTCATTCCTGTTATGGTAAGGACCCGCTTGGCACTGTCAGCGCTGACACAGAACCTGCCACCGGGTTTGACCTCACGACTGTTGTGGCGCCAGAGTACGTCCCCTGAGGCTTGGTTCAGTTCACAGGTCAGGGTCAGTGTAACACCCAGCTCTGTGGCTACAGGCTGCAACTGCACCACAAACTTCAGCGGTGTATCTGAGAGGAAACATGGACAGAACTTAATTAACTACATTTTATATGCACGCTCTTATGTCAGTACTGACTGTACACGCCAATCAATTGTTCTGATGAATGAATTGCTAACTAACGTTTGACTTGAACTTTGAACTCAAGCTTGTCATCATCAGTGTGGCAAGAGTAGGTGCCACTGTCTTTGACTTCGGTGGACTTCACAATCAGGGTACGAGAATGTCCCTCTCTCTTCATCTCATATTTAGTGCCTTCCTTCAACTCTACTCCATCCCTGAACCACTTAACACTGGCACTCTCCGAAGTCAGCTCAGTGGTCAAAACAATCTTCTCACTTGCTTGAACACTGCATATATCCTTCACGGCAGTCTTCTTAAACTTGGCAGAGGATTCTAGAGAAAAAAATAAGACATGTTAGCATAGTGATGATAGTGCTGGGTATAACAAATACGGTTGAATGAGTCAATGACATCATACCTGTCACCTGTATCTTAAAGGCCAGCTTCTCTGCTCCAACCTCACAGGTGTACTCTGCAGCATCCTTCTTCTCCACCTTCTCTATCACCAGCTGACGAGTCTTGCCCTTTGTCTCCATGGAGACTGTCTTACTGGAAGTCAGCAGTTTGCCATCCTTGTACCATTTCACCTCAGTCTTGGTATCTGACACATCACAGCTCAGAGTGGCTTTCTGGGAGAGAGTAGCTTTCACCTCCTTCTTTACAGACTCCTTGTTGGTGAAAGCTGCTTGAGTCTCTGAAGGAGAAATGATGACATGATGACACGTGGAAGTAGAACCCCTTCATTCAGGGATGAACACAAAACAAACAGGAAGCACATCTCTACACTGGACAGACATGAGACTGGGAGGTGTTGAGCAATACAATGGCTAGACTAGTAAGTCAATTACCAGCTATTGAAATATAGTTTTAGACACAAATATGCAACCAAGAGATAGACATCTACCAAAACAAAATGGGCAATACATTCAGAGGCCATTGACTTGAGTATACAAAACATCATCTGGTTTGGGACCATTCAGCCTACAAAGCCTTAAGAGAAACATCAATAGACAGCCAGCTTTCATATCCTCCATACCTGTCACCTGTATCTTAAAGACCAGTTTCTCTGCTCCAACCTCACAGGTGTACTGTCCAGCATCCTTCTTCTCCACCTTCTCTATCACCAGCTGACGAGTCTTGCCCTTTGTCTCCATGGAGACTGTCTTACTGGAAGTCAGCAGTTTGCCATCCTTGTACCATTTCACCTCAGTCTTGGTATCTGACACATCACAGCTCAGAGTGGCTTTCTGGGAGAGAGTAGCTTTCACCTCCTTCTGTACAGACTCCTTGTTGGTGAAAGCAGCCTGGGCCTCTGAATGGGGATCATTGAAGGGTATGATAAAACCAGAAACCCTTCATTCAGGGTCAAACAATCCCAACACCAAACCAGAAACCCTTCATTCAGGGTCAAACAATCCCAACACCAAACCAGAAACCCTTCATTCAGGGTCAAACAATCCCAACACCAAACCAGAAACCCTTTGGATATCTTGCACATGACATACAAAAGGGAAATCAAGCGATATTGTCAGAGTAAGTAAAAAAAAAACTGCATTTCTAAAGCATTATGAGACAGTGAAGAACATACAATTCAGACTTCCACACTAACAAAACCATCAAAACAAACAGAACAGTATAACATGTCTTTCCTTGGGAGAACAAAATTGTAGACAACGTAGAACACAGACACTGTACATTGACAGCCATCCAGCCTCCAAAACCTTGAGAGAAACATCAATGGACAGCCAGCTTTGAAATCGTCCCATACCTGTCACCTGTAGCTTAAAGACCAGCTTCTCTGCTCCAACCTCACATGTGTACTGTCCAGCATCCTTCTTCTCCACCTTCTCTATCACCAGCTGACGAGTCTTGCCCTTTGTCTCCATGGAGACTGTCTTACTGGAAGTCAGCAGTTTGCCATCCTTGTACCATTTCACCTCAGTCTTGGTGTCAGATACCTCACAGCTCAGAGTGGCTTTCTGGGAGAGAGTAGCTTTCACCTCCTTCTGTACAGAGTCCTTATTGGTGAAAGCTGCTTGAGTTTCTGAGGGAACAATTATGGAGGTGCATGATAGTACCAGAAACATAACATTCAAGGTCAAACAATCCCAACAACCAAACCATATCTTACACACAACAGACATTAGGGGACATAAACAATACAAATGCTAGATAAATCAACCATCTGCATTTATAAAGTAGTAAGACTCAGACAAGACAATGCAACAAACAGGGTAACGGACAATTCAGACATTAGCAAAACAATAAAAAAAGACAACACTATAACGTCTCTTTCTATTATGGAAAACATTTGTAGACAATGTAGAGAACATATACAGTGGGGAGAACAAGTATTTGATACTCTGCCGATTTTGCAGGTTTTCCTACTTACAAAGCATGTAGAGGTCTGTAATTTTTATCATAGGTACACTTCAACGGAATCGAAAACAAAAATCCAGAAAATCACATTGTATGATTTTTAAGTAATTAATTTGTATTTTATTACATGACATAAGTATTTGATACATCAGAAAAGCAGAACTTAATATTTGATACAGAAACCTTTGTTTGCAATTACAGAGATCATACGTTTCCTGTCGTTCTTGACCAGGTTTGCACACACTGCAGCAGGGATTTTGGCCCACTCCTCCATACAGACCTTCTCCAGATCCTTCAGGTTTCGGGGCTGTCGCTGGGCAATACGGACTTTCAGCTCCCTCCAAAGATTTTCTATTGGGTTCAGGTCTGGAGACTGGCTAGGCCACTCCAGGACCTTGAGATGCTTCTTACGGAGCCACTCCTTAGTTGCCCTGGCTGTGTGTTTCGGGTCGTTGTCATGCTGGAAGACCCAGCCACGACCCATCTTCAATGCTCTTACTGAGGGAAGGAGGTTGTTGGCCAAGATCTCGCGATACATGGCCCCATCCCTCCTCCCCTCAATACGGTGCAGTCGTCCTGTCCCCTTTGCAGAAAAGCATCCCCAAAGAATGATGTTTCCACCTCCATGCTTCACGGTTGGGATGGAGTTCGTGGGGTTGTACTCATCCTTCTTCTTCCTCCAAACACTGCGAGTGGAGTTTAGACCAAAAAGCTCAATTTTTTGTCTCATCAGACCACATGACCTTCTCCCATTCCTCCTCTGGATCATCCAGATGGTCATTGGCAAACTTCAGACGGGCCTGGACATACGCTGGCTTGAGCAGGGGGACCTTGCGTGCGCTGCAGGATTTTAATCCATGACGGCGTAATGTGTTACTAATGGTTTTCTTTGAGACTGTGGTCCCAGCTCTCTTCAGGTTATTGACCAGGTCCTGCCGTGTAGTTCTGGGCTGATCACTCATCTTCCTCATGATCATTGATGCCCCACGAGGTGAGATCTTGCATGGAGCCCCAGACCGAGGGTGATTGACCGTCATGTTGAACTTCTTCCATTTTCTAATAATTGCGCCAACAGTTGTTGCCTTCTCACCAAGCTGCTTGCCTATTGTCCTGTAGCCCATCCCAGCCTTGTGCAGGTCTACAATTTTATCCCTGATGTCCTTACACAGCTCTCTGGTCTTGGCCACTGTGGAGAGGTTGCAGTCTGTTTGATTGAGTGTGTGGACAGGTGTATTTTATACAGGTAACGAGTTCAAACAGGTGCAGTTAATACAGGTAATGAGTGGAGAACAGGAGGGCTTCTTAAAGAAAAACTAACAGGTCTGTGAGAGCCAGAATTCCTACTGGTTGGTAGGTGATAAAATACTTATGTCATGCAATAAAATGCAAATGAATTACTTAAAAATCATACAATGTGATTTTCTGGATTTTTGTTTTAGATTCCGTCTCTCACAGTTGAAGTGTACCTATGATCAAAATGACAGACCTCTACATGCTTTGTAAGTAGGAAAAACCTGTAAAATCGGCAATGTATCAAATACTTGTTCTCCCCACTGTACATTGACAACTGTTCAGCCTCCAAAGCCTTCTGAGAAACAATAATAGAGCCAGCTGTATCTTAAAGACCAACTTCTCTGCTCCAGCCTCACAGGTGTACTCTCCAGCATCCTTTTTCTACACATTTTCTATCACAAGCTAACAAGCTTTGCTCATTGACAACATGTGGACTGTCTTAGTGCAAGTCAGTAGCTTGCCATATTTGTACCATTTCACCTCTGTCTTGGTATCTAACAGCTCACAGCTCAGAGTGGCTTTCTGGGAGAGAGTAGCTTTCACTTCCTGCTGTACAAAGTCCTTATTGGAGAAAGCAGCCTTCATTTCTAAAGGAGGGATATGGGATATGATGGAAATGAGAAACCTCAATATCACATGAAAACAGGAACCATATCTCTAGACTGGACAAATACGGGAGTTATTGGACAAAGTCAACCATCTGAAATTCAAATGTGGGGTGGAGACAGACACACAGTCCAGAGCAACAAACTGGGAAACAGAGCACTCAGATATCCCCATGAGAAACATCTGTGAATCGAGACAAAATGTTCAAAGGACAATGCTGTGCGCAATCAAAACAACCAATTAAACCTATTTTTTTGCAAGATAGAACTCACAAATGCTAAGGCAACGTTACCAATTACACTTAGAAAATAACTAAATAGCTGTAAGTTAAAAAAACAGAACTAAAAATGTAACTGTGTATGTCCCATAACATCTTCTCCGACTTAAGAAAATCTCTTACGGTTATCTTTAAATAAGGAGAATACAATTTTAATTAATAGGACAGACAAACGGACAACCATTCAAGCAACCAAAACCTAAATCACATCACAGAGGGCTCCTAACTAAAAAACAACTCCTGCATACCTGTCACCTGCATCTTATAGACCAGTTTCTCTGCTCCAACCTCACAGGTGTACTGTCCAGCATCCTTCTTCTCCACCTTCTCTATCACCAGCTGACGAGTCTTGCCCTTTGTCTCCATGGAGACTGTCTTACTGGAAGTCAGCAGTTTGCCATCCTTGTACCATTTCACCTCTGTCTTGGTATCTGACACATCACAGCTCAGAGTGGCTTTCTGGGAGAGAGTAGCTTTCACCTCTTTCTGTATAGAGTCCTTATTGGTGAAGGCAGCCTGATGTGCTTCTGATGGAACAGTCATGGAGGGGCACAATGGCAGAAATACTTAATTTAGGGTCAAACAGTATCAGCACCAAACACAGAACACACCACTTACTGTCCTGTACAGACACGGGAAGAATTGTCTACAGAATGACACCGAGAGTTAACTGTCAGCAATTCTAACATGGTACGGAGACAAACAAACTGCGCAACAAACACAGAAACAGACTATTCAGATGTAATATAAGCTAGAGCAGCAACACAGAAACAGACTATTCAGATGTAATATAAGCTAGAGCAGCAACACAGAAACAGACTATTCAGATGTAATATAAGCTAGAGCAGCAACACAGAAACAGACTATTCAGATGTAATATAAGCTAGAGCAGCAACACAGAAACAGACTATTCAGATGTAATATAAGATAGAGCAGCAACACAGAAACAGACTATTCAGATGTAATATAAGCTAGAGCAGCAACACAGAAACAGACTATTCAGATGTAATATAAGCTAGAGCAGCAACACAGAAACAGACTATTTAGATGTAATATAAGCTAGAGCAGCAACACAGAAACAGACTATTCAGATGTAATATAAGCTAGAGCAGCAACACAGAAACAGACTATTCAGATGTAATATAAGCTAGAGCAGCAACACAGATTGTAGGAGATGTCAACTTGGGAAGACAACTCGACAAATGAAACAACCTTTGTCAAAGACAAATTTTATCAAATAAATATTTGTAGGACAGGCATATAGACAACCATTCGTCCCACTATATGCCCCAGAGGAAACAATAGACAGACAGTAAATCCAATATATCCTCCATACCTGTCACATGTATCTTAAAGACCAGTTTCTCTGCTCCAACCTCACAGATGTACTCTCCAGCATCCTTCTTCTCCACCTTCTCTATCACCAGCTGACGAGTCTTGCCCTTTGTCTCCATGGAGACTGTCTTACTGGAAGTCAGAAGTTTGCCATCCTTGTACCATTTCACCTCAGTCTTGGTATCAGACACCTCACAGCTCAGAGTGGCTTTCTGGGAGAGAGCAGCTCTCACCTCTCTCTGTACAGAGTCCTTATTGGAGAAGGCAGCCTGGGCCTCTGTAAATCAACCATTAGCAGTTCAAATTTAGAATGGGAATAGACACACAGCCACAAAAGGGACAGAGACCAGTGAGACATCCCCATAAGCCACAAAGCAAAACAACCAGAGCCAACTCAAGCAAGGAAACAACGTTGAAGCCTCAAACATAGCCCCTTGTCTGATGGAATCAACTAATCCTAAGATCTCAACTTTATCAGTATGACAAAAAACTAGGCATTTGTTTCTTACTGAGACAAAAGCTAAATGTAATTCAACAGTACACTTGCCAAAGCATCTGAGGGGAGAGGTAAATGTTTAATAGTTATTTTCTCCTAAGATAAACATGTCCAATGTGTAGAGCAGAAAGCCAGTATGAGGGTTTGCAGTCAGGCTGCAATGGAAGGAGGCCGGTGTGTAGGAGAAAAAAAATATGTAGAGTTCAAAAGGTACTGGCACTCAAAACCATGAAAAGGAATAACCCAAGGAGGCCGATGTGCAAAAATAATACACTTAATTTAATCCACGCTCAAAAGAATACAAAAAGTACAAAGTTAATTAACGAAAAAGGAGCATACGTTTCGGCCTTATCGTCAGTAATGTACAAACAAATTAGGAAGACGTACTTAAGAAGACACACCTGCTGTGCGTAACAGGCGCAACAGGTGCAAGCAGATAGTTGATTAGAGACTGGAATATGTAGAAGAATAAAGAAAATGGACAATTCAAATGTCACATATAATTGAAAAAAGACAATGAGCTGGGCTACATAACAATATTAGAAGCAATAGATATTAGGCTGAAGAGCTCAGAGTGCTTGTTGTTGGGGTGGCAGACTGCTGGTGCCTGTAACATGCAAGGTCCAATTCCTCATTAATGTGAAGAGCAGACAGACAACTATTCAAGCAATCGGACAGAAAGGAGACAAGACAGCAGGTCGATATCCTCCTTACCTGTCACCTTTATCTCATAGACCAGTTTCTCTGCTCCAACCTCACAGGTGTACTCTCCAGCATCCTTCTTCTCCACCTTCTCTATCACCAGCTGACGATTCTTGCCCTTTGTCTCCATGGAGACTGTCTTACTGGAAGTCAGCAGTTTGCCATCCTTGTACCATTTCACCTCAGTCTTGGAATCTGACACATCACAGCTCAGAGTGGCTTTCTGGGAGAGAGTAGCTTTCACCTCCTTCTGTACAGAGTCCTTGTTGGTGAAGGCAGCCTGTTGGGCTTCTGAGGGAACAATCATGGAGGGGCATAGTAGGGGTCAAATAATGAAAACAGGAATCATTTTTCGACACTGGACAGACATGGGTAGCATTGACATACATAACAACCATAGTCAACCAGCTACAGCACTAATATAGCAGAGGCAGACACATCGCATCATTGAGTTGTCCTCAGAAGCCATGAAAGCAAAATCATCCAATGAAACAGCTTTGAAGCCCATATCTCCAAACAGTATTTTATCTGATAACCTCACATATTTTTAGGTCTCAATTAGAACACATTGAAACTAACAAAACAACCATACATTTCTAACATAATGAGCAGAGCTGAAGAAATTCAAATGTTGTACATTGTTCAAACCATCACCAAGGACTAAGGGGGAAAACGCTTCAAATTTGCAAGACTGGCACATGGACAACCACTCCAGCAACCTCGTTCAAAAGTAGACAATAGACAGTAACTCAATATTTGGCTTACCTGACACATGTATTTTAAAGACCAGCTTCTCTGCTCTAGCTTCACAGGTGTACTCTCCAGCATCCTTTTTCTCCATTTTGTCTACTACCAACAGACGACTCTTGCCCTTTGTCTCCATGGAGACAGTTTTACTTGCAATGATCTGTTTGCCGTCCTTGTACCATTTCACCTCTATCTTGGTATCTGCAACCTCACAGCTCAGAGTGGCTTTCTGGGAGAGAGTAGCTCTCACTTCCTTCTGTACAGAGTCCTTGTTGGTGAAGGCAGCCTGTTGAACTTCTGAGGGAACAGTCATGGAATGGCTAAGTAAAATCAGAAACCTTTTTTGGGGGGTTGAACACTGAAAACAGGAACAGTATTTGTATGGGCAGTCTGGGATTCTGAGGGGACACTAGTTTTTCTAGCTTAAACATTTAAAAAAATATATATGACTAGGTATTCTACAAGCTGAATACAATGATATTGTTTGTCCGGTGTGCTCTACAGACATTCCTTCTCTCTCTTACCTTTTATCTTGACCTGGAATGTGACTTTGTCTTCCGCTGTCTCGCAGGAGTAGTGTCCCTCGTCACTTTTCTTGGCGTTCTTGATGACCAGTCTCCTCTGTGTCCCTTTGGAGATAATGGTAGTTCTTTGGTCCTCAATGACCACTGTCTGATCCTTCCTCCACACCACCACCCCGCTGGCAGACGATACCTCACAGTTCAACTCAAGGTGCCCACTGAGGGCAGGTGCCACCCCCATGGGACCCCTAGGCTTGTTCAGGAATTTTGCTTCATCTGGAAGAGAAACATGGATGGATTTGTCATCAAGAACAAAAACCTGATTTGTCTGCTTTTTTAGTTTATAGAGTTGTGGTGGAAATCTATTAATACCTTAAGGTTATAATTAAATGTTAACAAAGGCCCATGTGGAATTGAATATGACAAAAAATATGCAATAACAGAATCATCTATGATGATTTATTCACTTTACAAATATTTGATCATGCTTTTATAACCAAACGGCTACATTTCATACACCATCATATGATAGGTGGGTGTCTGCCTGTGCGTGGTTGGAGGATTGGGGACGGTACCAGTGACACATTGGACTTTATTACATGATGACAGAGAGCTCTTTCCCATGCTAGACGACTCACTACCACCTGGTGTTAGCTGTCACAGCCCAGTCTGTCCCTGTGTGTCACGTGGTGTGAGAGGGGCTTTCTGTAGGCAATGTAGGTTAGAGGTTGCACTTCATACTCCGTGTCAGTTTAAGATCCGGGGTCAGACTAACCTACTGGATTTCGAGTGTAACAACATCTGTCATATGTAAAAAAAGAAAGATAAAGTACAAAACGGGTTTTCAGTGAAGCTGTACAAAATGTAGCTATTTCTGTTATTGTATTACAATTATATGGGAATCTGAGGGATCAGGTTTCCACTTTCCACCAGGTGTCAACAAGTTATTAATATGTTGTAGACATTGGAGTGGTTTCTTATTTCTAGCATGATAGATTACTACAGGAGTTGAGTCTTTATTCTTGATATTTCGGCTGTCCTGTTGTACCTTTTAGAGAAAGCTTCAGGGACATTCTGTCTTCGTTTAGGACACACTCATAGATTCCCGTGTCCTCTTCAGTGACATTGTGCACCATCAGGATCCTCTTGTGGTCAGTGGTTATGCACTCATACTTCTTGCCCATCTTCAGCTCCCGTCCATTCTTCATCCAGACCACCTACAGAGTCGGAGGAAACATTGAAATGCACAATCCGCATAAGAGACAGCATTACACAGTGATTTACACAGTGAATTGAATCTGAACAATTCAAAAGAGAAAGTCTTAAGTATTTTTGTATTTATAACACTACTCCTAACCCTAACAGGGTTCATTAATTAATTCAGTCATCTGGACTTTATATAATATATGCCATTAGAAAATATATGCCATTTAGCAAACACTTTTATCCAAAGTGATTTACAGTCGTGCATACATTTTATGCATGGCTGGTCCTGGGAATCAAACCCACTACCCCGGTGTGACAAGCGCCATGCGCTACCAACTGAGCTACAAAAGGACCACTACACACCTGGGCATGGTAATCAGACACCTCTGTGGTCAGCTGGACGGAGGACTGGGCGCTGCAGGTCACCACCTCAGTGTGAGCAGACTTACTGGTAAACCGGATAGGTGGAGCTGTAAATAGAGGTCTCACATAAGCTACCGGGGCTATGCTTATTACAGAGTATTGAATTGTAGTTGTTGTATGGGAAATTCCAATGGAAAGATGGTGACTGTCTACCAACAGAACAGCTAACAGGTGAGGTTCCTAACTGCTTGTACAGCACTATGAGGTTGGAATAATAGTGTGAAATTGTGAAAATTAGTATTTACGCCCTTTTAGTGTAAAAGCTATTTGTAAAGAAAGTCTAGAATTTCATCCGGTTTTGGTGGGATGGAGTTTTGGTCTGCCTGGTGACATCACCATGCGGTAAATTAGTTAATAGATCAATAAGAAAGAGAGGAAAGCGTTCTACATGGAACCCAAAAGGGTTCTATCTGGACCCAAAAGGGTTCTACCTACAGTAGTACCAAAAAGGGTTCAACAAAGGGTTCTTCTCCTATGGGGACAGCCAAAGAACCCTTTTCGGTTCTAGATAGTACATTTTTTGATTATGTATATATAGCCTTTATACTCATTGTGTATTTATTATTACTTTTATTATTACATGTTTTACTTTCTATTTTTCTCTATTTTCTTTCTCTCTGCATTGTTGGGAAGGGCCCGTAAGTAAGCATTTCACTGTTAGTCTACACCTGTTGTTTACAAAGCATGTTTTATTTGATTTGATTTATACAGGCAACTCAAAGCATCATGCTAATGAAGATATGCATATTCAACCACAGTTCTTATTCTTGGCATTGCCCCCTATTCCAGTGCTTACCCTTCACTTTGAGTATACAAGTGCTCTCCGAGCCACCGCCCACAAATTTGACCACGGCTCCGTTCATCTCCATCAAGACCGTCCGGATCATCAGCGTGTGCATGGTCTTTTGGCGGGTGATGAGGTAGTCACCACCACTACGCAGGAGGCGTCCGTTGATAGACCAGAAGCCAGAGCACACGGCAGACAGATCCACGGAGAGTGAGGCCTCCTCACCTGAGATGGCTGTGCTGTTCATCAGGCCTGTTTTCACCTCTGCACTGGGCTCTGTAAGAAATGGTTGAATCACATCAGTATTACAAAAGTAGCATGCTGGTGTTTTTATATCTTTTTTCTTATTACGGTTTGATTGTGAGTACCCGTTGAAAAGTTCCAAAAAGGTTATTCTGCTGTCCCAATAGGAGAACCATTTTAGGGTCCTGGTAGAACCCTTTTTAATTCCAGGTAGAAACCTTTTGGGTTCTATGTAGAATCCTCTGTGGAAAGGGTTCTACATGGAATCTCAAAAACTTCTACCTGGAACCAAAATGGTTCTACCTGGAACCAAAATGGGTAATTCAAAGGGTCTCTTATGGGGACAGCTGAAGAACCCTATTAGGCTTTCGATAGCACCTTTTTTTCTAAGAGTGTACTTAGTTATTTTACTCTTACGTACAAGTCACCTTCTACCTAAAAGCCTTGGTGCAGACCCACATTCTTCTTGTCTACCTCATACATCTCCAGGAGTATTCCTAGACTGCCATTAGTTTCTTCTTCAATAAAACCAAGTATTAAGGAGTAAGAAGATGTTTGTCTGTCTCACCAAGGTAGAAGGTCCCGGGCACCTCCAGGTATTGGCTCTGGCCATAGTTGTTGACTGCAGAAATGCGGAACTGGTAGCTGGCCTCCTCTGTGAAGTTCTGGATCGTGATCTCAGTAAAGGGGCTGATCTCCATGCCACTGCACCTCTGCCAGGTCTGGGCACCCACCTTCCTCCTCTCTACCATGTACCCCTTGATGGGCACAGGGCGGTCACTGTCTGGGGGGGACCAGTGGAGGGTGATGGATGAGTCTGTCTTGTTGCGCACCACCACATCGATGGGGGGATCAGGAGGATGCTTTCTGGCAGCTGGGAGGTAGGGAGGTATAGTTTGAAATGGCTCACATATGTATGATAAATTCTGAGAAAAGTCAGTGATATGATGTATCTGCAGATATAAAGAACAAATCCAGATAGCTGATGTTCTGAAAGAGCTGCAAAATATAGACCCCTACAAATCAGATGGGCTAGACAATCTGGACCCTCTCTTTCTAAAATGATCTGCCAAAATTGTTGCAACCCCTATTACTAGCCGGTTCAACCTCTTCCCAAAGATTGGAAAGCAGCCACGGTCATCCCCCTCTTCAAAGGGGGAGACTCTCTAGACCCAAACTGCTACAGACCTATATCTATCCTACCTTCCCTTTCTAAGGTCTTCGAAAGCCAAGTTAACAAACTGATTACGATTTAGAATACCACCGTACCTTCTTCGCTGTGCAGTCTGGTTTCCGAGCTGGTCATGGGTGCACCTCAGCCACGCTCAAGGTCCTAAACGATATCATAACCGCCATCGATAAGAGACAATACTGTGCAGCCGTACTCATCGACCTGGCTAAGGATTTCGACACTGTCAATCATAACATTCTTATCGGCAGACTCAACAGCCTTGGTTTCTCAAATGATGGCCTCACCTGGTTCACCAACTACTCCTCTGATAGAGTTCAGAGTGTCAAATCGGAGGGCCTGTTGTCCGGACCTCTGGCAGTCTCTATGGGGGTGCCATAGGGTTCAATTATTTGGCCGACTCTCTTCCCTGTATACATCAATGATGTCGCTCTTGCTGCTGGTGATTCTCTGATCAACCTATACGACACCATTCTGTATACTTCTGGCCCTTCTTTGGAGACTAGCCTCCAGACGAGCTTCAATGCCATACAACTCTCCTTCCGTGGCCTCCAACTGCTCTTAAATACAAGTAAAACTAAATGCATGCTCTTCAACCGATCGCTGCCCGCACCTGCCCGCCCGTCCAGCATCACTACTCTGGACGGTTCTGACTTAGAATATGTGGACAACTACAAATACCTATGTGTCTGGTTAGACTGTAAACTCTCCTTCCAGACTCACATTAAACATCTCCAATCCAAAATTAAATCTAGAATCGGCTTCCTATTTAGCAGCAAAGCATCCTTCACTCATGCTGTCAAACATACCCTCGTAAAACTGGCCATCCTACCAATCCTCGACTTCGGCGATGTCATGTACAACACTCTACTCCAACACCTCCAACACTACTCAACAAATTGAATGCAGTCTATCACAGTGCCATCCGTTTTGTCACCAAAGCCCCATATACTACCCACCACTGCAACCTGTACGCTCTCATTGGCTGGCCCTCGCTTCTTAGTCGTCGCCAAACCCGCTGGCTCCAGGTCATCTACAAGTCTTTGCTAGCAGGTATATCTCACTGGTCACCCCCAAAGCCAATTCCTCCTTTGACCGTCTCTCATTCGAGTTCTCTGCTGCTAATGACTGGAATTAACTGCAATAATCACTGAAACTGGAGACTCTTATCTCCCTCACCAGCTTGAAGCACCAGCTGTCAGAGCAGCTCACAGATCACTGCACATGTACATAGCCCATCTGTAATTATTCCATCCATCTACCTCATCCCCATACCGTATTTATTTATTTATCTTGCTCCTTTGCACCCCATTATCTCTACTTGCACATTCATCTTCTGGACATCTACAATTCCAGTGTTTAATTGCTATATTGTAATTACTTCGCCACCATGGCCTATTTATTGCCTTACCTCCATTATCTTACCTCATTTGCACACAATGTATATAGACTTTTTTCTTCTTCTACTGTATTATTGACTGTATGTTTGTTGATTCCATGTCTAACTCTGTGTTGTTGTATGTGTCGAACTGCTTTGCTTTATCTTGGTTATCGCAGTTGTAAATGAGAACTTGTTCTCAACTAGCCTACCTGGCTAAATAAAGGTGAAATAAAATAAATATAGTTAACCTTTGTGATCAGATTAATCAAAATGGAATTTAAACGTAGGATTTCCTAATTTGATGTTGTGACAGGAAAAGGGCTTTAGGGTCTGTGCTATGCATGTAGGTCTATGTTTGTAGCTCACCTGTGACAGAGAATCTTGTGGAGGTCTTGCAGTCTCCAGCCATGAAGGCCACCTCTCCTGAGTCGTCAGCTTGGCAGTGGCTGATGGTTAAAGTGTACTGCCTGAGGGTGCACGCAATTATTATGCGTGTGTCCGGCTTCAGACGCTCGGCATTGCGTGTCCAGTAGGCGTCAGAACAGGGGTGCTCCAGCTCAACGCAGAAGATCACTGTATCACTCACTGGCACTACAGTCCTCCTGGGCAGCTTCTTAGTGATGTTGCCTGTGAGTGACAAGTACAAGGGTCACCAAATGGCAAGTGTCGTCTACAACGCTGCAGCACTAACTCTGTGTAAACTGAATACCAAGGTTATTGCCCCCTTGAAAGGTCAGAAAGGAAATTGGAGACTCCCTTTGCATCATTAAATGTTTTGACAGTTTTTTGACTGTATATTTTGACAATATATTTTGACAGTACTTTGACAGTATATTTTGACAGTATTTTGACAGTAATAGGCAGTAATGCCTATTACATGATGAAACTGCACAACACTTCATTGTAAACTTCTGTCTGATATATTTTCCATCAAAGTATGATGTAGGAACAATCTCAATGTTGATAATGTTGCATAATATTTGTATAGATACAAGAAAATGGCTCTCGTACCCAGCACAGTGAGCTCGGCCACGGTGCGGCTCCCCTCCTTCATCTCGCAGATGTAGACGGCATCATCATTGGTGGTGACGTTGTGGATGGTGAGGCGCCGCATGGTGCCCTCCTCCTCCATTCGGTACTTGGAACAGTCCTCCAATCGCGTCTCCTCCATGAACCAGCTGGCCTGGGTTGTGGAGATGGGCACCTCACACAGCAGCGTGGCCGTCATCTTCTCCTGGACCTCCACATCCTGCAGCTTCCTCCTGAACGGCACCTTGGGCTCTGAGGATCATTGAAAGAACACAGAATAATTGTCAGAAGGTGAGTGAAATTATGGAAATTGGTGGATGCGTAAATCAATTGCTCATAAAGTCAATCTCTTTCTGTTTTGCAGATACAATGGATGTATTTATTTGAATATGCCATACCCTGCCTTGGGCTCTTTCATAGGAAGATTGCAGAACATTTTTAAAAAGGTGAGTGACTCCTGTAATTAAATGAATGTATCTTACTTTGAACCGTTCTCAGCAGAAAGTAAACAGCAACAACTAAGAGCATTGAAGCGCGAGACTCAACTTCTCCACTGTTTTGGTGCCCTGGCTACCACACTGTACACAGCACAAAGCGAATCTGTGCACATAGGCAGATACTGTGTGTGACTCTCGCTCATCTCAATATCTCCGGTGCTGCCTGTGGCAACGTAATTTCACTGATTCAACCTTTAAAGTACTTGTACAGTACTAAAGTTTCAATCACTTATGTATTTCAGCTGAACTCCATCAACAACCCAAGGTTGGACCAGTCCAAGCCAGCATTTTGTCATGTGTCCACCTCATGTGATACACACACATTCTACAGGACTGATTTCTATGGGCTCCAATACATCACAGAGTATTTACATCAAATAAAACTAAAATTTACAGTCCTTATAAAGCAGATTACATAGACAAGTGCTGTTCCATTTTCAGCAACAAAAGGAAACATTCCATTTAGAGAATGCTTTAGTTCTCTACGATTTAACTGTCTGTTTACTTTATTATGGAATGAGCTTACAAGGCTACTTACAGGGCTATTATTATGTATTGCCTTTCCATTTGGACAAATTTAGAACAAGACATCAGCACTCAGAATAATCAGCTCTATTTATTCATTATTTCAAAATAGGCAGCACAGTCAAATGACCTAGTTGCCTCATGGGTGGAATGTTATTCATATTTTTCATGATTTCTTAATTAATTAACATTATTTCAAAAACCCACCCGAAAATCAGGTGTTTCTATGTCAAACTGTTTTGTTATTTATCAGTCTTATATGATATATATCAAGTGTAATATTGTGATGCAAACTCAAAATGGAATGCATTTCAACTCCATATCTGACATGGTACAGGTGTCTTCTTTGTTTTAAGACCATAACCATGTGTGTGAGGTGTAGACTTGTGTTTCAAAGTATATTTGTTTAAGGCTACCAAGAAACACTCTGTGTGACCCTGACTTAGCCCACTGCAGTAAAAGGTTAAATATTGGCTTATGCTCTTTGAAAACAGTTGAGAAGGAACAGAGGCTAAACCATATTCACTTAGTTTAGTTTAGCGTTTATGTGCTGGTATCATCTTTCCATATAACTTATCATTTGAATGTGTGTTTTGAATGTTTGGCTGGGGCTGTGACTACTGAGTATGTTTCAATTATGACATTTCCTAGAGGTTCTTATTGTACACCAGAGGGTCATCAAATGATCTGGTGTTAATAAAAACACTGGTACATAAAGGGTGGAGGGATACAGTCCCTCTTGCTTGCAAAGCCTCTCAAGAATCCATTATCTGGTGTCAGTTACTGTATAACCAGATGCAACCAAAATCACTGCCATGGGCACTGCACTCGCTGTCAAATTGAGACCGAGATTAACAACCGCCATTGATAAATCTCCATGCTCCAGGCTTCTAGCAAATCAGGAGTTGCTCATGGAAAATCACCCTAGCTCTGGCACCTAATGGCCATCATTGCAACTGTGAACTACTCATCACTAGCAGAAAATAGATGAAACATGACACTCCCCCTTCATTTCGCTGCCAGCATTCCACCACTTAGTTGCACAGTTTAAGTCTATGTTGGGGCAAAGTAAAACTGTGCTCAGGTCAATGTTTTAGCTCACTTTGGTTCATTATTTTCCTGTGGATAGAGACTAATTTCTGTAAGAGCATGACTGTATGACATTATCCAATATCTCAAGGACAGCACACCCTCGGTTAACCTCTTCAGATTCCTTGCACTATCATGTTTAAAGGCCCAGTGCAGGACCATGTGATTTTCCTGTGTTTTATATACAGTATATTTCCACACAATGAAATTGTAATAATACTGTGTATTGTACAATTGTTGATAATGTTATTTTAGTGTAAAAGCTGTTTGTAAAGACCGCCTGAAATTTCAGCCTGTTTTGGTGGAATGGAGTGTTGCCACGTTTTTAACCTCTCCACTCAGACCACTCAGACAGTCCTAGTAAAATTATTGCTGGAGTAATTGCTCTTTGATAAGAAGCTATTTTTGTTTCTTTATGACCATTTTAATTGAGAACAATCACAATAAGGTACTTAACTGTCGCCCAGAAATGATTTGATAATGAGCTCGGTATGGGAACATTTAAAAAAAATAATGATCCACTCACTGCTGTAAGTTGCTCTGGATAAGAGCGTCTGCTAAATGACTAAAATGTCAAATGTAAAAAATGTAAAACTGGCTGCATTGGGCCTTTAAACACTCTTTGAAATCAATGCTTTCACATACATAAGCCTGTGTACAGGGGGACCTCAACATCACAAGAATGACAAACTCCACTGTTATGCAGGCCTGCATTGCAGAGACATTTGAGCTATATTTAAACAAATGCTATATATGTTATATACTAGTCGATTATCAGCAATTCATATAGAGCAATGAGAGAGAGTTAATCTAAGGTCGTCTCCCCACATGACAAGCATTGTCATGTCCCTTAAATACACATGAATCCCTTTGCCTCGTTATGGAAACGTTAAAGAAAACTACCCTCACTTTATCCTCAACAGCCGAGTGATGAACTAGACTTGGGAGTATGGTAATGGCAGAATATGGAAAAACTCATGCTAAACATTTTATTTTTAGAAGACTTAGATGTGATGCACTCTCAAATTTAAATAATAATCGATGGAGTAAATGCACTATTCTACATAATTTATATTCCAATCAAACATCACTCTTGAAATACCAACCATTTGTGATTTTTATATATTTTTTTGCTTACCTTTAACTATCACCAGCACGGCACTGTAGGTGTGTCCAGCCATATTGGAGGCGTTACAGGTATACAGACCATTGTCCCTCTGTTTGCAGTACAGGATCTTGAGGATGAAGTTCTCGGCCTGGTCCTCATACATGATCTGTCTGCGTCCCTCGCCAATGTTCCCCCCATCCTTCCTCCAGATGATGTGAGGCTTGGGGTGGCCTGTCACGAAGCAGCTGAGTTTGGCGTGCTTGCCTTCAGTCACTGTGCAGGTGCGGGTGAAGACGCCTTTGGGCAGATGACTGACCAGTGCTGCGCTGCTGTGGTCTAGACCCAGAAGGCTCAGCCCGTCTGTGACCATAGTGGTGGCGGTCGAGGAGGTGGTGGTGGAGTTGTAAGTGGAGCTGCTGGTCTCGGCGGTGCAGTAGATAGAGATCCCTTCTTTACGCTTCTGCAGATGGGAGAGGAGGGAGGTGCTCTTGTCCTTGCCCAGGTGATGGGAGTCCTGGGTGTCTACAACCAAGGTGGCTGCGGAGTTAGAGCGGCCTACCGAATTCTGGGCGCGGCAAGTGTATGTGCCGCTGTCCAGACTGCGCACGCTCTGGATCCTCAGAGAGCTGCTGTCACTGTCCGATGTCACCTTGATGCGGTTCGTCTCGGCCAGGTAACGCCCGTCCTTCTCCCAGTCAAATTTGGGCTCTGGGTAAGCCGCAACCCGGCAGTGGAAGACCACATCGCCCCCCAGGCCTACGCGTACGGAGGTAGGCTTGACCATGAAGACGGGGGCCCTCTCCACCATCTCCTGTGGAAGGCCTACGTGAAGGGTTACGCATGCATATGCTTCCCCAACATTGTTTTTGGCCCGGCACATGTACTGGCCGCTGTCCTCCAGGGTTAGATCGTAGATGGTGAGGCGGTAGACGTCACCATCATCCACCATCTTGAAGCGGCCCCCAGAGGTCAGACGTAGCTTCTCCTTTTCCCAGGTAATCAGTGGGGTGGGGTTGCCCACGATGGTGCAGCTCAAGGTGGCATCCTTTCCCACGCACACTGCGAAAGCCTTGGGCCGCGTGAGAAACCTGGGGGCCCCTCCAAACAGGTTCTGGTCCATTACTAGTTCCTAGTGTACCAAGGAAATAGTGTCATTTAGAATTGAAACACGCCTTTGAGAGAATAGAATAATCAAGAATACTGGGCTATATCAAGAAGTGCATAGGAAAGGCAACCAAATCTATGAGATATCCTTCTAATCTTATTGTCAATCATTTAAATCACTTGCCTCTTGAACTGGAATGTCAAACTTGCATGACACTACACAGCCTCTAGTGTCTCATCCTTCTCATGCCTGACATAATAATGTAACAACTCTACATCAGCAAGTAATGACTAAAGTTTGGAAAACCTTGTTCACACATAGGTTCACACTGTGTTTGGGTGGGCCATTGTAGAGTTAATTGTTTGCTGTAAACTAAGATTGTTTTCATAGGAACTTAGAGGAATGTGTTAACATGTCTCACTTATGGCCTAGATATTTTTAGTGACGTCTGTCTGCAATGGAAGTCAACAAAACATATTTTCCGAAATGTAAGATATGCATTGAGGACAGATAACAATGATATCTCAGTAGTTAAAACATTTATATAGCAAATCACTCATCCTTCATCTGTTTACATTTACATAAACAATACAGAATACTGACTTAAATATTGTATATAATGTCTCTATGAAGGTCGAACATAAAATTGTCCCATTCAATGTAACAATCTGCAGTTGTATTGTTTTGTACAGCACATTTGCCTACCCAGGACAGATTTCCAACTAAAACACCATGATACAGAGTAGGCTAACAAGATTACAAGTAACAACCATAAAATGGATCATATTCTAGCAAAAAATGTCCAACTGATGATAAATATTAATCAGAGCTAACCAAGAGGGAGGCAGATTCTAGAGTGACAGAGGGATGCATAGAAAAACAATCCTCCTCATTCTTTCCAAATAATAGTCGACAGTAGGTTTTTGGGTGAGAAGTGCATATTTCATAGGTTTCTGCCTATTTGTTACACTTAAAACAATACTAGCCTACTGAAGTGGAATATTTAGATTAGTTGGTACCATAGGCGTAACTGTTCTTCAATTCTGGTCCTGGGAACCCACAGGGGTGCACATTCTTTATTAATACATTATTTGAGTCTGCAGGACCAGACTTGAGGAGCACGGTCGCATATGACATCAACCAGACCCATATCAAGATCAAATCACACCCACACACTTGCTAAAAAGGCGTATCCAGAGAGAGCAGGTGGTTTATTAGGCCGGTAGCCTACCCAAACTGATCAGCGCACCATCAGATTAACATAAATGCTGTTTTAACCCGGTTAAATACAGAAAATATTTTATATGAAAGGGTGACATTTGTCACCTCCCTCCCCTGAGCTGCCAGTCCCAAAAATAACCTCAGCTGTCAGGCCGCGTCTCTGTCCATTGCCATTTGTAGTAGCAAAGAGAGTTCAGCTGTTTGGTAGGGAACCCACAAGAGAAGGAAAAGCTTCGTTATTCGATATTGCTTGATAAATGTACCAATACAATTATGCAAATAGATCATAAATGTTTTATTATGTAGATGGTTTGATATACTGTAGATAGTCGGCAAAAAAAACATTTTAGATATGGTCTTCTTCGACCTACAAGTTACTCATTGCAATTCAACATATCAGTTATAAAAACATAGGATAAAAACATAGGTTTTAGACCGTGTAAAACTTTCACCACAAACATAGAACAGCACACGAATGAAGATGATTTATCTAAAAATAAGAAACTCAACATAAGCCTACATTAATTAGGCCTGATTAAATGACCATTTATGTTGTTCAGTTATTGCAAATTGAATTTACATTTAGACTATTTCAACTGGGAACTGGGTTAATTCAATTTCAGCAATAATTTTCTCACCTTGAGTCTTCAGACACTCTCTGGTAAAACAAGCACTGAAACATGTGGACGAAAACTTTAACAAAGTTTTACAGTCCGAAAGATGATGCAATCTTTGCCGTTGAGATTCAACAAATTTGTTTGGTCAATATTCCTACAATGATGATTTGTATCCAGGGCAGTATAACATCCCCCAGTCTCCTGCAGTGGGTGTTTGACTACGCGTGTTTCTTTTTTCTTCATTGGTACCTCATGATGCCAAGTAGCTGACGTTCCTATTATGGTGCAGCCTCCTTCCCAAAATAGACTTGTCATTTACTGTAGATATAGCCTGGGTGCTGGAGCAGGGGGCTGGACAGGCTGGTATAGTTTATCTACCTTGACTAGCCTACCCCATAACAACAGATTCAAAATTGTGCATATGAGGGCCATCAAACCTTTGTATTAGTATTTTTTTGTATTTTATTATGGATGCAGATTAGCTTCTGCCAAGGCAGCAGCAACTCTTCCTGGGGTCTAAGCACATCAAGGCACTTACATTACAATTAAGCAAACAATTAAACAGTCAATCACATAACATCGCTACACCACTACTTATCCACAACACAAAAAACCACACCATACAACAATTCCACAATTTACACTACCGGTAAAAAGTTTTAGAACACCTACTCATTCAAGGTTTTTATTTATTTTGACTAGTTTCTACATTGTACAATAATAGTGAAGACATCAAAACAATGAAATAACACATATGGAATCATGTAGTAACCAAAGAAAGTGTTAAACAAATCAAAATATATTTTATATTTGAGATTCTTCAAATAGCCACCCTTTGTCTTGATGACAGCTTTGCACACTCTTTGCATTCTCTCAATCAGCTTCACCTGGAATTCTTTTCCAACAGTCTTGAAGGAGTTCCCACATATGCTGAGCACTTGTTGGCTGCTTTTCCTTCACTCCGCAGTCCAATTCATCCCAAACTACCACAATTGGGTTGAGGTCTGGTGATTGTGGAGGCCAGGTCAGCACTCCATCACTCTCCTTCTTGGTTAAATAGCCCTTACACAGCCTGGAGGTGTGATGTGGCATTGTCCTGTTGAAAAACAAATGATAGTCCCACTAAGCCCAAACCAGATGGGATGGCATTTCGCTGCAGAATGCTGTGGTAGCCATGCTGGTTAAGTGTGCCTTGAATTCTAAATCAATCACAGACAGTGTCACCAGCAAAGCACCCCCACACCATAACACCCCCTCCTCCATGCCTTACGGTGGGAAATACACATGCAGAGATCATCTGTTCACCCACACAGCGTCTCACGAAGACACAGCGGTTGGAACCAAAAATCTCCAATGTTAACTCCAGTCCAAAGGACAAATTTCCACCGGTCTAATGTCCATTGCTCATGTTTCTTGGCAAGTCTCTTCTTCTAATTGGTGTCCTTTAGTAGTGGTTTCTATGCAGCAATTTGACTATGAAGGCCTGATTCACACAGTCTCCTCTGAACAGTTGATGTTGAGATGTGTCTGTTACTTGAACTCAGTGAATCATTTATTTGGGCAGATATTTCTGAGGCTGGTAACTCTGATGAACTTACCCTTTGCAGCAGAGGTAACTCTGGGTCTTGCATTCCTGTGGCGGTCCTCATGAGAGCCAGTTTCATCATAGTGCTTGATGGTTTTTGCGACTGCACTTGAAGAAACTTTCAACGTTCTTGAAATGTTCCGTATTGACTGACTTAAAGTAATAATGGTCTGTTGTTTCTCTTTGCTTATTTGAGCTGTTCTTGCCATATTATGGACTTGGTCTTTTACTAAATAGGTCTATCTTCTATATACCTCCCCACCTTGCCACATCACAACTGATTGGGTCAAATGCATTAAGTAAAGAAATTCCACAAATGAACTTTTAATAAGGCACACCTTTAATTTAAATGCATTCCACATGACTACCTCATGAAGCTGGTTTTTGTGTACCTGTATTTGTGTCTCTTCACAGACCACGCTGTTCCATAAGGTATATTTTTTTTATCAGTTATTTAAATCAAATTCTACAGCTTGCAACAGTTACCTGATGTGGAATAGAGTCCCATGTAGTTATGGCTCTGTGTAGTACTGTGTACCTCCCATAGTCTGTTTTGGACTTGGGGATTGTGAAGAGACCTCTGGTGGAATGTCTTGTGGGGTTTGCATGGGTGTCTGAGCTGTGTGCTTGTAGTTTGTCAACACTTCTTACAAAAACGAGTTGTGATGAAGTCAACCTCTCCTCCACTTTGAGCTATGAGAGATTGACATGCACATCATTAATGTTAGCTCTCCGTGTACATTTAAGGGCCAGCCCTGCTGCCCTGTTATGAGCCAATTGTAATTTTAGGAGGATTCCATCAGCTTTCTATAGGCTAGGCCTATTATATTTTCTTCTCAACTTTCCTAATATTAAGCACACTTATTTCCTTTACAACAGGAGTATAGCCTACCTGGCTGGCATGAAAATGAACCATGGGAAAAGTGTCCTCCATTCTCTATTTAAGTGCATAGATTACATGTATTTTCCCCCCTATTCCGACAGATGCATCATAATGGTCCATTCTAAACCAAAACTAATTTCACACATACAGTACCAGTCAACGTTTTGGACACAGCTGCTCATTCAAGGGTTTTTATTCATTTGTACTATTTTCTATATTGTAGAATAATAGTGAAGACATCAAAACTATGAAATAACACATATGGAATCATGTAGTAACCCAAAAAGTGTTAAACAAATCAAAATATATTTTATATTTGAGATTCTTCAAAATAGCCACCATTTGCCTTGATGAGGGCTTTATGTTATTTATTTGGTATATATAAAGACAAGATTAAATCAATAATAGTGTGATGGGTGACAATATTAACCTATCACTTGTGAATGATATATTATCACTTAAGTTGTGAATGATGCCACGTTTGTGTACAGTAAGGCAAGAAAATCAAAGTCGCACACCTCATGTAGGCTAGCCCATTGGCCTATATGTATTGATAAGGTTAGTGTCACAACTAAAGTAGCCAAATAACTTCAAATTAAGAACATTAATCAGCTTTACAACGGGTTTAGAGTCTAACTGGCAACTATTCGCAGCACATGAGTTTGGGGAAGATCATTTTCACTATAAAAATGCACCTTTATAATTAAAACATGACATGCATAATCGCATTTGCAGTCACTTTTAAGAATGGTGTTTTCCAGTTAATGGAACATTTGCCCTTTGCTGCATTTATAATGTGAAGTCGCCAAGATTTCTAAGCTAAATGTTCTGATCATTGCTTAAAAAAGTTTTTGTTGATGCTAATGGTTGTATGTGTGAAATTAGTCACAGACTTTGTTTGGAATATTGTTTGGAATATTTATTTCTCTCACAGAATAAAATAAGTTAACTTTTGTGCTATGGGGGATAGTAGATTGAGATAGGCTAGTGCTTTTGCTGTTCCTTCGGTCTACTCATCTTTTTTTGTTGGCTGACAAAAAGTATACGTGGACAGTTCTTCGAATATCTTCAATATGCGCCTCGGAATTGGATAAGGATGCACACAGTTGCTTGTAGCCTGTGAGAAAGACCCGATCACATGACAGAGACCCACTTGAGTGAGAGGTGCCTTGGAGCATGGAGCCGAGAGAAAGGAATACTAACAATTATATGCAACCCAAGGGCACAACGGCACGTGCAACTTTTTTCAAATCACCATTGGAGTCGCATCATACAGCCTTAGAATGTATTAAAAATCTAAACATGCAGAGTCCAACGTTTGTATCACAACTAAAGTTCCATAAATAACTCATATAGGAGGACTTGTTTCTTTGTTAACCGCTCAACACAGAATAGCTGCCTGTGCGCACTCCCTCAAATCATTTAGGAAAAAAATACCCCTTCTATTTTATTCAGCTATGTTCAATTGTATTCTTCACACTATAAAATAATGCCATGGAATTCTAAGCAAATCCTGTCTGCTAAATGAACTAGTGTAGCCTAACATACAGCCATTCTGTTCTGAAATAGCTACAGATATCATGGACTGTCTAAAATAAACATAAAGACAACATAGATTTATTAGAGATGGAATAATTGTGATGGTTCTATATTCTGAAATAGATGGAATAATTTTCTTCATATCATGAGTTATTTGGAATTTTATGGTGTAGGCTAAAATAAATCATGGATTTATTGTGAAGGTGTAGCCTATATTACATAGATTTATTAGAGATGGAATAATTGTGATGGTGTAGGCTATATTACATAGAGTTATTAGAGATGGAATAATTGTGATGGTGTAGGCTATATTACATAGATTTATTAGACATGGATTTATTGTGAAGGTGTAGGCTATATTACATAGATTTATTAGACATGGATTTATTGTGAAGGTGTAGGCTATATTTCATAGATTTATTAGACATGGAATAATTGTGATGGTGTAGGCTTTTATTAGACATTTATTAGACATGGATGTTTTATTCAAAGGTCAGCATCAGTGGTTTGTAGGCTATGCATGGAAGACAGAAGATGCTAAATGTGTTTATGTTAATTAACGGTCAATTACCGTGAGACTGGCAGTTATTTGCTTGACAATAACAGGTGGCGAAATTTCTTGACCGCCACAGCCCTAGCCACAACAGCAGACTACAATCATAACGTCAAAAGCATTGCTAAAGTCTAACAAAATAGCCCCTACAATCTTTTTAGCATCAATTTCTCTCAGTCAATCATCGGTCATTTGTGTAAGTTCTGTGCTTGTTGAATGTCCTTCTCTATAATCATGCTGAAAGTCTATTGTCAATTTGTTTACTGTAAAATAGCATTGTATCTGGTCAGACACAATTTTTTCCAAAGGTTTACTAAAGGTTGGTAAACAGGCGATTTGAGCCAATAAAGGGGGCTTTCCTATTCTTAGGTAGCAAAATGACTTTTGCTTCCCTCCAGGCCAGAGGGCACACACTTTCTCTTATACACTATATTAGGCCCAGCCTTTGGAACTTTGGTTTTCCTAGATATGACTACTATATTGCGATCACTACATCTGATGGATCTGGATACAGCGTTCAAGCAAATTTCTGCAGCATTAGTAAAGTTGTGATTAAAGCATGTTGATGATTTCATTCCTGTGCGGTTTATAACTACCCTGGTAGGTTGACTGATAGCCTGAACCAGGTTGCAGGCACTGGTTACAGTTTGAAACTTTTTCTTAAGTGGGCAGCTTGATGAAATCCAGTCAATATTTAAATCAACCAGAAAATATACCTCTCTGTTGATATGATAGACATTATAAAGCATTTCACGTTATCCAGATACTGACTGTTAGCACTTGGTGGTCTATAGCAACATCCCACCCGAATGGGCTTTAAGTGAGGCAGATGAACCTTTACCCATATTTTTTCCACAGTATTTAACATGAGATCCTCTCTAAGCTTTACAAGAATGTGGTTCTGAATATAAACAGCAACACCTCCAGCATGGGCATTTCTGTCTTTTCTGTAGATGTTGTAACCATGTTTTGCTACCACTGTTTCATCAAAGGTATTATCTAAATGAGTTTCAGAGATTGCCAGAATATGAATGTCATCTGTTACTACTGTAGCAAGTTATTCATTTGATGAACCTTGTTTCCTAAGCTACATATGTTAAAGTGGACTGTTTTTTAGAACTGTTCTGTGATATTTGATTGTTTTCATAGTTTTACTGGAAAGCTTAGCAGCAGTAAACATGCTCATGCTATTTATGTTAGTGCAGGCTGAGCTGCACACAGTGGACTTCCTACTAGGGCACACCGCCTCAGTGCTAACAGTATAGCCCCGGTTCATAGGCGCATGATTACTGCATACAATTGCTGTAGGATCAGCAGAGGCATTCAGGGCAGTTAGAGGGACATACATTAGGTTACTTACATTGTGTCTACCAACACCCTGGGATAATGTACATTTGCTGAAGCATTATAAAAACTCAGTAACTCAATGGTAGGGATTAGCTGAGCTGGGCTTGGGTCATTGATAAGTCATTATCTCAACGCAGCCTTATGATGCTGTGAAAGGATCCAGGAACGCAAATTATTTGGGTGGATCCCATCCTCCTTATAAACGTGTTTTGTTTTCAAAAGGTAGCGAAATTGTCAACAAAAGTTACACCCATTGAGCTGCAATAATCACGTAGCCAGTTGTGAAGAGAGAGAATCCTGCTAACGCATTCAATGCCATGATTTAGAGAGGGCATAGGGCTAGATAGGATGGGATAGGACATTGTATTTGCACCAGGAACTGTCACATTTCTTACCATGGAGTTGCTCCGAATTTGCCATTACGGACAGCATACAGCATTGTGTTCTTATGTCTCTGTTTACCAAAGTTCATTCAAATCAATCAACAGAGCAATTCAAAGACAATCAATATAGAAATCATCCCTCCTATTATGGGACTACAGAACAAACTGCATCTCATTGGATGGAAGTAGGTTCGTTTTGGACTTATGCCCGACTGAGCATTCTACTCAATGAGTGACAGAGGTGCAACCTATGAATAAGCTATTAAATATCAGGGGGGCTCCCCACTCCCCACTCCCCACTCCCCAGATAGCACATCATGTTATGGGCAATGACTTATCTTTTTTTTTATACAGGAAATTAGCTCTAACAGCGCTATTTTCTCTGAGCCTCATGGAATAATGTGTAAAATAGCATAAGATTAGCTATACAATTTTGCTCGAACCTTGCGGGGGTCCCACGAAAGTGCACTACGCCACTGGGCAAACAGTTCAAAGCAGAACCATATGAGCTTATATGGCTCTGGTTCAAAGCATGGTCTACTTCAGCTGCAATTTGAATTAAATATGGTTTGTTATAGGAATAAAGTAGAGGTAGTGCAAAGCTGATGCAGCCCCTGCCTGACTGTTTGCCTTCAAGCCATATCATGGTCATAGTCCTCTCACTGGGCTTTCCCCCTCTGCTCTGCTTAGCTTACTGTGTGACTGACAACAGCAGGCCTCCGATGGCTCTTATTTAAACTCTGAAACTCTAGCGGAGGGTAATCCTAACATTACTAAGTCTCTATTGCCACGGACGACTTGAATTCAGACTTCATGTCTTTACTGTGTTACTGTATGTCCTGGGCTAAAATAATTGGAGTCCTAGAGACTAATTAATTAATTAATTGTAGACTGACAGTCATGCTTTTGACAAACAATGGAAAGACTAATAATATTATGTTTCAGTGACAAGGCGTATAATTTTTCATGCTTATACTGTACCTGATAGAGGATAAGCAAATTGGAAAGAAGATCACATAAACTAAATACATAGTTGTACTGTCTCTGCTTTTAGAATTACAGGCTGTTTATCACATGTACAGTAATACATGTAGCCATGTTTTGCTATCTATTTATGTTTGTACTATTTTTGATCAATGAGACCGACACTTCAATGTCATGATGGACACAATGTCAATAGAGCATTTCCATACTTGGTATTGGCATGTCAAGTTCAAATGTCTCCAGCTTTGTGCATAGCTTCATACTGTAACATTCAAACTTAGTGCTCAATGTCATGCATACAATTTACTGTAGTTATGCGAAAACCATAAACAACATATGTTTTGTGGAACATTTTAATTACATTATTATAACTGAGCATTACATTCATCATATGTGTGTTTTTTTGTTGTTGTATGTGTTTTACTGTCTGTGTGTGTGTGTGTGTGTGTGTGTGTGTGTGTGTGTGTGTGTGTGTGTGTGTGTGTGTGTGTGTGTGTGTGTGTGTGTGTGTGTGTGTGTGTGTTTTATAGGTGCATGTGAATTTTCACAGTCCATCTTGAGTTGTTGCGAGTGAGAATATTATCAGAGCATGCTGAAATAAAAAACAGCTGGTCTAGAGGCGAGTTGTGAATCTTTTCCACACCCCTCAGTAAACACCCAAAAGACATTAACACCAAGCGGTCACTAGTCCTACAGCAACTGAGGTGCCATTTGTGCCTTTACAGTGCTGCACATGTACATCTGTGTAAATGAAGGGATTCTTACAGCAGCTGCTATAGACAAACATAGAGAAGCTACTTTAGTGTGACTCATCTCCAGACAGTACTACAACAACAACACTACAGCAGTACTGAACTCTATTCAATATGATTTGTAGTGACACTTCTATATATGTGTTCATGTAAATTGAAACAAAATAGGAAGGTGTGTGAAAATAAATGTCTGGAAATGTAAATGTATTTTGTTTTCAAACATGAAAAAACAAAAAAATATCCAAATAGATAAAGCGGTTGAAATGCCTTTGCTGCAGAGGATCCAACCCTCTTTCGGTCTTTCACGTGACCTCTGCCGTCTACAGTCAAGTGTGTATGATGTTGGTGACTCAGACATGCACATGTTTTTGGGAAGATAACAAGAGAAGAGGTTTCACAGCATGTCCAGGAGATGGCGAGAATGAGACAGTATTACTCGGTGAGCAAACAAAATATAGTCTATGCAATAAAGAACTAGTTTAAGTGACATTGAGTCCTTGAAAAGCACTATATGTATATTTCCCAATAAATATGATTGTTATTATTATTACTACTGTGTATACTGCGGTGGATCTACAATTGAGAGCAGACTTGATACAGTTACATCATGGGTGACAATAATGTGCAAATCTGACAATAATGTGCAAATCTGAAAATCTTTTTTATCTTGGGACATAATTGTTCATCTATACAGTCAAAGTAAAGGTATCAACATATGCATATAGTATAGGCCTACTGTTATGAACAGTAGACTGCATTGTAATAACTGCCCACATACTGATATATAACCATTTCAAATGCATGCCATTGAAACTGAGTATTAAATTGCCCCACATTATCAACCCACAAGGAAAACATACAGTAGATCAGTAGCCTAATGTTCTTCACCTCTTCAATTCAAAATGACACAAATCATTAACATCTAGCATACAGATATACTAGATCTAGAAACGGAACGTTTTGTGTAGCTGTAAAGTTTTCTGATATGTGTTTACATTTGACAGTGCCTTGACATAGTGGCAGTCAGATTGGGAAATAAAAGGTTCTAAGCGAGTTGCAACACACATTTTGAGTGACGGGGGAACATGAGTCATGAGACGTTTCACAACACTTTTTTTCCTGGCTAAGCTTTCCTACTGCTACTTGGCCAGCAGCTTCAGAAGCATACATCACTAAAGAACACTAACCTCCATATGTCAATGATCTGCTGTATATTGCTGAGGCAATATACAGGGGGACCGGTACAGAGTCAATGTACGGTGGCACCGGTTAATCGAGGTAATTGATGTAATATGTACATGGAGGGAGAGTTAAAGTGACTATGCATAGAAATAAACAGTGAGTAGCAGCAGCGTAAAAGAGGGGTCTGGGTAGCCATTTGATAAGCTGTTCAGGAGTTTTAAGGCTTGGGGGAAGAAGCTGTTAAGCATTTTGGACCTAGACTTGGCGCTCCGGTACCGCTTGCCGTGCGGTAGCAGATAGAACAGTCTATAACTAGGGTGGCTGGAGTCTTTGACAATTTTTAGGGCCTTTCTCTGACACTGCCTGGTGTGGAGGTCCTGGATGGCAGGAACCTTGGCCCCAGTGATGTACTGGGCCGTACGCACTACCCTCTGTAGTGCCTTGCGTTCAGAGTCCGAGCAGTTTCCATACCAGGCAGTGATGCAAACAGTCAGGATGGTGCAGCTGTAGAACCTTCTTAGGATCTGAGGACCAATGGCAAATATGTTCAATCTCCTGAGGGGGAATAGGTTTTGTCATGCCCTCTTCACGACTATCTTGGTGTGTTTGGACCATGATAGTTTGTTGGTGATGTGGACACCAAGGAACTTGAAGTTCTCAACCTGCTCCTCTACAGCCCCGTCGATGAGAATGGGGACATGCTCAGTCCTCCTTTTCCTGTAGTCCACAATCATCTCCATTGTCTTGATCACGTTGAGGGAGAGGTTGTTGTCCTGGCACCACACGGCCGGGTCTCTGACCTCCTCCCTATAGGCTGTCTCATCGTTGTCGGTGATCAGGCCTACCACTGTTGTGTTATCGGCAAACTTGATGATGGTCTTGGAGTCGTGAGTGAACAGGGAGTACAGTCATGAGTGAACAGGGAGTACATGAAGGGCCTGAGTACGCACCCCTGAGGTGGCAGATGTGGCAGATGTGTTGATCAACGTGGCAGATGTGTTGTTATCTACCACCCTCACCACCTGGTTGGGCGGCCCATCAGGAAGTCCAGGATCCAGTTGCAAAGGGAGGTGTTAAGTCCCCGGGTCCTTAGCTAAGTGATGATCTTTGAGGGCACTATAGTGTTGAACGCTGAGCTGTAGTCAATGAATAGCTTTCTCACATAGGAGTTGCTTTTGTCCAGGTGGGAAAGGGCAGTGTTGAGTGCAATAGAGATTGCATCATCTGAGGATCTGTTTGGGCGGTATGCTAATTGGAGTGAGTCTGGGGTTTCTGGGATAATGGTGTTAATGTGAGCCATGAACAGCCTTTCAAAGCACTTCATGGCTGCAGACGTGAGTGCTACGGGTCGGTAGGCTAGTCATTTAGGCAGGTTACCTTAGTGTTCTTGGGCACACGGACTATAGTGGTCTGCTTGAAACATGTTGGTGTTACAGACTCAGTCAGAGAGAGGTTGAACATTTCAGCGAAGCCACTTGCCAGTTGGTCAGAACAAATATTGTACAATCCAGGTGGGCAAATCTCTTAAAGACTTAGCCAGAAAGGTGATTCTAACATGTATTGACTCAGGGGTGTGAATCCTTATGTAAATTTGATCTTTCATTTTCAATACATTTGACAAAATGTCAAAAAACGTATTTTCACTTTGTCATTATAGGTTTATTTGTGTTGATGGGTGTGAAAAAAAAATAATTTAATCCATTTTGAATTTAGGCTGTAACACAACAAAATGTGAAATACGTCAAATGGTATGAATACTTTCTGAAGGCACTGTACATAAAAAAAGTGTTAAACTGTATTGCATATTAAACAAGAAACATATCACACAATACTTTACAAGGACGTCTGTGATAATTCTTGCCATCCAATTATGTTTGCTTGTCAACTATCTCTCCTGGTCAATTAAGTTTTGTATGTTTAGTTTTTCAGCACTTAAGTCCACTTTACATGTATACTTAATACACGTCCAAGTTTGACGAGTGCTAATTTCACTCAACAACTTTTTTAAAAGTGTAGTAGACATTACAGATCATCATAGTCTAGCCTATAACGAATGAATGTTTTAGCATGTATAAAGTAGAACACAAAACATACATCATCTTAACAAACATTACTAGAATTAGAATAATTGTTCATTACGCTGTTTAAACTAAAATATGTATCTAATTTAGCAATATACTGCAAAGGGGCCAATGGTCTGACTGATCTAATTGGCAGACAACATGTAGAGACATTTTCGTAGACACAGATTAGGCCAAACCTAGTCCTGGAAGAAGCATGATTACCTGCAGGCAGTGGTTTCCCAAAAGCCTGGATTGCTCAACCCTGGGGTTTTCCTATAAGAACAAGACAGACTATAAAACAGAGGTGGTTCTCAGAGTAGGAATCAGACATGAAGATGAAGGCTCTGGTGAGATCTCTCCTCTTGCTCGCTGTGGCTAACCTGCTGGTCAGAGGTCAGACCCAGACTGAGACCAGGTATGAAGACATCATCACAGCTGCTTCAAATCAGCTGTTTCCTGTGGAAGAGCAGGCTTTCCATCCGCTTCTGAACCAGCTGGAAGTCGAGACTGTGAGTATTGAGACAGTGAGACTGACAGTATGAACGTTTCCCTCCTCTTATTTACACAGCGCTGAGGGGCACAACAAAGTTTATGTGTCATGGTTTGTTAAATAGTTCTATTCCAGTCAAGTTAAGCGATATTTGTCTGTTTAATATGCAACAACATGTACACATTTTCAGATACTTTTACATGGAAAATAAATAGACTCAATGGGGGGGTGACCATTGAAATAATTGACAATACTGTGTTTTCTCTCTGATCCCAGTTGAATACAGAGGATGTGGACCAGTCTGAGGTGTCTGTAAGGTTGAGCTTCCCCCTGCAGGAGACGCTCTGCAGTAAGGCACAGGGGCAGCGAGGCCAACCATGCCCTCTGAAGAAAAATGGGGTAAGAACAATTGGATTTTACAGTATTGTGTGAAATAATAATCATGGCACGCAATAAATGACCAATAATAAGCTGAGATTGGCAAATGGCTAATTGTCAATGACTCCTTCCTCTATAGAAACGAATGATGTGCAGCATGGAGGTCAGACATCCGATTCTGGAGATTGGCAACATCCTCAACACTGACCGGTCTGACATTTCTTGTGAATACATGGAGGCAGAAGTTGTAAGTTATTTCTCAACATCTCCCTACCTATATTAGTTAGGACGTAATGCTAAAGGTAGCCTAACAGTGTCAGAACAGTTGATCTGCAATAAAAAAAAAATGCAGATGTGAAAGTGCATTAAATGCTTAGCAGTTTATGAATTTCATGAATGTGGAAACATGCATCTCTTGAAATAATAACTTTTTCCGATTAGTCTGGTCAAAAAGGTTCTGCTTTTTCCTTTTTAAAAGTTTAAATTCATATTTTTAATGATTACAGCAGAAGATTCGGACAAGAAGAAGCAAGGACAGCGGAGGCTCTAGGGGCTCTAAGGGGGGTTGGAGAGGTCGTCCTGGGAGTCACTCTCGTCCTGGGTTTGGCTCCGGCATTGCTGGAGCTAGCGGAGTAAACCATGATGGAACTCTCACTGCATAGAACAGCACAACACACCCTTTGGATAACTGCAAGATATCTCACCAATCAAAGAAACTTCAAAAGCACTCAAAGTTGTGGTTAATGGGTGAACATGCAACCTTGAGCTTCTTTTTAAAAAATGCTTCTGGTAACTCTTTTGTCTACATTATGAATTGTTTTGTATTTTGTAGCTATCATTGTTTGTAATAATGTACCTATTCTTACATGCCAATCTTTGAATTTTAACTACGGAAAATTATTTCCAGTTCATGTTTACTGCACTAATAAACTGCAAAATAAGTTTTCAAAAGACACTGTGTGTAAAATATGTAAATTCTTTCATAATTCATGGCAGTTTGGGAAGTTTTTGAGAGCTCTACGTTTTTGTGTTTATTGTTCTTTAAAAAAAGATAATTTCTCTGTTGTTCTGTTAGGCCGTCAGTTTAGGCTTTGCTGAAATATGTCGGGATGGTTTCCTGGACACAGATTGAGTTAAGAGCAGTGACCTGTCATTCAGGGCAGGTGGGGGCAGAGCCCCACATTTTTAGCCAGACATTTGCCTGTTTTGCATGTTATTTTGGCATTAATACGTGTCACATATCAGTTTGCAAACAATGTAAAAAAAATATATATTTCATTGACATAATAAAGCAGCATACAAACATGGTCTCTTTTCTGTTTTCTTGAGTAAGGCATCTCCAAAATTCAGGTGTTTCAGCCTAGCTCAGTGCCTTTTGTGGTGGTGGGGCAAACCAGCAGAAAGTACGGATCATTGCACCATGATTGGCTCAGTGTTCTGTCACTCATGGGGACTTTACGTCACTGCCAAGTGTAAGAGGAGACATTGAAAATGCTAGCTCTTCGGTTGCTGCCATAGAGTGTACTAGAGTGGTTGGAGCGAGCGGTCGCATCTGCACTCGGTCCGCAGTTTTATGTCGTCCTTAACATAGGAGACTCTGCTAGCTAGCCAACAGCTAGCCAACGTCTACCGAACAGAACTTCTGCACTCAACAATCCGGTCGCATTTCGCTTCGCTCCACAGGTAGTATCACATTTTTCATTTCATTTCATTACAGTACAACGGCTTGATTTGTTTGATCGTAGCTAGCTACATAGCTAGCTACATAGCCGTCTTTGTATCAAAGATAATTGTGTAGTCTAGAGCGATTTCCTAGGTTAACTAGCCAGCTATTGTCGTTCTTTTAACGCAACGTAACGTAATCAACACTGCTAGCTAGCCAGCTAGCCCCGAATAGCAGCACAGTAGAAACTATTACACTCAACGGAACGACTTGATTAGTGTAGTGTCAACAACGCAGCCAATGCCAACTAGCCTACTTAGTCAACAACGCAGCCTCTGCCAGCTAGCCTACTTCAGCAGTACTGTATCATTTTAATCATTTTAGTCAATAAGATTCTTGCTACGTAAGCTTAACTCTCTGAACACTCGTGACGTGTAGTCCACTTGTCATTCCAATCTCCTTTGCATTAGCGTAGCCTCTTGTGTAGCCTGTCAACTATGTGTCTGTCTATCCCTGTTCTCTCCTCTCTGCACAGACCATACAAACGCTCCACACCGCGTGGCCGCGGCCACCCTAATCTGGTGGTCCCAGCGCGCACGACCCACGTGGAGTTCCAGGTGTCCGGTAGCCTCTGGAACTGCCGATCTGCGGCCAACAAGGCAGAGTTCATCTCCGCCTATGTCTCCCTCCAGTCCCTCAACTTCTTGGCACTGACGGAAACATGGATCACCACAGACAACACTGCTACTCCTACTGCTCTCTCTTCGTCTGCCCACGTGTTCTCGCACACCCCGAGAGCTTCTGGTCAGCGGGGTGGTGGCACCGGGATCCTCATCTCTCCCAAGTGGTCATTCTCTCTTTCTCCCCTTACCCATCTGTCTATCGCCTCCTTTGAATTCCATGCTGTCACAGTTACCAGCCCTTTCAAGCTTAACATCATTATCATTTATCGCCCTCCAGGTTCCTCGGAGAGTTCATCAATGAGCTTGATGCCTTGATAAGCTCCTTTCCTGAGGACGGCTCACCTCTCACAGTTCTGGGCGACTTTAACCTCCCCACGCCTACCTTTGACTCATTCCTCTCTGCCTCCTTCTTTCCACTCCTCTCCTCTTTTGACCTCACCCTCTCACCTTCCCCCTACTCACAAGGCAGGAAATACGCTCGACCTCATCTTTACTAGATGCTGTTCTTCCACTAACCTCGTTGCAACTCCCCTCCAAGTCTCCGACCACTACCTTGTATCCTTTTCCCTCTCGCTCTCATCCAACACTTCCCACACTGCCCCTACTCGGATGGTATCGCGCCGTCCCAACCTTCGCTCTCTCTCCCCGCTACTCTCTCCTCTTCCATCCTATCATCTCTTCCCTCTGCTCAAACCTTCTCCAACCTATCTCCTGATTCTGCCTCCTCAACCCTCCTCTCCTCCCCTTTCTGCATCCTTTGACTCTCTATGTCCCCTATCCTCCAGGCCGGCTCGGTCCTCCCCTCCCGCTCCGTGGCTCGACGACTCATTGCGAGCTCACAGAACAGGGCTCCGGGCAGCCGAGCGGAAATGGAGGAAAACTCGCCTCCCTGCGGACCTGACATCCTTTCACTCCCTCCTCTCTACATTTTCCTCTTCTCTCTCTGCTGCTAAAGCCACTTTCTACCACACTAAATTCCAAGCATCTGCCTCTAACCCTAGGAAGCTCTTTGCAACCTTCTCCTCCCTCCTGAATCCTCCTCCCCCTCCCCCCCTCCTCCCTCTCTGCAGATGACTTCGTCAACCATTTTGAAAAGAAGGTCGACGACATCCGATCCTCGTTTGCTAAGTCAAACGACACCGCTGGTTCTGCTCACACTCCCTACCCTGTGCTCTGACCTCTTTCTCCCCTCTCTCTCCAGATGAAATCTCGCGTCTTGTGACGGCCGGCCGCCCTACAACCTGCCCGCTTGACCCTATCCCCTCCTCTCTTCTCCAGACCATTTCCGGAGACCTCCTCCCTTACCTCACCTCGCTCATCAACTCATCCCTGACCGCTGGCTACGTCCCTTCCGTCTTCAAGAGAGCGAGAGTTGCACCCCTTCTGAAAAACCTACACTCGATCCCTCCGATGTCAACAACTACAGACCAGTATCCCTTCTTTCTTTTCTCTCCAAAACTCTTGAACGTGCCGTCCTTGGCCAGCTCTCCCGCTATCTCTCTCAGAATGACCTTCTTGATCCAAATCAGTCAGGTTTCAAGACTAGTCATTCAACTGAGACTGCTCTTCTCTGTATCACGGAGGCGCTCCGCACTGCTAAAGCTAACTCTCTCTCCTCTGCTCTCATCCTTCTAGACCTATCGGCTGCCTTCGATACTGTGAACCATCAGATCCTCCTCTCCACCCTCTCCGAGTTGGGCATCTCCGGCGCGGCCCACGCTTGGATTGCGTCCTACCTGACAGGTCGCTCCTACCAGGTGGCGTGGCGAGAATCCGTCTCCACACCACGTGCTCTCACCACTGGTGTCCCCCAGGGCTCTGTTCTAGGCCCTCTCCTATTCTCGCTATACACCAAGTCACTTGGCTCTGTCATAACCTCACATGGTCTCTCCTATCATTGCTATGCAGACGACACACAATTAATCTTCTCCTTTCCCCTTCTGATGACCAGGTGGCGAATCGCATCTCTGCATGTCTGGCAGACATATCCGTGTGGATGACGGATCACCACCTCAAGCTGAACCTCGGCAAGACGGAGCTGCTCTTCCTCCCGGGGAAGGACTGCCCGTTCCATGATCTCGCCATCACGGTTGACAACTCCATTGTGTCCTCCTCCCAGAGCGCTAAGAACCTTGGCGTGATCCTGGACAACACCCTGTCGTTCTCAACTAACATCAAGGCGGTGGCCCGTTCCTGTAGGTTCATGCTCTACAACATCCGCAGAGTACGACCCTGCCTCACACAGGAAGCGGCGCAGGTCCTAATCCAGGCACTTGTCATCTCCCGTCTGGATTACTGCAACTCGCTGTTGGCTGGGCTCCCTGCCTGTGCCATTAAACCCCTACAACTCATCCAGAACGCCGCAGCCCGTCTGGTGTTCAACCTTCCCAAGTTCTCTCACGTCACCCCGCTCCTCCGCTCCCTCCACTGGCTTCCAGTTGAAGCTCGCATCCGCTACAAGACCATGGTGCTTGCCTACGGAGCTGTGAGGGGAACGGCACCTCAGTACCTCCAGGCTCTGATCAGGCCCTACACCCAAACAAGGGCACTGCGTTCATCCACCTCTGGCCTGCTCGCCTCCCTACCACTGAGGAAGTACAGTTCCCGCTCAGCCCAGTCAAAACTGTTCGCTGCTCTGGCCCCCCAATGGTGGAACAAACTCCCTCACGACGCCAGGACAGCGGAGTCAATCACCACCTTCCGGAGACACCTGAAACCCCACCTCTTTAAGGAATACCTAGGATAGGATAAAGTAATCCCTCTCACCCCCCCTCCCCCTGAAAAGATTTAGATGCACTACTGTTCCACTGGAGGTCATAAGGTGAATGCACCAATTTGTAAGTCGCTCTGGATAAGAGCGTCTGCTAAATGACTTAAATGTAAATGTAAATGTAGACGTGCCCATCCAAGAAGGCCCATGGTCATTGTTCACAGATAAAATGATGTAAAATCACGTTATATGTACAGCAGATTTGACTGGACTGTTCATGTCAACATCATACCTTCAAAATCTTAGCTAGCAGTCATCATCATGAATCAAGTTGACAATCTACTGGCAAATCCTTTTTAATCCTTGTCATATGAATAGAAATAATGAAGAGAAATTATAAATAAAACGTATCAGTGCTCATCGGCGGTTAGACATAAACATTACACAACAAGTTGGAAATCACAAATAATTCAACGAGTGGTTTGGAAGGAATCAGTGAAAGTGGCTGTGTGGACACAAATCTGGGATTAAGGGGCACTTTTCCAAGTTTAAAATGATAAACATTAAATATTGGCCATGCTGTCAATGAAGCATGATGATCAAAACAACTGTTAACTTGGAGGACCGCCGCATTACCTTCCTGTTCAAGTGAACCGAGCACAACAATTTGAGTAAAACAATGTAATGTATTCAGCTTCGTAAATTATGTAATATACCAGGAAGATATGTATACTGTAGCTAAGAAAGCAATACTAAGTGTATGTTGTGTAGTAAGATGTTAGTAGCGCATTTGTCTCACCTTAATAATTTGGTCTTTTTACCCATCTTAATTTCGCCTACTATTCTGACTGTTCTAAGGTAGCCTATAACCTGTTTTAGAGAAATGTAATCATCTACTATTGTAAGAGCTTTCATTATCCGCCTATATGTCCCCTTTATTTATTATACGGTTCTAACTTGGTGTACAGGGATAATACTGTAAGAACGGCCCATGTTCTGAATTCTGTTGCTGAACAAATAGTTATATTGACTAACGTTACGTCCGTCCTAATCAAAATTACGGATTGCCTCTTATCCGCTTGTCGTCCCCTTATGCCATAGTTTTTACATCTCAATTGTCATTAGAAACCACATTTGTTTAAGCAAGTCAAACATACAGTATCAGCTATTTTTAGTAAATGAGGCTGAATGAACTGTTTCGCTGCCAGACAAGGCTCCACTGATATCCAGGTGTAGCAATCATACAAACAATCATACTTTAATATCGCTAAATTATTGCAATAATGGAGCTGGTCAACGACCACTCTTAGGTGATCGTTGAGAGCCTGACAATACAGGAAATACTGAGGTCTTATATACTGGACCTAAAAATGCGTAGTCATGGCTAGTTCCATCCCTCCCCGGCAGATCAGGGAGCTACCTTGTTCCTGGATGGTTGGGAGAAGTTGCTCTCGGATGATGTGTTGGTACCATTCTTTATTCATGGCTGTGTTCTTAGACAAAATTGTAAGTGAGCCCACTCCCTTGGCTGAGAAGCAACCCCACACATGAATGGTCTCAGGATGCTTTACTGTTGGCATGACACAGGACTGATGGTAGCGCTCACCTTGTCTTCTCCGGACAAGCTTTTTTCCGGATGTCCCAAAAAAGGACTTTACCCCAGTCCTCAGCAGTCCAATCCCTGTACCTTTTGCAGAATATCAGTCTGTCCCTGATGCTCTTCCTGGAGAGAAGTGGCTTCTTTGCTGCTCTTCTTGACACCAGGCCATCCTTCAAAAGTCTTCGCCTCACTGTGCGTGCAGATGTACTCACACCTGCATGCTGGCATTCCTAAGCAAGCTCTGTACTGTTGGTGCCCCGATCCCGCAGCTGAATCAACTTTAAGAGACGGTACTGGCGCTTGCTGGACTTTCTTGGGCGCCCTAAAGCCTTATTCACAACAATTGAACTGCTCTCCTTGAAGTTCTTGATGATCCGATAAATGGTTAATTTAGGTGCAATCTTACTGGCAGCAATATCCTTGCCTGAAGCCCTTTTTTGTGCAAAGCAATGATGACGGCACATGTTTCCTTGCAGGTAACCATGGTTGACAGAGGAAGAACAATGATTCCAAGCACCACCCTCCCTTTGAAGCTTCCAGTCTGTTATTCAAACTCAATCAGAATGACAGAGTGATCTCCAGCCTTGTCCTCATCAACACTCACACCTGTGTTAACGAGAGAATCGCTGACATGATGTCAGCTGATCCTTTTGTGGCAGGGCTGAAATGCAGTGGAAATGTTTTTTGGGAATTCAGTTCATTTGCATGGCAAAGAGGGACTTTGCAGTTCATTGCAATTCATCTGATCACTGTTCATAACATTCTGGAGAATATGCAAATTGCCGTCATACAAACTGAGTCAGCAGACATTGTGAAAATGAATATTTGTGTCATTCCTAAACCTTTGGCCACGACTGTATATATACACTACTGTTCAAAAGTCACTTAGAAATGTCCTTGTTTTTGAAAGTAAAGCACATTTTTAGTCCATTAAAATAACATCAAATTGATCAGAAATACAGTGTAGACATTGTTAAGGTTGTAAATGACCATTGTTGCTGGAAATGGCTGATTTGTTTGGGAATATCTATATAGGCCCATTTTCAGCAACCCTCACTCCTGTGTTCCAATGGCACATTGTGTTAGCTAATCCAGATTTATCATTTTAAAAGGCTAACTGATCATTAGAAAACCCTTTTGCAATTTTGTTAGCACAGCTAAAAACTGTTGTGCTGATTAAAGAAGCAATAAAACTGTCCTTCTTTAGACTAGTTGAGTATCTGGAGCATCAGCATTTGTGGGTTCAGTTACAGGTTATTATATATGTATATATATATAAAGGGTCAATGCTCTGATTGATCTATTTGGCAGACAATTTTGGCTTTGTTGAAACATGTAAGACATTTACATTACATTTAAGTCATTTAGCAGACGCTCTTATCCAGAGCGACTTTCCAGATGCAGATGAAGCCTAGTCCTGGACAAAAAATCTTAATACAAAATACTTTTCATTCCAGGACTTTATGTGTCTGGTAAACCAGCCTGGCCTATCTCTGATTGGCCAGGCTGGGAAAAGAAAACAAGTTGAGAATGCTGCCTGAGCCATCACGTTGCTTTGTACGTTTACCTTTCTGGCACAGACAGTAAACAGGGATTACCCCGCAGGCAGTGGTTTGACAAAAGGGACGTGGTTTCCCAAAATTGCTTATTACTGGGGTTTCCTATAAACACAAGACAGACTATAAAACAGAAGTGGATCTCAAGGTAGGAATCAGACATGAAGATGAAGGCTTTGGTGAGATCTCTCCTCTTGCTCAATGTGGCCTGCCTGCTGGTCAGAGGTCAGACCCAGACTGAGACTAGGTATGAAGACGTCATCACAGCTGCTTCAAATCAGATGCTTCCTGTGGAAGAGCAGGCTTTCGGTCGTTTCTGAACCAGCTGGAAGTCGAGACTGAGTATTCTGACAGTATGAACGTTTCCCTCCTTTTATTTACACAGTGCTGAGGGGCACAACAACGTTTACGTGTCATGGTTTGTTAAATAGTTTTCTTTCATTCAAGTCAAGCAATAATTGTCTGTTTAATATGTAACAACATGTACATGAAAAAGAAATAGACTCAATGGGAGGAGAATGACCATTGAAAGAATTGACAATAAATACTGTGGGTTTTTTCTCTGATCCCAGTTGAATACAGAGGATGTGGACCAGTCTGAGGTGACTGTAAGGTTGAGCTTCCCCCTGCAGGAGACGCTCTGCATTAAGGCACAGGGGCAGCAAGGCCAACCATGCCCTCTGAAGAAAAACTACAGTCACAAAAGTTGCACAAGTCATATTTAGAATTCAGTTTAACTCTCTCTCACTACCCCCTCTCCCCTCTCTCTTCTCTCTCTATTTCTCCCCTCTCTTTCTCCTCCCTGCCCCCTCTCTCTCTCTTCATTTCACCAGCCGTTCCTCACTTCACTTCACACTCTGTAGGCCAGTGGGCTCTCCTAGCTCTGGTTGATTGGTGCTGTCCATCGTCCTGTGCCTGTTGGTGGGCATGGTGAGGAGGGTGTTCTGGACGCTGAAGACCGGCACAGAGCTGTAGCTCTTCGGCCTGATCATCAGTGTTGCCAGTGCTGGTTCAGGCCCTGCTTGGGCTTGCCGGCCCCAGATCATTGAAAACGCTTGTAAGAAAGAGGTTTCTCAATTATTATCCTATTAGGTGTTTTTGTCTGTTACATGTAATATCATCTGACATCTGTGAAACATGGGGTATACAGAGAGATAAAAAGAAAGAGTTTGTTAGCAGTTTCAGATGTAGATATACAGTATATTCTCTCTCGCAAGGCTATGGCAGTATTTGCATTAATTCATATCCTGCCTATATTTTTTAATAAATGGTTCACAGGCTACGTGAATATAACAGTGCAATACATGACACCGGGGTACATTATGCAAAGTTAATCTGCAGGGCATACAAATATTAAGGACACTTCCACACTGGTCTGATCAGTATTAAAGCAACATGACAGGTTGGTCTCTTGGCCTGCCACAGACCATAGGGTAGAGTGGTGCATTCTGCTGAGGCTGGAAAGAACAGAATGTTGAGACAGTTTGAGATGTAGTATAAATATAACCTGGCATGATGTTTAGGCTACTATACAACTGCAAGACCAAGATGAGTGCTGAACGACATATCAGCATGCACATATAATGCAACAATGTGGGTTCTACAATTGTCCTATTACTATTCCATCAAATGGATCACTCACACTATGCATCATCTTGACTCTCTTCCTTAAAATCAATATTAAAAACGTACTTAGTCAAAAGAAGACACCTCATAACCACATTTTTAATTCATGTTAAAAACCTACTACTTTGACCTGTGTTTCCCTGTGGATTCCCCATCAAAATCCGTCAGCTTAAGCAAGAGATATCAGTCCTCCGTGTGCCTATGTCGGCCTTGCGCATCTGCTTTGAAAGGTGGCAGAGCTAGAGCGGTGTTTGTCACTCTATTATGACCACTCTATGGAAAGGGGAGACTCTCACGAACACGAAGGTGTGTCATGGGACTCGTCTGAAGCTAACCCATACAAATGAATGGAAGTATGGAGGTAGTTTTGTGCAAACAAAAATAAGGGGTTAAATATGGGTCTAAAACAACATTCTTTATTTTTGGACTGTCTTTTTTGCCATTTATGAATGTTATTCAATGCATTTATATGGGCTATAGTAGCAAGGGCCAAATTCAACGGCTTAGACTTTTAGAGGCTAACACACTCTATGGGAAATAGAGGGTCCTACAGGTAACTCAGTCTAAATAGATGGTTTTTGAACAAGGCCAATGCACCGTCCCAAAGCAGTTAAGGCTGATAGGTAGCCTCTGCCACAGGTTTTCACCTCGAAGTGAGGTGAAAAGCCTGGCTGATAGGTAACCAAGATAAAACATCTGACCTTAAAACTTTCCATCACCAATTTCCAGATGCCTTCTGGTGCCCACAGTGGAGTGAAGAACAGTTGGGTTGTGTGGGCTGTATGCTTGAAAATGGCGACATTAGATGATAAGAAATAATCGTAGCCATAACATGCCTTTTCATGATTCAAACCTGATAGAGAGAGGTGGGATAGATATGAGGGATAGGAGAGAAAGTAAATGGAAGGTCAGACCAGTTAAAAATACAAACAGAATGTGTACCTTACACGATAACACTGTACATTTAATAGTTATTGGTCTTGCAACCGGTTGTCCTGGTTAGTAAGCCATGCACCCCAGTGGGTGGAGGCATGTTGCTTGTGCAATGCGACACGGAGATAAGCCTCTCATTTTACAATGGTGCTTGGTGGTTCAGTATATATGTTTATATATTTGAGAAACAGTTCATTGCAGTTAATTTGTATCTATGACTTCATAAGTAAGATATCTTCTGAAATGTGCAGTAAAGTGCAGTAAATTTTTTAAAGATTTCCGCACTACGAGGTCGAGCTAACACTCTGAAATTGTGAAAATGATGATAATGCCCTTTTTCGTAAGAGCTGAATTTCAGGCTGTTCAGGTGGGATGGAACTTTTGGCTGACATTTTTTATATAACCTTTATTTAGAAAGTAGGCAAATCAGTTAGAACAAATTCTTATTTACAATGACGGCATATCAAAAGGCCTACTTTATGGGGCAGACAACAGCACAATGGGCAAGAAGGTAGATACAACTATACATCCCACAAAGATGCCACAACTGTCAGTAAGGGTGTCCATGATTGAGTCTATAAATGAAGAGATGGAATAAAACTCTCCAGTTTGAGTGTTTTTTGCAGTTCATTCCAGTCGCTAGTTTCAGCAAACTGAAAAGAGGAGCAACCCAGGGACTTGTGTGCCGAAGAGGGTTTTATAAATAAGCATCAACCAGTGTGTCTTGCGACAGGTATACAGAGGTGACCAGTTTACAGAGGAGTATAGAGTGCAGTGATGTGTCCTATAAGGATCATTGGTGGCAAATCTGATGGCCGAATGCTAAAGAACATCTAGCCGCTCGAGAGCACCCTTACCTGTGATCTATAAATTATGTTTCCGTAACCTAGCATGTGTAACAGTATAGACTTTACGCCTGTCCCCTCGCCCCGACCTGGGCGCGAACCAGGGACGCTCTGCACACATCAACAGTCACCCTTGAAGCATCGTGACCCATCGCTCCACAAAAGCCGCGGCCCTTGCAGAGCAAGGGGAACCACTACTTCAAGGTCTCAGAGCAAGTGACGTCACCGATTGAAACGCCACTAACGCTAATTAGCTAGCCATTTCACATCGGCTACACATGGGTAGGGTGGTCATCTGAATCAGGGTTAAGATTGGCAGCTGAGGTGAAAGAGGAGCGATTACGATAGAGGAAACCAAGTCTAGATTTAACCTTAGCCTGCTGCTCGGCATTCTTCTTACCAAACCACGTGACCTTTGTTTTGGAGAACAAGATTAAGGGGAGAGAAAGCTTGTTGGACACTAAGAAAGCTTTTTTGTAGACATCATATGATTTCTTAATGTGATCTGATTATAATAGACCAATAGCTGTTCATCTGGGTAAAGGGGTGGGCTCTAGACTATACTATCAGCCATTCAGTGTGTATGTAAATATTTGACATTTTCCTAACGCCCACATGATCAGACTGAGCATTTCAAGGGCCAAAGGAGGCTCAGGGAAATAAATGATTAAAAATATATTTTGTAGTTATTTTCATTAAATAAACACACACAGTGATTTATTAGACATACAGTGATAATTTAAAAAATAACATTACAAAGACTGTATGGAGGCTTTAATAGAACATATTCTGCCTGAATGGGGTATTGTTTGCCTGTATTCTTTGGATTATCAAATGCTTGGAACAAATTGTGCTTGTTGACAAAACCGACCTGGTTGTCTTCATTGTTGTCAATAAGACTATTGTTATTGACCCTTGTCCGGGTCTCTGTACATTGTGTATTGTGTATGCTTGTGGTGATAAATCAATTATCCATGTTGGGATCAATAAACTACTACTACTACTACCATTACTACTACTACTACTACTACCACCACTACCACCACTACTACTACTACTACTACTACCATTACTACTACTACTACTACCACCACTACTACTACCACCACTACTACTACTACTACTACTACTACTACTACTACCATTACTACTACTACTACTACCACCACTACTACTACTACTACCACCACTACTACTACCACCACTACTACTACTACTACTACTACCACCATTACTACTACTACTACTACCATTACTACTACTACTACTACCACCATTACTACTACTACTACTACCATTACTACTACTACTACTACCATTACTACTACTACTACCACCATTACTACTACTACCACCACTACTACTACTACCACCATTACTACTACTACTACCATTACTACTACTACTACTACTACCACTAGTACTACTACTACTACCACTACTACCATTACTACTACTACTACCACTACCACTACTACTACTACTACTACTACCACTACCACCACTACTACCACCACCACTACTACTACTACTACTACTAATACCATTACTACTACTACCACCATTACTACTACTACTACTACTACTACCATTACTACTACTACTACTACCATTACTACTACTACTACTACTACTACTACTACCATTACTACTACTACTACTACTACTACCATTACTACTACTACTACTACCACCATTACTACTACTACTACTACTACTACTACTACCATTACTATCACTACCACTACTACTAGTACTACTACTACTACCACTACTACCATTACTACTACCATTACTACTACTACTACCACTACCACCACTACCACTACCACCACCACTACTACTACTACTACCATTACTACTACTACTACTACTACTACCATTACTACTACTACTACTACTATTACTACTACTACTACTACCATTACTACTACTACTACTACCATTACTACCACCACCACTACTACTACTACTACTACCATTACTACTACTACTACTACTACCATTACTACTACTACAAAGTCATGCGTCCTCCGATACACAACCCAACCAAGCCGCACTGCTTCTTAACACAGCGCGCATCCAACCCAGAAGCCAGCCGCACCAATGTGTCGGAAGAAACACAGTGCACCTGGCAACCTTGGTTAGCGTACACTGTGCCCGGCCCGCCACAGGAGTCGCTGGTGCGTGTTGACTCCAATGCTTCTCTCAGTTGTGTTAAGTTGGCTGGATGTCCTTTGGGTGGTGGACCATTCTTGATACACTTGGGAAAGTGTTGCAGTTCTTGAAACACTAAATCCGGTGTGCCTGGCACCTACTACCATAACCTGCTCAAAGGCACTTAAATCTTTTGCATTGCCCATTCACCTTCTGAATGGCAGACATACAGTGCCTTTGGAAAGTATTCAGACCCCATGACTTTTCCACATTTTGTTACATTACAGCCCTTTTCTACACACAATACCCCATAATGACAAATGTAAAAAATAAAAATAAAAATGTTAGCAAATTTATAAAAAATAAAAACCAGCAATGCCTTATTTACATAAGTATTCAGACCCTTTGCTATGAAACTCGAAATTGAGGTCAGGTGCATCCTGTTTCCATTGATCATTCTTGAGATGTTTCTACAACTTGATTGGAGTCCACCTGTGGTAAATTCAATTGATTGGACATCATTTGGAAAGGTCCCACAGTTGACAGTGCATGTCAGAGCAAAATCCAAGCCATGAGGTCGAAGGAATTGTCCGTAGACAGGATTGTTTCGAGCCAGAGATCTGGGGAAGAGTACCAAAACATTTCTGCAGCATTGCAGGTCCCCAAGAACACAGTGGCCTCCATCATTCATAAATGGAAGAAGTTTGGAACCACCAAGACTCTTCCTAGAGCTGCCCCCCCCCCACCAAACTGAGCAATCGCAGAGAAGGGCCTTGTCAGGGAGGTGACGAAGTACCCGATGGCCACTCTGACAGAGCTCTAGATTTCCTCTGTGGAGATGTTAGAACCTTCCAGAAGGACAACCATTTCTGCAGCACTCCACCAATCAGGTGTTTATTGTAGACTGGCCAGACGGAAGCCACTCCTCACGAAAAGGCACATGACAGCCCACTTGGAGTTTGCTAAAAGGCACCTAAAGCACTCTCAGACAATGAGAAACAAGATTCTCTGGTCTGATGAAACCAACATTGAACTCTTTGGCTTGAATGTCACATCAGGAGGAAACCTGGCACCATCCCTACGGTGAAGCATGTTGGTGGCAGAATCATGCTGTGGGGATGTTTTTCAGCAGCAGGGACTGGGAGACCAGTCAGGATCAAGGCAAAGATGAATGGAGAAAAGTGAAAAGTGCATAGAGATCCTTAAGCACACAGCCAAGACAACGCAGGAGTGGCTTCAGGACAAGTCTCTGAATGTCCTTGAGTTTCCCAGCCAGAGCCCGGACTTGAACCCAATCGAACATCTCTGGAGAGACCTGAAAATAGCTGCGCAGAAACGCTCCTCATCCAACCTGAGACAGAGCTTGAGAGGAGCTACAGAGCAGAATGGGAGAATATCCCCAAATACAGGTGCTCTAAGTGTAGCTTAAAATACTGTACTTTAAAATACTCAGAAATCCTGAAATATAACCCTTTTGGTTAGGCTGCCACTTGCGGTCTAACCAAAAGGGTTATCTTTGATTTCAGAGTATAAAATAAAAAAAATTATAATAGATGTTTTACGTTTGAATATTTTTTCCCCTGAACTGTATCTGACGACACCCAAACAAAACAAATCACACAACCTGTCTAAAGTGTCTGTGTAGGTTAACATGCTATGCAGGTGGCCCATTGGGCACAGACATAAATTCAATATCTATTCCACGTTGGTTCAACATAATTTCATTGAAATGACATGGGAACAACCAGTGTGTGCCCAGTGGGATGCTACTGAGCACTGGAAGTTTATAAGACACAACCATGAAGTGAGTGACAGAAGAGTTGCTCTTCTATCAAAAAATGCATATGTTATTTGTTTGAAGTTCATGTTTCTTGATGAAGTGAACATGCACTTCTTGTAATTATCTAATTATATTTTATACACATTTTCATCATATTTTTCATGATTGCAACAGAAGATTCAGATAAGAAGCAGAAAATTGAGGCTTAAAGGTGGGCAGAAAAGGTTCCAGGGGGGGGCAGCAGAGTTCTTCTCCCTAGAAGTGTCTCCATCGCACCTCCATGACTCTTCCGATCTGTTAAAGAAACTTAATAAGAACTTTGAGTTATGGTGGTTGAACAACTTTTATTTAGCTCTTTTTCTAAAATGCTGCCAATAACTTTGTTTTCTTACCTTCTGAATTGTTTGCAATTAGTTTTAATTAAAAATGGTTGATACACATTCTTATATGCCAATTGTTGAATGTTAATTATTACTAGTTATGTCCAGTTTGTTTATCACACTAGTAAACTGCAAAATATTTTTTTTTAAAGAGAATGGCTGTGCAATGCATTATTTATTAAATGTTTCATGGCAGTTCAGGAATACTACAGTATTTGAAAAGTTTGTTCCAATGCAAACATTGCCAAGGAAACTCAAGAAATGCATAGAACAGAATGTATATTACATGTTTTATTTCAAATCAAGTACATTAGATCTTGGGACACACTTCAATGATTAAATACACACAATAAGAATTCCTTTGCCTATTCAGTTACAGAAAACAAAATACAATGTGTATGATAAAGCTTTGCTGAAAACAAGTTATTTTGGCATTGTTCATTCTCAGCTAGTGTTTCTTAAATTAAACAAAACAAACAAAAAGAACAAACCTAAGCAACAAAGAATAGATGGCTCAAATTCTATTCAACACTAAGAATATGAAAACGTAGCACCTTGTACCAGTCAACATGTTTTTTTTGGGGGGGGGGGGGGGGGGGGGACTGGTTTGTAGTGAATAAGAAGCAATGATATTGAATGGGGAGCCTCAAGGATGGAATTAAATAATAATTAAACATAAATGAAAAGGGTATAGAACATTTCCCCTCCCCAACTGATTATTTTGGACTGGGGAGGCGGACAGTACAGAACAAAACACTTTGATCAGATTAATTCTGTCATCAGGTGAAAGTGATTTGACTACTTTGATGTCAAATATCAGTCTGTTGTAGTTCATGTTACTCAGGACTCATCAACAATATTAGAATACAAGTCCCACTGTATACTTGGTGCCAAAACATGACAATCCTGCCAAAAAAAATACTGTACATTATGTGCTGCTAAAATACAAAGTAAAATGAGCTCTGACGGTTTCAATGGTTTCTAATAAGAACTAAAGCACTGCTCAAAATAAAGCAAAATAATCAAATAAAAAAAGATAGGGAGAGGCAGTGCAATCTAGCTATGGAAACTGGCAAGACTCATGAACTACCACGTCTCCCCTAAAACTCATTACATCAGTAAAACAAATGGAACACCAACAGCAATACCATATGTGGCATTGACTAGGCCTATAATGTTACTTAAAACATTGACAGACATTCCCCACTAATTGGTGAACTTTTGCTGACCAGAGGTAACAACAACCAGGTCTGTGATAGGCCCACGGTATGGATGATAACAATCCTACATATGGTTATTATATATAGTGAGAGAGGCCATTCAGGAAGGGAGTTCCACTCACTGTTCCTTTGAGACCTCGGCTTGATCGAAAATATAGTTTGATGCAGGTCTCTAGCAATATCATTTTTATTTTCAAATCAGTGCAAAACTTTTGAGTCAACGTTAGCTTAGCATAGTTAGGTTGATGTCTACATCCACACCACTTCAAAACACAAATGAAAAAAACTAAATGAAGGGAAAAAGTTGTCAAACACATATACTCTCTAGTCTTACAATAGTGGTCCTGTTTGGCTCAGTTGGTAGAGCATGGTGCTTGCAATGCCAGGGTTGTGGGTTTGATTACCACCGGGGGACCAAAACAAAAATGTATACACTCACTACTGTAAGTCACTCTGGATAAGAGCAGCTGCTAAATGACTAAAATGTTGTGGAGGATACAGAGATATACATATAGGTGTGGGCTAGTTTATTGTAGCAGTAATGGAGCTTTAGTATAATGTTTCAATAAACTGTTCTGGCTACAGTACCAATGATACATCATGCCACGTATTTCTAGGGAATTCAGCATTTACATGCAGACAAGTGTGCTCTCCTTTGAGTTGTACTGTACTGATGAAACAAGCAACATGAAGGATTGTTTCATTTCAAAGTTGCATATCCAAATATGTTTTGTCAAAGGCAATTCAACAAAAATATATATTTTTTTAAATCAGTTTTGTTCAATGTTGTATGAGACATACATTAAGGAAAACAAGTTAGATTTACATGGGTGCCTTCAAGATTTCTGTTAAGACATTCCGTTATTAACATTAGATCCCAATCATATTTGGTATGAATGTATTTAGTATAAAGATTATTTTTCAACAATAAATACTAAATGAAATATATTAAAGTAACTGTCCAGTTACCAGATTTCTATGAAATATGACATATAGTGAATTACAATACGAGAGAAATAGTTGTTTTCCTTCCACAGTTTTTGAATGAAGAATGTAAAATTATTTTTATAAAAAGAATGATATTCTGTGTTGGAATGGTGTGGGCATACCCCAACAACAGAATGGTGTGGGTGTATACCGGTCATTAAAAACATTAATGTGAGTAGACCGCTGATTGGCCAGCTCACATCATCCTCTATAACCCTCAATCTCAACTCTGGATTTCGAAGTTAGTTCCACTGCATTTTTTCATTGTACCCTCTAATCAGGGACTAATTTAGACTGTGGACACCAAGTGTGTGCAATTAACTATCAGGTAGAACAGAAAACCAACAGGTTTAACCCTCAAGATCTGATTGCTGTAATTGCAAAATAATAATAAAGTTCACTTGTGTGTACATAGGGGAAAGTGTTTTGTAAACAAAATGTTGAGCACTACATGCAAAATCAATGTATACAACAACACTTCTTGATTTACTGTACATAATATGCAACCCTCCATAGCTTATTCTCATACCTACCCACAACAATGTAGTTACTGCCTCTGCAAATATGTCATCTTGATGTATGTACCTTTGTCAAGTATAACACCCCTGTTGCCAGTGGAGACTGTACATGGAAGATACTTTGATACAAAATAATCAAGTTATTATATGTTGAATCCTGTCTTAGAGTCACCCAGGATATTAAAGAAAGAGAATAATATTGGGCCCATTTATATCAGACAGCAGCTTTTAATGAGATTTTATCCTGTTTACAATTGTGGTTAATTAATCTAGCGCATCTGTAGGCTTTTGTCATATTTTCTAGTGGGGTCCTATCTGTAGTAGCAGTAGTATAGTTGCAGCCTGCTTCATGTCACTGTTTTCAGTACTTTTCCATCTTCCCCAAGGATTAAAACTGCCCCAAGGACTAAAAACAACTAAACTTAAATATTCATATAGAGGTAAGACGCTAAAGTGTATTTACAAATGTCAAGCAATAAGTAAGGGCCAAATATGCCAATGTAGAATTTTGCACTTAACTTTCCTCATATAGTGAACATGGTCAGGCAGCTAGTATGATACACCTTCACTCCAGTCTCTTCAGCACCAGGAAAGACACCATTTCCACCATGAGAAAGTGAACCCAGACCCATATTGTAAACCTCCCAAATGCACAAATCAAACTTATATATATATATATATATAAAAAAACATGAATATGCAACAAAAGTGTGACAGGTTTTGCTGTGTACCATGCTCAAGCCTGCCTTGCAAGTGTCCTAGCTGTGCATGCCACTCTTTCCCAGAGTCCCAAAGCGTGCGCGCACACACACACACACACACACACACACACACACACACACACACACACACACACACCTCTATGAGCGATGTAAATACATTCTATAACAAAACAATGACATGGAGAGGGACGGAAGACATACAGTTGGTTTCCCTGACGACAAAACCTCCTGATGTGATAGGAGGAGAGGCATGGAGACAGTGGTTATCCAATGAGTTCCCCAGCTGCCTGTGCTGTGTGACGTCATAAAGGTCCTATCTATCCTATACTCCAAAAAGATCATCTAAGGCCACAATGTTCATCCAGAAAGGAAAGTGTAAACACTGCAAAAGAAGAGAAAAGACAGTCAGCCACACATCCCTTGTGGGATATATTTTTTTTAAAGGTCCATAATGTAATTGTGTATGACCCGACTGTTTTCAGACAGACATTTTAGTCATTGAAAGCAAGTCTGATAAGCAGTAGATCCATTATATGCGCAATATTTCTGTTTCCCCTCCACAAGTTTAATTTTTGCTTCTTTTACATTCGGATTTGTACATCAGCTCCAAACAGCTGAAAAATATTTTTGGTTATAAAGCCATTTCATATTTTTGGCTATAAAGATATTTAATATTTTGGGCTATAAAGATATTTCACAGTGGTTTAGATGGTACAACAATTCTCTATATTTGCTTGATGTCACAAACTGAAATCTGGCGAACATTTTAGAATTTTAGAAAACAGGAAAAGGCAGGGCTATTTCTACATATTGTACATTTAAGAAAAGCAAAAAGAGTAGTACTAGATAGAAGATAATTTTCTGACAATATTAGCCTATAGATTATGGAGGAGTGTCCGTGTGTAGGAAATAGAGATGTGATGGAACAAACCCATTTATTTAAGGCACTTCAATAGCTACTCCTAGAGTCCTGTTTAGGAGTCGACCCACTGTTGAGGATTTCCTCTTCCTCTGCATCCCCCTCCTCTTCCTCCGTCCAGCCTCCCAGACGCAGCGAGGTGGGCATATTAGACAGGCTGACTGCTGTGTGGACGCTGTGCGTCTGAGAACCTGATTGCGTAGATAGAGGGTCGGAACATAGACAGTTGGACAACTGGATGTCATAAGCTAAAAACTATCAACTACCAAACACGCTCCATCTGACGTTAGCCAAGTTCTTATGTAAGTAAAAACAGATGAATGACTGTTTCGTACCAGCGTTGCTGCTTAGCTCTCTCATTGGCACTGGGTTCTGCCACTGGCCGAATGTCCTCTGGTGGGGGAGTGAGTTCTGTTGGTGGACCTAAGGACAGAGTGGAACACACGTCACACACTCGGTGTGTGTGTGTGTGTGTGCGTGTAGAAAGGTAAATGAAAAGAAGGACCCTGAGGCCACCTCTTCGAGGTTACCTACCTCATGCATGTAAATAGCATGGAGACTCATCTCAGCCGAGGCAAACTCTGATAGCAATGTAGTGCTCTTCATTCGAGAATCACTCCCTGACATGCTGAGGAAATAAAAACAAGCTATTATCAGCAAGTCTAAAAAAAAACATCTAAGTACATCACTTCATTCACAGACTATGAACTAACCTCATATTCAATCAATAATGCACCTTCGACAAGCAGGTACTGTATCAAATCAATCAACACTTTTGCATTATGGATGAACCTAGACAACAGTGTTGTGTTTGCAGTGTGTGTTTGCAGAGCATGGTGTCGGTCTACCTACCTGTCGATGATGGTGCGGTCACTGCAGTACATGGTGCTGTCGGGGTGGGTGGAAGGCAGATGGACATGCGAGCGGGAGCGGCTGGCGTGGGGGAGCTGAGAGTGGGAGCTGGATAGCGAGGCCAGGACGCTGGCGGCGGCAGAGGCAGCCGTGCTGGGAGGAACGAAGCGGCGGTCTCGGCCTGGTAGGCCTGACGCGGTCAGCACAGGGTGGGCCAGGACACTTGCCAATAGGTTGTCAGGCTGGACAGGAGAACATAACCCAGAGGGCAGTATACAAGCAAATTGTCAAGATATAACTCAACATACTGTAATCCAATAACAAACCTTAGACAAATTGCAATACATTGACATCATTGTTGGATGAAACAGTTGAATGACTAGCAGAGTCTGGTTGCCGTTATAGTGTTGAGGCAAAAATCTACCTGTGTACTAACTGTGACTGACAATGAATTAGCTGCATGGGGATGTGGGGAGTTACTGTAGTTACTAACTTCATTGCCGGACCCGTTGGAGAGCAGTGAGGAGCAGAGCGGGGCCTCAGAGAGCAGCAGCTGGGTGGGGGGTCCTCCCTGGGCGTCCTGGTGCACCTTCTCCTTTAGATGGCTGATGAACACTGAGCTCTCCTGGGGGGGCTGCCAACGGGGGTTCTTGATGGTGAAGTGCATCAGAGACAGCTCAGTCTTGCCGTTCTCAGCCTGCTGGTACACAGACGCCTCCGTCTGGCCCTCAGACATCCACTGAAACAGACAACGTGTGACAATTACTCACTGGAACAATGCAATATTGATTTTTTTTTACTATGGGGCCTCCCGAGTGGTGCAGCGGTCTAAGCCTTTGCATCACAGTGTTGTGGCATCACTATAGCCTGGGGTTCCATTCCAGGTTGTGTCACAACCGGCCGTGATCGGGACTCCCATAGGACGGCGCACAACTGGCCCAGCGTCGTCCGGGTTAGGGGAGGGTTTGGCCGTTGGGCTTTACTTGGCTCATTGCGCTCAAGTGACTGCGTGCCGGGCACCTGCAGTTTTACTTCAGTCGTCAGTTGATAGGTGTTTCCTCTGACACATTGGTGTAGCTGGCTTCTGGGTTAAGCGAGCGGGTGTAAGAAGTGCAGCTTGGCGGGTCATGTTTTGAAGGAAGCATAACTCGACCTTCGCCTCTCTTGAGCCCGTTGGGGAGTTGCAGTGATGAGACAAGATAGTAATTGGATGGCAATTGGATATCACGGAATTATGGAGAAAAAGAGGGTAAATAAACAAAAAATAAAAATAACTATGCATAAGTGACTAATATCAGGAGAGGACGCATTCACATTAATTTCTGATGCAATAATGATGACCTGGTGATCACTGACCTAAAATCAGCAGTGAGAATCTTCATTTCAACAAAGTAATGACAATACTTTCCATATCAAAGTCCCTTTCCCATACCCTAAATTACAGGCACTAACCAGAGGGTTTCCATGACGACGGATGTCCATCTGTGCGAAGGAGCAGATGTCTCCGACCCCAACTACCTCCACAGTGAAGTTCCTGAAGAAGTCGATGATGTCCAGGGACTTGTTCCTCAGGAGGAAGATGAGAATGAAGGGCGTGACGATGGGGCTCAGCAGCTCCTCCAGGATAAACAGCTAAACAGACAGACAGACACACACAGACACAAAGACAGACAATACTGAATGAGGATTTGGCGCTTTTCAGACTTGAGATCTGCATCCTTAACTTGAATTTTTTACATAGCCTATGTCATTCACTGATTGTTAATGAGAGAGTTGCGAGTAAAGTAAGCACTTTGATCAAGTCTGAATACTTTCCATTGTGTCCCCCAAACAAATGATTAAAGTGGCATAAGATGAATTAGTTCCTGTGTGGAAAGTGACATACAATATTATGGTGAGGTCATATGAATTGGAGTGTACAAGAATAAGTTAATACAATTAAAGCACTAGTTTAGGCATTGATCAAATCTTCAGCAAACCCTTACATGTGTGTTACAAGTAGGGCTGTGGTGGTCACGAAATTTAGTCAGCCGGTGATTGTCAAGCAAATAACTGTTGGTCTCATGGTAATTGACCATAAATTAACATAAACATATTTAACATCTCCTGGCTTTCACACCATTAAAAAAAGTATTATAAATCCATGTAATACAGTCTACACCTTCACAATAAATCTATGATTTATTTTAGACAGGTCTAAAGAAACATGATATTTCAAAAATAAAGTATATTTCAGAAGAAAAGCAGAGCATACTCTTGAGTTGTCCTTATGTTTTGCGGCAAATCCAAGATGGCACGATGTCAAGTCGTTTGTCTGTGACTAGTACATTTTAACCTACTAATAACCTATTTATTTATGGTTGAGTAACTTCCTTGTTGTGTAGTGCAAACTTTTTTGTTTTTGCTGGTGTAAAGATCACAGGTCCTCCTCAACTTGGCACTTCATTACTTGAAGTTAACCAAAGTAACCCTATCTCTGGCTGGCCTGAGTTCCTCCTTCATCCGCGGAGCGGCTCGTCCAAGCTGCTCCTTTTTGCTCTTCGCCTGGCTGGCCTGAGTTCCTCCTTCATCCGCGGAGTGTCTCGTCCAAGCTGCTCCTTTTTGCTCTTCGCCTGGCTGGCCTGAGTTCCTCCTTCATCCGCGGAGTGTCTCGTCCAAGCTGCTCCTTTTTGCTCTTCGCCTGGATGTCAGTGGCAGCTCAACAATCCCCAACCCGTTCTCTCAATCGACCTCAACACCCAATCTACTCACATGCGCAAACACTCACATTCAGACTCATACATACACGCTGTCCCTCTCTCCCCTTACCTTTGTTGGCCTCTATTTTTTACATTTGTCAGAGAAAATGACAATTTTCGTGGTATTGCTTTGTGCACTGACTTTACTGAACTCTGGAGAAAACGAACATTGTCGCTGGGTGAGTACATCTGACAATGTGCTCTCCTGTCCATTAGACATTTTGTCTGCAGGAACTCGCTCTTTTTCACTCAGTCCACTCGTCCATGTGTCTATGTATTTGTGGCATGATGTGAACAGTACGAATGTGTCACTACCAAAGTCTAATGGTTTTAAATGACTGTTTTGTATTGTCCGGAAACTCATTTGTAGAATTCGCTTGGATTAGGTCTCTTAAAAAAGAGAAGTCGTGCAAGGTTATTAAACAGAGGTGCCTAGTTATTCTTCTTTTGTTGATATCAGGTAACGTGCAACCTAACCCTGGCCCTGATATGCAATGTCTCCAAACCCCCTCTGATTTTAAATCAAGATCTGGTTTTGGTATTTTTCATTTAAATTTACGCAGCCTGTTGTCAAAAATTGATGGGGTTAGGATTTGGGCTAAATCAACTGATGCTGATGTAATTGTGTTTTCTGAAACCTGGCTCAGAAAGTCTGTTTTTGATAAGGATATTTGTATAAGTGGTTACAATATTTATCGCACTGATCAAGTTAAGAAAGGTGGGGGTGTGGCTATATATGTAAAATCTCAATTCCCTGTAAGTGTGGCAAAGTCTGAAACTATTTGTAAACAGTTGGAATTTATTGCTTTGAATATTGAGGTTTCAAAGGGTCTCTCTATAACTGTGATTGGCTGTTATAGACCCCCCTCTGCTCTCTATAACTGTGATTGGCTGTTATAGACCCCCCTCTGCTCTCTATAACTGTGATTGGCTGTAATAGACCCCCCTCTGCTCTCGGTGATGCATTTTCTTATTTGACGCACCACCTTACGTCTACATTTCTTTGCAGTGAAATGATCTTGATTGGTGATCTCAACTGGTGATGGTTAAAGCCGGTGTCTGATGATTTAAAAATGTTTTGTAATTCTATGAATCTTACCCAGTTGATTAACTCAACCACTCGCCCAAATCTTAAATGCCCAGATAAATCTACCCTGATTGACTTGATATTGACAAATGTTCCACATAAATATTCTGCGGTTGGTGTTTTTTTGTAATGGTTTAAGTGACCATTGTGCTGTTGTTTCTGTTAGAAATACTAAGGTTCCTAAGACAAACCCACATTTTTTTTACTAGATTACTTGTAGTTTTTCATGTTGTTTGTCTGTAATTTTTGTAATGACTTGGTGCTGCCTATCTTGGCCAGGACGCTCTTGAAAAATAGATTTTTAAATCTCAATGAGCCCTTCCTGGTTAAATAAAGTTTAAATAAAAATAAAAAGTTAGGTCCTGATGAGGCTATGCCAAATGGCTATGGGCTACACTAGTTAATTTAGAAGACAGGATTTGCCTAGTTAAATAAAGGTTAAATAAAAACAGATATATCAACATCAACTGTTCAGAGGAGAATGTGTGAATCAGGCCTTCATGGTCAAATTGCTGCAAAGAAACCACTACTTAAGGACACCAATAATAAAAAGAGACTTGCTTGGGCCAAATTTGAGAATGTTGGTTCCAACCGCCGTGTCTTTGAGAGACACAGAGTAGGTGGACAATCTCTGCATGTATATTTCTCACTGTAAAGCATGGAGGAGGAGGTGTTACGGTGTGGTGGTGCTTTGCTGGTGACACTGTCTGATTTATTTAGCATTCAAGGCAGTTAACCAGCACGGCTACCACAGCATTCTGCAGCGATACACCATCCCATCTGGTTTGGGCTTAGTGGGACTATCATTTGTTTTTCAACGGGACCATGACCTAACACACCTCCAGGCTGTCTAAAGGCTATTTTACCAAGAAGAAGAATGATGGAGTGCTGCATCAGATGACCTGGCCTCCACAATCACCTGACCTCCACCAAATTGAAATGGTTTGGGATGAGTGGGACTGCAGAGTGAAGGAAAAGCAGCCAACAAGTGCTCAGCATATGTGGGAACACCTTCAAGACTGTTGGAAAAGCATTCCAGGTGAAGCTGGTTGAGAGAATGCCAAGTGTGCAAAGCTGTCAAAGGCAAAGGGTGGCTAAAAGAATCTCAAATATATTTTGATTTGTTTAACACTTTTTGATTACTACATGTGTTATTTCATAGTTTTGATGTCTTCACAATTATTCTACAATATAGAAAATAGTAAAAAGAAAAGAAAAACCCTTGAATGAGTGGGTGTTCTAAAACGGTTGACCAGTAGTGTATACTAAATAATATATAGGTGACATTTGTTTTGATTTAGAAGAGACCATTATCATGCACCTGTATCGAAACAGGGGCAGCGGGGAAAAAGACATGTCATCTACGTACTTAAATAGCGAATGGAGGATGCTTTTTCCCATGGTTCATTTTCATGCCAGCCAGGTAGGCTATATTCCAGTTTTAAAGAGAAGCAATGAGCTTAATATTAGGAAAGTTGAGAAATATAGTAGGCTTAGCCTATAGAAAGCTAATAGGATCCTCCTATTTCTATTAGCGGCCATCACTGTTTTCTTCCACAATTGCATAGCCTATAGAAATGTTGCACAATATGAGCTCTCACGAAGTGTTTGATTCGATTTTTGATTACATTTGCATTGATGTCAGAGTGACAGTTACCAAGTTTGGTAGGCTACTAATGACCCGCAGCAGAATCAGAGCTTGGAGAAGCCTAATTACCGTGACTAAACGGTAATGTGGAATTTGACTGCCTTCATGACTCATGACTACCAGTGTGGCGGTAATACGGACACCGCAACAGCCCTAGTTACAAGAGCATTTCAATTTCAGATCGTATGTCATAAAGTCATACACTGACCAGCTGAATCCAGGTGAAAGCTATGATTCCTTATAGATGTCACTTGTTAAATCCATTTCAATCAGTGTATATGAAGGGGAGGAGACAGGTTAAAGAAGGATTTTTAAGCATTGAGACATGGATTGTGTATTAGTGCCATTCAGAAGGTGAATGGGTAAGACAAAATATTTAAGTACTTTTGAACAGTGTATGGTAGTAGGTGCCAGGCACCTGTTTGTGTAAAGAACTGCAACGCTGCTGGGTTTTTCACGCTCAACAGTTTCCCGTGTGAATCAAAAATGGTCCACCACCCAAAGGACATCCAGCCAACTTGACAATAGTGGGAAGCATTGGAGTCAACATGGGCCAGCATCCCTGTGAAATGCTTTCGACATCTTGTAGTCCATGCCTCGACGAATTGAGGATGTTCTGAGGGCAAAAGGGGTGCAACTTAATATTAGGAAGGTGTTCCTACTGTTTTGAACACTCTGAATAGTTCAGTAGTTTCATTCTATCTAAGCTGCAGCCAATGAGCAGTCTCTATTTACTGTCTGGCCCTTCTCACCCACCGCTTTGTACTGGAACAGCTGTGCCACCTCGTCCCGGGTCTCGCTCTTGTTGGCGTTGCCCCTCCAGTGGTCTGGCATGTAGTGGATGTGAGCAAGCACACACTGCAGCAGCTGCTCCGGGCACCACACCATGTGTTCGTCTGGGATGAAGGACCTAGGAGGAGGGCATATTCACATACATCATCTCTCTATTTCACACAACATATTATATGGATTATGGACAGACTGGTATGTCTGGGGGTTTAACATAGGCTGAAATATTCTCTAACAAAGATGTTTCCTTCTGCTCCCTCGCTCATTACTGTCTGTTAGAACTGGTGGGGTGACAACAATATGGTGGAATCAAGGTGGAGGTGTTGCATACCAACTCTGCAATGGGAAGGGGTAAGGAACGCATTTTTCAAATGATACACAGCCACAAATCACTGCAAGATCATCCCGAGAGGTCACCATTCCCCCTGTCCCCTGGCTTACCTGGTGATGGTGATAACCACTCCCAGCACGGTGATGGCGGTCAGGATGTGCTGCACGGTCAAGACATCCTCATCATACACGGTCAGTGCGATGAGCACGGCCAGCACAGAGCCCGAGAAGAACGCCACGTTCTTGGCCAGCACGGTGAGGAGCGGCGAGGTGAACGAGTTCATGTACTTGGAGATGGGCTTGTAGCCGCGGCCTAGCCTGCCGTGCAGCTCGTGGTCCAGCTCATTGAAGTGGCGCAGGTAGAGGCGGCCGAACATAGACCAGCGGCGTGCTCCCAGACTCCCTGGCTCCCTCCTGATGATCTCGGTGTAGCTGAAGAAGGCGTAGAGCACCTGCCACACCAGGATGAAGGGGCAGAGGAGCAGGTTGGCCACGCCTAGTAGAAGAATGATCCGGCTCAGCTGCTGGGCCAGCTCCAGACGGTTCCCTGCTCGCTTGTACTTGGGGTGCAGGTTCCATTTGTTCTGGAACAGCGACCCCGGACCCCAGAAGAGAATCAGCTCAAAGTTGTACTTGAGGCCCTGGGTGAGGAACACCAGGTTTCCCAGAAGGGGGAGCTGAAGCTGTACAGGTAACAGTGACTTATTGACCATGGCCACCATGTAGTTCTTGAATCGCAGGATGCGGTGGTAGATGTCCAGCTCAGTTAGCTCCTTCTTGTGGATACACATCTGCTGCTCCCGCTGCAGGCTGATCAGACGGTCCTGGACCTCCTGCCATGTGAAGTTACACAGCTCGTCCTGGAAAGGGGAGAGGTCAAAGGTGTTCAGACTTTGTACCCTGATATGAGGGATACCTACTTGCAGGTAAGCTGGGTGGGTATAACAAACATTTTTCTTTATATCTTTTGAAATCAATGGATTCCAAGAAAACTGACAACTACAGTAAGCTAAAATGGTCTGAAAAATCAGCATACCACTGTTTCATGAGACTGTAGGATCAAACGTAAAATAGGGTCAATTATCCCTTAATGTGTTATTCCTGGTCACTGAAACCTTTAAGGTGGACATAAAAAAAGCCTTACCATGCTGATCTTCAGTGCTTTGATGTAGAACTGGCGTATCTCCCAGTAGCTGAGGATGTTGCAGAAGACCTTGATCATCCGGTAGACCCAGAAGATGGTCGCCATGATGAGCAGGAAGATGATCCAACTGTTCTCCTGGATCCTGGGGAAAAGAAGGGATGAAATAATTCATATTTTTAATCTCTGTTTGACATTAATGGTTAATTTCAATGAATGGAAACTGCATGTGTATAGAGGGTATTAAACATTAGGAACACCTTCCTAATATTGAGTTGCACCCCTCTTTTGCCCTCAGAACAGCCTCAATTCGTCGAGGCGTGGACTCTACAAGGTGTTGAAAGCGTCCCACAGGGATGCTGGCCCATGTTGACTCCAATGCTTCTCACAGTTGTGTCAAGTTGGCTGGATGTCCTTTGGGTGATGGACCATTCCTGATACACAAGGGAAACTGTTGAGCGTGAAAAACCCAGCAGCGTTGCAGTTCTTGACACAGTCAAACAGGTGCACCTGGCACCTACTACTATACCCCTTTGGATGATGATGCAGGCCATGCATAGAAGGTCAAAATTATTTATTTGCACCATTGATGTATGACCATAACTAACTATCTACAAATGAGAGTAAAGGAGCCTTATAAATCTGTTAGTTTAAGACTCCTCACAGGTGACCTGAACCAACCTTATAGTGTAATGTATGTTGTTCATTAGTGCATCATTAGTGGGGGGGGGGTTCCCTAATGCTGGAAGTTTGGGAACCCCTGATCTAGGTAACCACCCTGGTAAACATATTCAGGAGAATGAACAATGAACATAAACATACATTCAGGAGTTTAATTTGGAAGTTTAAAAAACTAAAACAAACAACGTGACAAAGTTAGGCTACTTTTGAATTTGTGTGACATCTTTTTCATTTCCAGACCAATTCAAATGTTAAAATAGAGAGGAGTTAGGGGGAGGATGGGAGAGCAGGCAAAGTCTGTGGTTTTAAATGATGGGACATGCTGTTCCTCGATTAGAATTCCTAGCAGTGGTGTGTCATCATCTTCGTCTAAACACCCATTCAGTCATGGAGGGTTCTTAGAGAAGGGATTCGGGGGGGCAGCCTAAGATTGTGTTTGTGTGCAGAACCAGATTAATGATATGAAAACAGGAAAGCTTGTTTATCCATATTGGAAAGAAATGTGGCTGTGGTGGGGGTGGAGGGGACTGGGTCTAGCAGCAGAGCTTGGGTGTGTCATGGGGTCCACAGACTGCCTGCCCAGACCTCAAGAGTGACTCCTTTCAGCTACTCAGTGAGATGTCCCTGTGTGAGACTTACCATGTCGGGGCTATCCATTACATTGTTTTCCCTGGTATTAATCTGAACACAGTGCACTGATACACAAATAACCTGCTTCAAGAACCTGTCATCAACTACAGGCTGACGGTGTTGCAACTTGCCTCATGTTTCCAAGTGTTTTAGGCCGAGGCTATGCGGATGATTTAGTATTTTGAAATAAACCATTCAAATGTATTTGCAGGGAACTTAATTCATATTTCAGATTTGTCTGACAGAGAAGTCATGACTACCAAAGCCTTTGCTCGGTAGGTCTAACTAACTAAGCTCTTCAACACAAGGGTTCACCTAGTTCACAGCACACAAGGCTAACTAAAATAACTTTGGATCAAATTTAATTAAAACAGCAGCCCTCCCTCAGTCCATTGAACACAATTAGACTTACATGCCAATAGCACTCCAAATTAATTAAATTAATGTCAACTTCCAATTAGATAATAGAAAATGACAATGATAAGACTTCACCACTCAAAAGAGCTCATATCGCAATTAGCATCTCTGATAAACAAGAAAATGATTTCTTCATCATAATGTTCTGAGTGGAAGTATAACCCACAGGCAATGTGAAAGTAGGCCAGAGCTCTGCGCTCCACAGTGTATCTCTATGAATGTGAGCATGTCTTACAGTAAAACCTCATCTGACACAACCCAATAAGCAAACATTAGCCTCAGAATTGCTGGTCATCATTACATTTTGCTGGAAATCCCCTTTTCAGGCCTGATGAAGTTCTGCAGGCTCTGAGACGTATACCCTGGTATAATTATGTCTAGTCACAAGAGAATAAAATACCCAATGTCATGAAGAAGGATTTACATTCTGGCATTAGCAGTGATTTTGGGATCCCCATTAGTGACAGCTAGTCTTACTGAGGTCCGACATATAACGAATAAGACATTACACACAAAATACTTTACAATTGACATACATGTAAAAACATTAACAAGTAGTGTGTGTGGGCATCTATCAGTTACACATACATGTCAGTAAATACACATAACAAGTAGGTCACATGGGGGAGAGGCGTTGTAGTGGTAAGAAAACCACCCAATTTATCTATGCAGTCAAGCACTCAGATTTGTTTCTGAGGGATCATGTACAAAAACAATAAAACTGAACTGGCAACAAGGACAACTATTTCTACCTCAACTACATATTCTTATAGCCATCCATGCCTATATAGGCTACCAATCCATCTATTAAGCCAATGCTGATTGACCTACCTCTCAGTGCACTGCTGGCTTGGTAGGATGGCATCAGGCAGAGAGACCTTGTTCCTGTCCAGGGGGTTCTGGCCAGGTCCTGTGTGGTTCACTGCCCGGTTGGCAAACAGTATATCATACTCCACACAGTTGAAGAGGAATGTTGTGAAAGTGACCACAAACAGGAACTGACTGCAATAAGGAGTTTGAGATGTTGGGGTTAAACATTAGCCGATATAAACTTTGAATATTGTCTAAAAAGTTGAAACAATCTTAGATTAACATAAGGTTGGTAAATAAATGGATATACTTACAAAAGTTCAAAGAACTCTGATAACATCATACAAGCAAAGCCATTTTTCTGATGAAACTGATAGATGTGGAAATTTGAGTTAAGGAAAACAGAGTCAAGTGTTTTTTTGTTGTCATAGCCTACAAAACAACCACTCTTGAAGTAATCGTTGATGGCTAATCAAATAATAACCGTGATGTAGTTTTTTTTTAAGTAGACTTAATACATCCATTACAGAGAAACAAAACCACAACAAAGCAACGTAAAGTGAACCAGTATGGCATCAATATCATTAAAGTACAGAGGACGTTCTGGAAGGACACACATAATTGAAAGTCGTTCTCCTGAGGCAAGTCTCTTATTTAAAGTCACTGTGCATCACGAGTTGCATTGATTTACAGCCACATCGTACTGTCAGAATCCTATTCATGTCAAAGCGGTGTTTAAAATGGCTCCTTCCTAAATTAGATTGTTAGGTTATAATAATGATAACAGACATGATAAAGCTGCAATTTTAAACATCATACTGAAAGTAATGCTTATTTACATAACAATAAGCTACAATACACAATACCAGTCAAAACTTTGGATGCACCTACTCATTCAAGGGTTTTTCTTTAATTTGACTATTCTACATTGTAGAATAATAGTGAAGACATCAAAACTATGACTTAACATATATGGAATCATGTAGTAACCAAAAAATTCTAAATATATTTTATATTTAAGATTCTTCAAAGTACCCTTTGACTTGATGACAGCTTGCACTCTTGGCATTCTCTCAACCAGCTTCATGAGGTAGTCACCTGGAATGTGTTTCAATTAACAGCTGTGCCTTGTTAAAAGATAGTTTGTGGAATTTCTTTCCTTCTTAATGGGTTTGAGCCAATCAGTTGTATTGTGACAAGGTAGGGGTGGTATACAGAAGATAGCCCTATTTGGTAAAAGACCAAGTCCATATTATGGCAAGAACAGCTCAAATAAGCAAAGAGACAGGACAGTCCATCATTACTTTAAGACATGAAGGTATGTCAAGACCTTTGAAAGTTTCTCAAGTGCAGTCGCAAAAACCATCAAGCACTGTGAAACTGGCTCTCATGAGGACCGCCACAGGAAAGGAACACCCAGAGTTACCTCTGCTGCGGAAAATAATTTCATTAGAGTTACCAGCCTTCGAAATTGCAGCCCAAATAAATGCTTGACAAAGTTCAAGTAACAGACATCTCAACATCAGCTGTTCAGAGGAGACTGCATGAATCAGGCCTTCATGGTCAAATTGCTGTGAAGAAACCACTACTAAAGGACACCAAAAGAAGAAGAAGAGACTTGCTTGGGCCAAGAAACACAAGCAATGGACATTAGACCGTTGGAAATCTGTCCTTTGGTCTGATGAGTCCAAATTTGAGAATTTTGGGTGCAACCGCCATGTCTTTGTGAGATGCAGAGTAGGTGAACGGACGATCTCCACATGTGTGGTTCCCACCGTGAAGCATGGAGGAGGAGTTGTGATGGTGCTTTGCAGATCTCCACATGTGTGGTTACCACCGTGAAGCATGGACGAGGAGGTGTGATGGTGCTTTGCAGGTGACACTGTCTGTAACTTATTTAGAATTCAAGGCACACGTAACCAGCATGGCTACCACAGCATTCTGCTGCGATACACCATCCCATCTGGTTTACACATAGTAGGACTATCATTTGTTTTTCAACAGGACAATGACCCAATACATATTCACGCTGTGTAAGGGCTATTTGACCAAGAAGGAGATTGATGGAGTGCTGCTGTAACCGATGTGAAATGGCTAGCTAGTTAGCAGGGAGTGCGCTAATAGCGTTTCAATCGGTGACGTCACTCGCACTGAGACCTTGAAGTAGTTGTTCCCCTTGCTCCGCAAGGGCCGCGGCTTTTGTGGAGTGATGGGTAATGATGCTTTGAGGGTGGCTGTTGTCGATGTGTGCAGAGGGTCCCTGGTTCGAGCCCAGGTAGGAGCAAGGAGAGGGACGGAAGCTAAACTGTTACACTGCATCAGATGACCTGGCCTCCACAATCACCTGACCTCATCCCAACTAAGATGGTTTGGGATGAGTTGGACTGCAGAGTGAAGGAAAAGCAGCCAACAAGTATGTGGGAACTCCTTCAAGACCGTTGGAAAAGCATTCCAGGTGAAGCAGGCTGAGAGAATACCAAGAGTGTGCAAAGCTGTCATCAAAGTAAAGGGTGGCTACTTTGAAGAATCTAAAATATATTTGGACTTTAGCACTTTTTTGTTTACTACAGTATTCCATGTGTCATTTCATAGTTTTGATCTCTTCACTATTATTCTACAATGTAAAACATTTTTGAAACAAAGAAAAACCCTTGAATGAGTAGGTGTCCAAACTTTTGACTGGTACTGTATAATGCCAGAGAAACATGTTTATCACAAACATGCCTTAAAAGGATATTCTTGTAAAGAAGTTGTCCAGATTCTTGATATGGTGCCATGAGTCTGCAAATTAGGGGTGGGAATAAAAGTAACATTGAGACTTAATGAAACCATTACTTTTGTTCAACAAAACAGCAATAACAGTAGTAATCAGGTATGATTTGAAGAAAACAACAACTGTCAGTGAATCTAGAGCCTGGGCTTATAGGAAATAGTAGTAGTGTGTCATTCATTACAAGGAATCACATTATCACACCAAATCATATTATACCATAACATAGCCTTTATGTCTATCCCTGATAGAACAATATATATTACGTTATAATATAACCAGTACAGTACCACTCAGGCCCTCTGGCACGTGCACTAATAGGTCCTCCTCCCCGGGAGGTGAGTCCTCCTCAAAGTCATCAATCCGCTGGTACTCCTGGTAAGCTTCAAAGTTCGCCATTGTCCTTCACATTCTCCACTGTTCCTCCTCCAGTAGGCAAGTTGGGAACACACACAGTGTTATTGTGGTGTGGATTGGAAAGAGCAGCATTCATCAACGACGAGTGTCAGACACAGTGAACACACACTACATAGATGATGTCAGCTGTGTGAGACAATTCACAGCAAGATGAGCTGTCAACAACATTCAACTGGAGAGTTAGATAACCAAGTAAGTGTAACGTTAGATTTAAAGTATCTGGTCTATTTGGTTTTATATGCATTCTTGCCTTTCTTGGAATCTAACGTGCTAACGTTAGCTAGCAGTCGTGTTCACGACAGTGTGACAGGTAACGTTGGCTAGCTAACAGAAATAGGCATAACGTTACATAGCTAACGTTAGTTAGATTGACTAAATATTGTGAAATGTTGGTTACTTGTTGTCAACAACCAACCAGTCATTATACAGATAACTAACGTTAGTTAGCTAACATTCGCTAAAGCGAAATCAGACAGCTGGGGACAGCTTACTGCTGTAGGTAGCTATTATGCTAGTTAACGTTAGTTAGATACGTAGCATTACAATGTGACGTTGAATGGTTAACGTTACCTAACACCAACAAAGGCAGCAACAAACTACCAAGTAGCTAACTATCTAGCAAGGTAGCTAACTGTTCTTACCTCGATCAGCTTATTTTCTTGCTTGCCAGTCAGTTAACGTTACTCGTTTATCCTTGCCTTGATGTACTGCTATTAACGTTATTGTTCCCTTCACGGTCCATTCGCAGAATTCTAAATTCAAATGGCCTGGACTTCAACGTTATTTGTCGAGCTATTGGAATAACCAATATTATATATTTAACTAATAGATATTAATGGTTGCTAACAACCTAACTAACAGTAGCTGGCCAGCTAAATAGCTAGAGATCATTCGTGGGCTTCCACTGTTTTGTCTTTCACAAACATATGTCAACAAAACACAATTTGACGTCACTTAATTTTAACTATCGTCACTTCCGCGAGACGAGTGTCTTTTTTTTCTTCTTTTTCCCAATGACAGAGATAATCCTTGCCAATGATAATGAATAAATATTCATGTTGTAGCCTTTTAACATTGTTTTTAGCGATCAAAATGCGTGTTTTGTTATTGGCATTAAGCATGAACCCATTTACTGTGCCAATGAGATGCATTCTGGGATAGTGTCAACATGGCAGCCTACATGTTGTTCCTTGTACCCTTCTGAGTTAAGCGCTCAGATTCTTTGAATTTTGTTACATTTCCGTGAAAACGTCTAAATATGTTTCACTTACTTTGTAATAGAGTCAGCACAACTGCACCGTTGCGCCCCCTCTACTCGCATTTGAATAGAACTCACGGTTTATGGAGACAACCACGGTAGGACAACGTTCTAGTTGGCTTATGCCGGTAGTCAGCTGATCAGACAACTACTATAGTTACAGACCTTAGACTTTGCACTAGCTAATATGATTCCGTATGAAAACAATATTAGTTCAGCTCTGTCCCAAAGTTGTAAGTAGTGTTGTTCACTGTTCAGTAAAGTGATTTTAATGGAATGGACCATCCAGAAGTGTCATGCCTTTTGTAACTTTTTTTGTCACAATTTTAACAATACATTGAGTGAAAAGCCCACCACATAGTTATTATTAGTTGTTAAGCTCATGTTGTGCATGTCTCTCAAACTTGTATAATACAGATCACACTACAAACAGTACAGCTTGTTATATTGTTTGTTTGTTTTGTTTTCGTTTCAGATCACAGCTATACACAACACAATTGGCCAATGCAGGCAACTCCTCTGGACAGCCAAGTAATGCTGCTGGGCGTATCTGGGGTCTGGCTCAAGCAGCAGTTCGCCAATCTGCCTGCTGGATGTCAAAACCACCAGGGGGGGCCCTGAAGTTCATCTTGGGGCCAGTGGTTCTCACCATCTCTGCTCAAGTACTTGGTAGTGTAGCATATTGCCAGGCAGATGTGAATAACAATGTTCTACTAGAGCTTCAAGCCAAAGAAACTGAGCCTGAGTTCGACTGGCATATCCTGTGGGAGTTTGTCAAACCCCAGCTTTTTGCCCTTCTTGGTGCTGTTGTGGTGAGCAACATAACTTAACACTACTGGACAATCTACTGTTTAGACAGTAACATGTTGGCTAAACTCCAGTGGTGTTTTAATTGTATTGGAATGCTGAGATATTTCAGACCAATCATGTTTTTTTTGCAGCTTGCTTTTGGTGCTGCCATCTTGAATATTCAAATTCCCCTGATGTTGGGCGATCTGGTGAACATAGTGGCACGCTACATGAGAGAACATACTGGGAATTACATGAGAGAGATGAGGGGACCTGCTCTGAAGTTGCTGGGATTGTATGGTCTACAAGTAAGTTGTTTGTCAAAAAAGTCATTGTCAATGATTTAATTTAAATGTAGATTGAAAAATCTACTTCTGTGGAATACATAGAAAAACAATATAGTCATGAAATCTCTTTCCTGGCTTCAGGGTCTGCTCACGACTGGTTACATCATCCTGCTTTCCAGGGTAGGGGAGCGAGTAGCAGCAGACATGAGAAAGACTCTTTTCCAATCTTTACTCAGGTATACACCCAGTTGCAGTAATATATATTGAAAGCAACAAGAGGTAGAATAGACCAGTTCCAAGACAGAGAGTAGAGTGACTGACTAGATGTCACTAGACCTGCTATCCACTGTCCAACTTTTACTCTTGCTAACACAAGACTTGGCATTTTTGTTTCAGGCAAGATGTAGCCTTCTTTGATTCCAACAAAACTGGCATGCTGGTGAACCGTTTGACTGCTGATATTCAGGAGTTCAAGTCTTCCTTCAAGCTGGTCGTCTCTCAGGTATGGCTGCGTACATATGAATTTATTGGATAATTAAAAGTAGTAGGCTGCTCCAGCCGAAGACAACATGCATTCAAAATGATCTAGGATAAAAACACAATAAAGCTTATTTCCATTGTGGTTCCCTATGCACTAACCTATTACATATTGCCATAACTTTTCAGTATAATTTATTAATTAGCTGTTGCTCCCATCTAGAGACAGTTCACAAGATCGAAATCTAATGATATTGCCTCAATTACTCATATCTACAGGGCCTGCGGAGTGTAACACAGACGGTTGGCTGTTTCGTGTCCCTCTATGTCATCTCCCCTAAACTCACTGGTATGACAGTGGTGATACTTCCCTGTCTGGTGGGGGCAGGAGCTCTGATTGGCTCATTCCTTCGCAGGCTGTCCCGATTGGCTCAGGAACAGGTGACATCATCACTCATTCTGACTCATTCACTATCTGAAACACATTAGAGAACTAGATAAAAGTCTCAACTGAGAAAGCATTCTACTGAGTTTATCAGAACTACAGCATGGAGAATGGTGTGTGCTGAGCATTGGCGTCTGTCTGTGTCTAGACTGATATACAGTATGTGTATTGTTGTGGGTGTGTAGGTGTCGAAAGCAACAGGGGTGGCAGACGAGGCCCTTGGCAATGTGAGGACAGTGAAAGCATTCGCCATGGAGGAGCGAGAGATGCAGTGAGTGACAGTCTATTATAGTCCAGATCAGACAATATTATCAGACCTGCCTTATAATAAAGTCACAATTGTCTTTCAAAGCATTCCTAATTTCACCCCTTATTAGAGGGATTGTGTGAAAGAATGTAACTATTTGTCTGTGTTTTGCAGGTTATATGCCTGGGAAGTGGACAAATCATGTGAGATGAATGAATCTCTAGGCTCAGGGATAGCTGTTTTCCAAGGAATGTCAAATATCGTCCTGAACTGTGAGTTCCTTTTATCATGAATAGTGGATTGAACTTGCTATTTATTTAAGTATGCCATTGCTTATCTGTTACATGGTTTCTTTTCTTGCAGGCATTGTTTTAGGCACCATCTTCGCTGGTGGGTCATTGATGGCAGGTGATGAAATGTCTCCAGGTGACCTCATGTCTTTCCTGGTGGCTTCACAGACAGTGCAGAGGTAAAATATTTGTTGTTAGCAAAGATAACACTTAAGCTAATCTCTCACACTGTAACGTGCCAAATGCTTGCATTATCAAATGGAAGTGTTCAATGAACGTTAGGTGAATAACAAATTGGATTTGACCTTTCCTTCGGTTATTTTTCTTAGGTCTTTGGCCAGCATCTCTATCCTGTTTGGCCAAGTGAGTAAAGACTTGACGTATAGAAGAAGTCAGAAATACATTGCTATCAATGTAGAGTTTCAGGTTTCACAAGGTGATCAGTTGATATGGCAATAAGAAATTAGAACCTACCATGTTTTGCAGATGGTCAGAGGCCTCAGCTCTGGAGCCCGTGTTTTTGAGTACCTGTCTTTGGAGCCTACCATTCCACTTTCGGGAGGAGGCCGCATTCCTTACAAATCTCTGACAGGACGGGTGGACTTCATGAACATTACTTTCAGGCATGACCACATCAGAAAGAGAAAATTAACAAAAAGACACACACAAACACATACAAATGATATATATCAGTAAGTGACATTTTTTGTATTTGTTTTTCCACAGTTACCCAACGAGACCTGGCCAACGGATCCTAAAGAACTTCAACCTCATCATCCCCCCCTGTAAGACTGTCGCAATCGTTGGAGAGTCCGGAGGAGGTAATGTTCCATGCGTTCCCATGGATACAAGTTCTCAATTAGTCTGATTACATAAACATAATGAAATATTTATGAAAATGATGTGTCGGTTATGGTTCTCCTGCACTGCAGGGAAGTCCACAGTGGCCTCCTTGTTGGAGCGTTTCTATGACCCCAGCAGTGGTGTGATCATGTTGGATGGTCTGGATATCCGGACACTGGATCCATCCTGGCTCAGAGGACAAGTCATTGGATTTATCAATCAGGTAAATGTTCTAGAATAATCATTCTGTTTTCTAGTGCATAAGGATGTTCTAGGATCTTCTTTCAGAACTGCTTCAGATTTGGTTATTGTCCTCCGTAAGAAACAGCCTTCTTGTGTGATTTTTGCCATAATAACAGTGATAGCAATGTTACTTTGTTATTAACAATTCAGAACCCACCCCTGCGTGTAGGAGCCTGTGCTGTTTGGCTCCTCCGTGATGGAGAACATTCGCTTTGGAAAGCCGGAGGCCACTGATGCTGAGGTCATCAATGCTGCCAAGCAGGCCAACGCCCACCGCTTTATCACAGGCTTTCCAGATGGATACAACACTGTGGTTGGTAAGTGACAGCACATATTTGAGAAAAAAACATATTTTTTTGTGAATGGCCCAGTTCTAACATCCTCTGATTTATTACTAGTCTATACCACTCTAATAAATCCCAGACACACATATTCAAATCAAATGTACTTAAATACTTTTTAACATAAGTAGTACTAATTGCATTATAATAAGTGCTTTTACTGAATATTGTACCTCTGTGGACACACAGGTGAGCGAGGAGTGGCTATGTCAGGGGGCCAGAAGCAGCGTATTGCCATTGCCCGCGCCCTGATCAAGAACCCCAGCATCCTGGTCCTGGACGAGGCCACCAGTGCACTGGACGCAGAGTCAGAGCGGGTGGTGCAAGAGGCTCTGGACCGGGCCACCACAGGACGCACTGTGCTCATCATCGCCCACAGACTCAGCACCATCCAGAGGGCAGACCTCATCTGTGTCATGAGCAATGGACGCATTGTAGAGGTGAGGGAGCGGCTAAAGCACTGAAGGAAGAGAGGGATGTCTATTGTCCTCTGTCCCATTGGTGTTTTTTCCAGACACGTTTTCTTGTCATTAAAGTAATAATCGTAAAGTTTTTTAAAGAGCATCACAACACGTAATGATGTAATGTCAATTTAACTACAAATGCTTGGTTGTATAGTTTTTGTCTTGTCTCTTCCTAGGCTGGAACTCACACGGAATTGCTGAGCAAAGGAGGGCTGTATGCTGACCTGATACGCAGGCAGAGATCAGAGGGAGAGAAGTGAACACTACTTTGATATGGCACAGAACTGTAGGCCTATATCATGAACTAGGGACAGCCTTTTCATAAGAAATGAAAAAGATGCGTACGTATTATCACTTGTTTTGTTGGTGTAACGTTGATTTAGTTTAATGATCCAATTCCATTTTTTTTTAAAGCCAAATGTTGGACCAATTGAATTATATTTTGTGGCCCAAGTAAGGCTGCTGAAATTGCAAGTGTTTATCATGTGTTTATAGGAAGAGAATACGAACTGTACAGGATGTGAATGTGGTTTTAGCAGGGTTACTTGGCCCTGTCCTGTGTCTGTACATTTTGCAATACTTTTAATCATTAAATTCTATTCATCCACTAATCTGTTTTCAGAGAGAGCGAGAGAATGCTAATTTGGTACAGAGCAGACCTAACCCACTATTAAATTAGTCAAAACAGGAACATTATACATCTGGCTAGAAACAGAAAAATGTCCTTGTGTGCTACTACCTACAGTGCATTCGGAAAGTATTCAGACTGTCACGAACCGGCTCAAAGCCCGGAACAAAAGGGAGACAACATGGAGATAAGGAGTAACAAAATATATATTTATTAAATAAGTAACTAAGTATAATATACAATGGTGTGTGTAATCAGTAGTGTGAGTGTTTTGTATGCATGAATGTGATAATGCAGGGTGTTGAAAGATGCTAAAGCAAACAACCAACAAACCACCAAGAAACACAACAAAATCTATAAAGGTGTCTGCATGGAGAGAGTCTCTTCCATGAATGTGGAAGAGGTCTATTTATCCTGGGACACACCGGGCCCAGGTGTTTCCCATGTAGCTGACGACCCTCCCAACTCCGCCCACCCGCATCCTAATAAGGAAACAAGAACAAAGAGAATACGGCAGACAGAGTGGGAAGGTCTTCACATCCCCCCCCCCCCCCGTTAAACCGGGGACCAACAAGGGCCCCAGAACAACGGCACAGCCTCTACGTCCCAAATTGATGAGGGGTAATGTGTTCACACCTCCACCTGCCTCAGCCAACCTCCTCCCCAGACCTCAGCACCCTTTGCGCATAGGAAGCAATGTTTAAGAGGAAAGAAGAACACAAGACCAGGAGGGAACAAACAGGAACTTGGCACAAAAGACCACAACAGCTACAAACTCCAACGAAAAGAACATCAGGGTCCTTCTTAATTTTTACAACTCCCAACGATTCATAGTCACTTCCCAACGTAACAGAATTTCACTAATTTCAATCATTCAACGTTGTAGTGTTCAGCGATCTTCAACAGCTGTTCTTTAGTACATAAGTCTAACAGTTCCTCTGATGGAAAGCGAATGAACTTGTCTACATGAGACACCATAGTCATAAGTACATAATCTTGCTCAACCCCTCTGCTGAGCACATCAGACCACAACCAGAGAAATGACAATCACCCTGAGCACCACAGAAGAGAGATGAGATACGGAGCTTCCCCAAAACCTATAATAACTCAACCCTAGTCTTCGTGCAGATTTGCGTGGGTATTTACGCACTGTAGCCCGCTGGTAAGGAAATATAACTCCCCAGCATGCTGGCAAATTCCACCAAGCCACGGATGTGCCCCCGAGACAACTGCTCAGTCCACAGACACCACACAAAAATAACAAACACCATGCCCAACATATCCAAAATTGAAACACGTCGCTAAGCCTATCAGGGGGAAAAGGCTATAGCTCCGGGTAGCAAGTTCCACTACCCTACCCAAATCTCCCACCGAGGTACACAGCCGATTACTCATCTCCTCAGACTGATGTCCCAACAGAAAGTAGAACAAGTTTCCAGGCTAGGCAGGGCCTGGAAATTAACCATTATCTCTCTCCAACGCAGCACACAAACCAAACAACAAAGGCAACCAATACTGGATCTATCTACCTCAAACAAAATATGCAAACCAAACACGTACCTCCACAGTCTCCCAAATCAATACGTTCAAATATCCCGGATGAACCCCCACTTGTCACGAACCGGCTCAAAGCCCGGAACAAAAGGGAGACAACGTGGAGATAATATAGCTGTAGGAAACAAGAAGAAACAAGAACAAAGAGAGAATACGGCAGACAGAGTGGGAGGGCCATCACAAGACCCCTTTTTCCACATTTTGTTACCCTACAGACTACTAAAATGGAGCAAATATTTTTCCCTCGTCCACACACAATACCCCATAATGACAAAGTGAAAACAGATTTTCTGGAATAAGTGTGACACATTCTTCCAACCATCCCTAGTTTTTCAACTGGAATTTCTGCAGGAGAAAAAACAGAACCAACTGAGGCTGACTTTTAACCCACCGGTAGATCAGTGGTGGTCTGTGCCGTTTAAGATGAGGGAGGATGGTTTTAAAAATGTATTATAAACCATTTACATAAGGATTCAAACCCTTTACTCAGTACTTTGTTGAAGCACCTTTGGCAGCGATTACAGCCTCGAGTCTTCTTGGGTATGATGCTACAAGCTTGGCACACCTGTATTTGGGGAGTTTCTCCCATTCTCCCAATAGCACAGCTATTTTCAGGTTTCTCCAGAGATGTTAGATCGGGCTCTTGCTGGGCCCTTCAAGGACATTCAGAGACTTGTCCTGAAGCCACTCCTGTGTTGTCTTGGCTGTGTGCTTAGTGTCAATGTCCTGTTGGTAGGTGAACCTTCATCCCAGTCCGAGGGCCTGAGTGCTCTGGAGCAGGTTTTCATCAAGGATCTCTCTGTACTTCGTCCCATTCATCTTTCCAGCGATCCTGACTAGTCTCCCAGTCCCTTACACTGAAAAACATCCCCACAGCATGATGCTGCCACCACCATGCTTCACCGTAGGGATGGTGCCATGTTTCCTCCAGGCGTGACGCTTTGCATTCAAGCCAAAGAGTTCAATCGTAGACCAGAGAATCTTGTTTCTCATGGTCAGAGTCCTTTAGATGCCTTTTGGCAAACTCCAAGAGACCTGTCATGTGCCTTTTACTGAGGAGTGGCTTCCGTCTGGCCACTACCATAAAGGCCTGATTGGTGGAGTGCTGCAGAGATGGTTCACCCATGGTTCATCCGTGCTTCTACACCTGCATTACTTGCTGTTTGGGGTTTTAGGCTGGGTTTCTGTACAGCACTTTGAGATATCAGCTGATGTACGAAGGGCTATATAAATACATTTGATTTGATTTGATTTGATCTCCACAGAGGAGCTTTGGAGCTCTGTTAGGGTGACCATCAGGTTCCTGGTCACCTCACTGACCAAGACCCCCCTCCCTCATTGCTCAGTTAGGCAGGGCGACCATCTCTAGGAAGAGTCTTGGTGGTTCCAAACTTTTTCAATTTAAGAATGATGGAGGCCACTGTTCTTGGGGACCTTCAATGCTGCAAACATATTTTGGTACCCTTCCCAAGATCTGTGCCTCGACACAATCCTGTCTCGGAGCTCTGCGGAAAATTCCTTCAACCTCATGGCTTGGTTTTTGCTCTAAAATGCACTGTCAACTGTGCGACCTTTTATAGACAGATGTGTGCCTTTCCAAATCAAATCCAATCAATTGAATTTACCACATGTGGACTTCAATTAAGTTGTAGAAACATCACAAGGATGATCAATAGAAACAGGGTGCACCTGAGCTCAATTTCAAGTCTCATAGCAAAGGGTCTGAATACTTATGTAAATACGTTTATTTATTTTTTATACATTTGCAAAAAAAAAAAAATCTGTTTTCACTTTGTCATTATGGGGTATTGTGTGTAGATTGGAGAGGATTCTCTTTTTTTGTATGAAGCTGTAACATAACAAAATGTGGAAAAAGTGAAGGGTTTTGAATACTTTCCAAATGCACTGTATATCCCCCTAATAGAATCCCCATACTTTAACAATGACAGTTTCTCCATCCTAGAGGAGGAGATCAACCATTTCCCGGCCCAGGGACATGTACTAGTCTGTGTCGACTTAAATGCCAGAACTGGACAAGAACCTGACACTCTCAACACACAGCGGGACAAACACCTACTTGGAGGTGACAGTATTCCCTCCCAAATATTCCCCCCTAGACACAACCATGACAAAACAACCAATAAAAACATGTCACAACTCCTGCAGCTCTGTCGCACGCTGGGTCTGTACATAGTCAATGGTAGGCTTCGAGGAGACTCCTATGGTAGGTACAGCTCATCCCTTGGCAGTAGTACTTTAGATTACTTTATCACTGACCTCAACCCAGAGTCTCTCAGTGTTCACAGTCAGTCCCCTAACACCCTTATCAGATCAAAGCAAAATCACAGTCTATTTGAACAGAGCAATACTCAATCATGATGTGTCAGCCTAAAGGTACTGCACAATATTAAGGAATGCAATAGATGGAAGGAATCTAATGACTTCTGGGAAAATGTAAACACACTAAACAAACAACAACATGAAGACGTATCTATCCAAAATAGAGATGTATGAATAAACCACTTCTCCAATATTTTGGGCTCTATAACAAAGAACAAACAGCAAAAACATATACATGATCAATTACAAATCTTAGAATCGGCTATTAAAGACTACCAGAACCCACTGGATTCTCCAATTACATTGAATGAACTACAGGACCAAATACAAACCCTCCAACCCAAAAAGGCCTGTGGTGTTGATGAAAACCAGCTATATGCACACAACCCCAAAAATGAGGTAGAAACTGAGCTGCCCTTCCTAACCTCCTGCCAAATTAGAGACACATATTTCCCTCTGATTACACAGACCCACAAAGAATACCAAAACAAATCCAATTTTGATAAACTCCCATATCTATCGAGTGAAATTGCACAGTGTGCCATAACAGCAGCAAGATGTGTGACCTGTTGCCACAAGAAAAAGGCAACCCGTGGAGAACAAACAGCATTGTAAATATAACTCATATTTATGTTTATTTATTTTCCTTTTTGTACTTTAACTATTTGCACATCATTTTAACTATGCACATAGTCATAATATGACATTTTAAATGTGCATATTCCTTTGAAAATTGTGAGTGTAATGTCTACTGTTAATTTTTGATTGTTTAATTTACTTTTGTTTATTATCTATTTCACTTACTTTGGCAATGTAAACATGTTTCCCGTGTGTGTGTGTGTGTGTGCGTGCGTGCGATAATCATTGTGTAAAATAGATTATACTGTGTGAAGATGGTGGTTCTAGCTAAACTATTAACATATTTAACAAGATTGTACACCTACAGGCTGTCTAATTGGACCAATGTCTGAGGATTTCGTTAGAAGGTAACATTAGAGATGTTACATTTTTGTAATATTTCTAAGATTGACAGTCATTACAGGTTCATTATCCACATGAATGCTGTTTCACTGAGGGAATGGGTGGTGATTCACCCGCATGTTGCAGTTCAGAATTTGACCGCTTTAGATGCCGGTGAAGCAGCAACATTGTAGCTGTGAATAACAGCTGGCTAGCGAACGTTCGTTAACAACATTTCCACTGGGGCTGCATTCCACTACTATTAGCTAGCTAAAGGCTAGCTTTATTGACAAAATATGCAGAAGTATGAAAAACTTGAGAAGATTGGAGAGGGTAAGTGTGTCTGTTTCTTTCCCAGATCATCTCTAATGTTATCTAATAATGTTGTTTTCTGTTAGCATTGCTAGATCGCTAACGTTAGCCAGCTAGCGATTTTGAATGACAAGTCATTGACATTGATATGTTACACACGTTTGATAATATTTAGCTAATTTGACAATGTCTTTTCTACCTAGCAGCAAGATTAAGCCACAATGAAATTTTAGTCAGTTAATTTAATTAAAGTTGAGCTAGCTAGCGTGTCATTATTCCAGTCATGGGCAAGTTAGCTAGCAATGTAGCTAAGCAAGCTAACATAACTCATTCAGCCAAGCTAGCTAGCCATCTAGTAAAATTTGTGATTTCTTTCTGCAGGCACATATGGAACTGTTTTCAAAGCAAAAAATAGAGAAACGCATGAAATCGTGGCTTTAAAAAGAGTGAGATTGGATGACGACGATGAGGTAGGAATTATTGAAACTACAAATATAGCTATGCTAAAGCTAGTCAACTGGTTAGTTTGCTAAGGTTATGGCATATTTGTTGACGGATTAATTTGCTTGCTGGTTTCTTGTAGGGGGTCCCAAGTTCTGCCCTGCGAGAAATTTGCCTCCTGAAAGAACTGAAGCATAAAAACATTGTGAGGTATGTCTGATGTGAAATTTGTCAAATTCTGAAAATGCATAAATTAGCTATGGCCAACTATTGTATGGCATACATCTTCCCGAATCAGAACTTAAGTGACTAGTAAATAACTTTTCAACAGTGTAATTTCTAGCATTATATTAAATATCTAGCTATGCAGAGTTTAATTCACATTTAATTTTGCTTTTCCTAGATTGCATGATGTTCTGCACAGTGACAAGAAGTTAACATTGGTGTTTGAATTTTGTGATCAGGTGAGTGCTGCCAGATGTATGTGAATGCCGTTTTTGTATGAAGAGGAGTTTGTTGCTTTAGCTATGACAATTTACCAAAACCAATTTAAAGTAGAAGTGCCCGCCCACAAGATAAAAGTTTTCTCCCAGTTATTCACTTGTTTGATTTGATGTCTGATTTTCTTTTTGCTGGGGTGCAGTGATTTAACTTGACTCTTACAACCACAGGATCTAAAGAAATACTTTGACAGCTGCAATGGAGACCTAGATCCAGAAACTGTCAAGGTGAGTTATTGAGATTCAAATAAGGTGCAGAATATGGCTCTGAGAAACATGTTTGTGTAACCACACCATGATGTCCCATGACTGTAACTAAGTCAAATGCATGTAATGTCACACCAGTGGCGGTCAGTGCCGTTTAAGATGAGGGAGGATTTTTTTAAGAGCATAGCCTTATTTCTATTACAGCATATTGGATGAGACTCTTTCATATTCCATTCACCCAGCTTAATGTAACAGCGTTAGGTTTAGGCTACTACATGTTACTCAAATTTTCCCTAAACCCATCATGAGGTCGCTACAATCTATCCAATGAATGAAAGTAGGTGCACACAGGTCGAGAGACAAGTTTGAGGTGACAGACCGTGATATTCAATACCGCCTTGCACACTTGCTTGCATCTAGCTGATATAGGGTATAATCATTAGTCCAACAATTGCAAACTAGTTTCTATTGGACAAATTCAGGTTTTGGTCCTCGTTTTGTTTCCGTTTAAGAAATGTTTTTGAACAGAATTGGCAGAATTAATACACCACTGATCACGCTTAAACATAGTTCACTTTCATAGCAGCCACGTTGTATTCCTTCTCGTATCAATGCGCTCTCCTCCTCTCACCTCTTTCCTTCACTTGTGGACTTCAATGCACAACACATCAGCTGTATGTGACCAGGCAAAAAAAAACTTTCCAAGCTAAACCACTACACACAGCCTACATCGTTGTCACCATATTATGTAAAGTATTTTTTTTATTTTACCTTTATTTAACCAGGTAGGCTAGTTGAGAACAAGTTCTCATTTACAACTGCGACCTGGCCAAGATAAAGCACAGCAGTTCGACACATACAACAACAGAGTTACACATGGAATAAACAAACATACAGTAGAAAAAAAAAAAAAAAAGTCTGTGAGTGAGTGCATATGAGGTAAGATAAGGGAGGTAAGGCAATAAATAAACCCTGGTGGCGAAGTAATTATAATATAGCAATTAAACACTGCAATGATAGATGTGCAAGTAGAGATACTGGGGTGCCACGGAGCAAGATAAATAAATTAATACAGTATGGGGATGAGGTAGTTGCAAGGGCTATTTACAGATGGGCTATGTACAGGTGCAGTGATCTGTGAGCTGCTCTGACAGCTGGTGAGGGAGGTAAGAGTCTCCAGCTTTAGTGATTTTTGCAGTTTGTTCCAGTCATTGGCAGCAGAGAACTGGAAGGAGAGGTGGCCAAAGGAAGAATTGGCTTTGGGGGTGACCAGTGAGATATACCTGCTGGATCGCATGTTACGGGTGGGTGCTGCTATGGTGACCAGTGAGCTGAGATAAGGCGGGGCTTTACCTAGCAGCGACTTGTAGATGACCTGGAGCCAGTGGGTTTGGCGACGGGTATGAAGCGAGGGCCAGCCAACGAGAGCGTACAGGTCGCAGTGGTGGGTAGTATATGGGGCTTTGGTGACAAAACGGATGGCACTGTGATAGACTGCATCCAATTTGTTGAGTAGAGTGTTGGAGGCTATTTTATAATGACATCGTCGAAGATCGGTTGGATGGTCAGTTTTTCCAGGGTATGTTTGGCAGCATGAGTGAAGGATGCTTTGTTGCGGAATAGGAAGCCAATTTAATTTTGGATTGGAGATGCTTAATGTGAGTCTGGAAGAAGAGTTTAGGTATTTGTAGTTGTTCACATATTCTAAGTCAGAACCGTCCAGAGTAGTGATGCGTGATCGGTTGAAGAGCATGCATTTAGTTTTACTTGCAATAATGTCATAGTCAATGTAGCTAATAGAACTAACGCGTTAGTAAACCCACTACAATCATGCAGTAACGTTAGTGTACAGTCAGTAAGCAGTTACACGGGCGGGTCCCGGTGGCAATAAATTAGTAATACCAAAAGCTTACCATGACATGGAAGAGTTCCAGTGTTGTGTTGAAAAGTCATAGCCAGCTAGCTAACATAGCATCTCTCTGTTTGAGCAGGGTGTTTCAATGTCTAGCTGCATTTGCTAGCTAAGTGAAACTGAAAGTGAAAAAAAAGACTCTTGCTTCTCCTTCATTTTGTAAGAAATGAATTTGTTCAGAACTGTTCAAATATTGTCTTCCTCTCTCTTTGAGTCAACTACTAACCACATTTTATACACTGCAGTGCTAGCTAGCTGTAGCTTTCAGTACTAGATTCATTATCTGATCATTTGATTGGGTGGACAACATGTCAGATCATGCTATTGACTGTACATTTGTTTATTCCATGTGTAACTCTGTGTTGTTGTTTGTGTCGCTTTGCTTTATCTTTGCCAGGTTGCAGTTGTAAGCCTACCTGGTTAAATAAAGGTGAAATATAAAATAAAATGCTGCAAGAGCTCTGATAGGCTGTAGGACATTGTCTGAAAGTTGTCATAATTACTATAAGTCTATGGAAGGGGGTGAGAACCATGAGCTTCCTAGGTTTTGTCAAGTCAATATAGCCAGAGGAGAACGAAGCTAGCTGTCCTCCGGCTACACCATTGTGCTACCCTACAGAGTTCTGTTGAAGGCTACTATATTCTTTGCAAATAATGTGTTTTAATAAATTATTTGTTGACGTGATTATATTTAGTTTAGTTTCATTTAAAAAATTTAACTTTTTAAATGTTTAGACTGAGGATGGTCCTCCCCTTCCTCCTCTGAGGAGCCTCCACTGTGTGACACAAATTATCGTGTAACTCCGAAGACTACCACCAATGTCCTCTCTCATTAATAATGAGAATGAAGTATTACAGCTTTGTTGTCTTTCTGTATCTCTGTGCTTAACTCAGTCTTTCCCTACTTTCTGTATGTGCAGTCGTTCATGTACCAGCTGTTGAAGGGGCTTGCCTTCTGCCACAGTCGGAATGTTCTCCACAGAGACCTAAAGCCACAGAACCTCCTCATCAATAGGGTAAGTCAGTGGAAAGTTAGGCTTTGACTGGTTAAGTTCTAGTTCTTGAAAGTTAGAGGATACACTGTGCTGTAAGTGTCTTAACTTAAACATAAATGATCTTGCTTGGTTAGTGAGAAAATCATTTACCTTTTCCATAGTCTACAATGTGGAATGATTTGCTCCTTTTAGAATGGGGAATTGAAGCTGGCTGACTTTGGCTTGGCTCGAGCCTTTGGAATCCCAGTGAGATGTTACTCAGCAGAGGTGATATGACAATTATTGTATTAATTTGGATACGAGCAAAGAAAATGAATGCCTAAATTACTGGTGACATTCAAGCTTCTCTCTCTCTCTCTGTAGGTTGTGACATTGTGGTATAGGCCCCCAGATGTGCTCTTCGGTGCTAAGCTTTATTCTACCTCTATTGACATGTGGTCTGCTGGATGCATATTTGCAGGTATGTATAACCTTGAGGTCAAAATTGCACAGAATGTTCAAGGGGATGATTGTACACTCTACTTACCTGTGTTATATTCTCTGAGTCACCCAGAAGCTTCTCGACCCATTTAATTTAATTTTGCCTAGCAGAGGAGTTGATGATGCCATTCTTACCCTCCTTAACATGGTCTATAGACATCTAGAGGGTGCCAAATCCCATGTTAGGGTTCTGTTTGTTGATTTTTCTTTTGCCTTAAACATAATCTAGCCCTACATTCTTGCACAGAGACTCATTCGGGACTGCTCTTTAGATGGGGGGGGCTGGTTTTGTGGCTGTTGGACTTCCTGAGCCAACGCTCAGAGCGAGTCAAAATAGGTCCCCAAGTGTCAGACATATGCAATACCAACACAGGCTCTCCTCAGGGATGTGTTTTGTCCCCACTCCTGTACATATTGTACACCATCCTAACAGACACCTTGTTAAGTTCGCTGATGACACTGCCTTGGTCAGCCTGTTGCATGATGACAAGGAACATCATCTCCCGGTCCTAGATGACTTTGTAGAGTGGTGTGAGGAATCACACTTGGTCCTCAAGACCAAAGAGATGTGCATAGACTTCAGGAAGTGTACAACACCTACCTCTTAACATCTGTCAGAGGTCAGAATATAAAGATTGTAGAGGAATACAAATACCTTGGTGTCCTCTTGGACAATTAACTTCAGTGGAGTAAATGTACAGACCTGACCTACAAAAAGAGCCAACAGACTATTTTCTCAAAAAGCTGGGATCTTTTAATGTAGGCTGTACTATACTGACTCTGTTTTACAAATCTTTCATTGAAAGTATTTTAACTTTTTGAATTGTTTGTTGGTTTGGCAATGACACTGTCAGCCAGAGAAATCTGCTGAGAATGATTATTACCAAAGCAAGGTACTTGGAGTCAAACAGAAAGGCCTGGATGAGATATTTAAGGTCAGGGACCTCCAAGGCTCACAAAATCATTTTAGACACAAGCCACCCCCTGTACCTGGACTTTGAACTGCTCCCCTCTGGGCGCAGGTATAGGGCACCCCTCAGCAAGAAAAACAGAACTAGACAATCATTTGTGCCAGGTGTGATATCCCTCCTAAATAGCTCCGGCTAATTTTCCTATTGACTCAGTAAGGCCAGCAGGCTAGTCTTTAAATATTTTTTTTTATATATGTATATATATTTTTTATATTGGTATGTAACTGTTAGGAAAGTTGTATTGTCAATTTTGTTTTGTATTTAAATGCCACTTTAAACGTGTACATGACACTGCAACAATATTTCCCCATGGGGACAATAAAGTAGGTAAATAAGTTAGGGCCTCTACCTTTTGTTGATCTTCTATAACTTTAGCTTTTTTTTCATTTAGAGTTGGCAAACGCTGGAAGGCCCCTGTTTCCGGGTAATGACGTTGATGACCAGCTGAAGAGGATCTTCCGATATCCTTTCAGAGATGTTTAGATGGTAACCAGGTTCAATATACTGTCTGTGTTGTATGGTATGTAGAAACAAAGACACGGAAACTAAAGTTGGTCCACTTTGTTGAGATTAATCTATTGCAATGACTAAACTTTACCAGTCCTATTTACTGGTGAAAGTCTTTCCTTAATGTTGTGGCACATTGTTGGGTACACCAACTGAAGAACAGTGGCAGACAATGACAAAGCTTCCAGACTATAAGGTAGGCTATCCCACTGATGTTGTCAATTACTGATGACCATACAGAAACTCATGTTTTCTACTGCCTTCAGGAAAATAAGAATATATGATTTACAAGGTATGAGAGTAATTGACATTTGTAGATCAGATTCATCGATAAGAGATGGAACAAATATTTTCTGCGCTGCTGTCTGTTTACTGTAAATCCATTTTCTCTATCGTTGTTTTTACCTACAGCCGTACCCCATGTATCCAGCCACGACCTCACTGGTGAATGTTGTCCCCAAACTCAGTAGCACAGGACGGGATCTCCTGCAGGTTAGTACCCCCCCATAACAAATATATTAATCAGTATACAATGTATTATCATGCTATATCATTCCTTGACGTTAACATAAACTTACAATGCAATGTCCTTCACTGTAATACTCTGAATTCATATGAGCAAACCCACACTGTGGAGTTACAACAAACTAGTTGTGTGTAGTGTACCTGGCAGACAGCTTAGACAGGAATGTCACGTTGTCACTAGGTGGAGTCAGTGCTAAGCTTTTCCCAAATGCCACTTGAATACTTAAGAAATGTTGGCTTCCAAACAACACACATCTGACTTGCATTATTTATTTTTTCTCTCTTTTAGAATCTGTTGAAGTGTAATCCTGTCCAGAGGATCTCTGCAGAGGAGGCATTACAACACCCTTACTTTGCTGATTTCTGCCCACCGTAGATGAGGTGCCCAAACACGTCACTCAACTGAACCTCCTCCATCGGAATCAATCCTCTTTCACTCCCATCTTCTCAACAGGATCTTTCTATCCCGACTCCCTACAAGGCTCATCCTTCAGCAGCACCTGTTTTGACTAAGACACTTCCCTTCAGTTCATCCTGTTGTGCCTCCAAATGGAATCAAGTCCTTGTGGGCTCTGCAATATTTTAGATTTTGTTAGCAAACCTGTCTGCTTTTGTCTGTGAAGCGCACTGATATGGAAACATATAACATGTAGCGAATAACAAATCTGGACCCAGAGAAACCGTGAATCCTTCTGAACCAATAGCTGCGCAGCAGAGTAAGAGGTTTGAACAATTGAAGTTGCATAATGTACTGGCAAAATGTAGGTATTTGGATACATTGTTCAAATAGGTTTAATGTGCTACTGCTGTTAACTTGTCAATATTGCATTAATTGGTCATAAGATTGGAGACAGACTTGCATATTTCCCTTGTTCTTCATCATAGTTATAACAATATTCCACTTACAATAGGAGATTGTAAAATGGAGGGGGAGGCATATTAATCAGTTACTTCTCAGGCTTGCTGTTTAGCTTTTTGTGTTTGAGTTTTTTTGTGCACTTTGTAAATGGCAGTTGCTTTTTTAATAGTTTAGATCTCATCTACTCTATCAAGTAAAGTTGAACACTGAAAGTCGGTATTGTCAAAGCTGGGGCCAACGGATATATTTTATGAACAGTGGACCATACAAACTTGAGTCATTGCTTTTATTTTATAGTTACATTTTTGTAACTTTGTACAATCTTTCATAATTGACCTAATCTCTTATAGCTTAAGAGAAAGTGAAGAGAGGAGGAAATCCACTGATACCTGTATTACCACATTACGATTGTTTTGCACCATTCTGACTTTGACTGTTCACTCAGATGGGTAACTTAATTTTGGCAAGGAACTAGCACATTTTTCAGTGTTATTTTACTCCAGCTACTTATCCCACGAAAGCCACAATTATAAGTAATCTACCAAAACATTGGTTTGCATGGATAGGGGAAATATGTATTTTGATGATGTAAGATGACAAGCAGAATGCATGTATTTATTGATAATTGAATGTCTGCTTATGTGTGCATTGTCTTTTTTTCTATCAAACAAATTACTTTCAGGAGTTGTATATGCTCTTCTTATTCAAATAATGCCATTTGTGACACTTAGTTCCATGGCATTTTACAGCTCTTTATAGTGTGCATTGATGTTTGCATCTGAGTTGAGATTCAATTCCATTATCACATGCAGATATGTTGGATCTTAATTTGACCAGTTTCTCACAGCAGAAAATGTGAATTATTGTGTGGATAATAATTAATAGACATTTTTGTAGAGTTTGATACATTTTTAGATGGTGCAAATCAAGTCCGACATTTTAAAGTGAAAATTGCAAACTTTAGAAGCCTTTTAAACCTCATACACTACAAGTTTGCATTTCCTGCCGTGCAGGAAATTTCCTGCAACGGGGTGATAAAATTAAGATCCTACATCTGTAAAGACAAGCAATTCCAGTGCTTATTTTTTAGACAAGACTGTTGTAGATTATTAGTTTAAATATGACTCGTTTCTATTTTGAAAGAAGAGTGGACTTTGCACTTTTATTATTATCATTGTTTTATTGTAAAACTTGGGTCAAGTATTTAGACAATTGCTGTCAGCAGTGGTCTTTTTGTGTACATTTTAAAACACAAAGGTTCAGTATTCAATAAAGTGGACTCAACATTTTTGTTGTTGTTGGAAAATGATTTCCTTTTCAGTAAAATCAAGACAAAGCTCCATCAATTTCAGAGCAGGGGCACGGTGGAAAAGATGGTCAACAACCAGAACTGGAGAGCCTTTTTCAACTTTCTGCCCTATGCACCAGCTGGCGTGAGTGAATTTCCGTTAAGATATTACCATGGTCCATCACCCAGGATTTTAAAGTAACTTTTTGCACCAAATATTGTCAAATAGAATACCTCAGTTACACAAATGGTTCGAATAGTTGAAGGAACTCATATCATGGAGTGATATGTCATACCATGTGTCTCCCGACCCCTCCTGTCTCAGCCTCCAGTATTTATGCTGCAGTAGTTTGTGTCGGGGGGCTAGGGTCAGTCTGTTACATCTGGAGTATTTCTCCTGTCTTATCTGGTGTCCTGTGTGAATTTAAGAATGCTCTCTCTAATTCTCTCTTTCTCTCGGAGGACCTGAGCCCTAGAACCATGCCTCAGGACTACCTGGCCTGATGACTCCTTGCTGTTCCCAGTCCACCTGGTCGTGTTGCTGCACCAGTTGCAACTGTTCTGCCTGCGGCTATGGAACTCTGACCTGTTCACCGGACGTGCTACCTGTCCCAGACCTACTGTTTTCAACTCTATAGTAGGAGCGGTAGAGATGCTCTGAATGATCGGCTATCAAAAGCCAACTGACATTTACTCCTGAGGTGCTGACCTGTTGCACCCTCGACAACCACTATGATTATTATTATTTGACCCTGCTGGTCATCTATGAACTTTTAAACATCTTGGCCATGTTCTGTTATTTCCACCCGGCACAGCCAGAAGAGGACTGGCCACCCCCTATAGCCTGGTTCCTCTCTAGGGGTCTTCCTAGGTTCTGGCCTTTCTAGGGAGTTTTTCCTAGCCACTGTGCTTCTACACCTGCATTGCTTGCTGTTTGGGGTTTTAGGCTGGGTTTCTGTACAGCACTTTGTGACATCAGTTGATGTAAGAAGGGCTTGATAAATACATTTGATTGATTGATTGATTGATTGTTTAAGGGTAGATAAAGATGGTGTTACATGATCTACATGTAATTACATGAATGATGATGCATAGAAGACCAAACTGCTGATTACATTTCCAGATAATTCTGCACGTGATGTTTCACGTAAGATTGAGAATGTTACACTTGGTTAGGAGAGGGTATTCATTATTTAATGGATATTTAAGGTCAATCACATGGTGGAAGTATCATATGCATACAGTACATAGTGTCAGTTGATCCTAGTTCAGTTCCACAGCTGTCTGTAGGCCTCCAACAGTGCGAGACATACTATAATCTACTCTCTGTAAGATCCAGTCTTACAGAAGAATAACATTCCTTACAAGCCAGTGGCCACATACTGTACGTAAAATATATATATTTTTGTTGTTGTCAGGAAACATATCCCGGCTTCTCAGCTCCATGTTCAATACTTCATGGTCACTGAATATTGCACAACCCTAAGCCTAGTTTTTCAAGAAGATTTTTTTCATTCTAAAGATTGAACAGTACCCTACCACACAACATGGATATTAACCATCTCGCTCCCAACAAAATAGTAAAGTAACATGGCGGCTGATTATACACAAGGAGGAAAAGAGGTGAGGTGCAATAACAATACACATCATTAAGCTGCAAGAATGAAGGTCTTTAGACTATTAGTTGACATAAATATACAACACTGTCATCTACTTGGCTGTAATTTATTATGCTATAAAATACCCATTAAAAGACTTGAATCAATAAGCACAACCAGTATTGAGGTATTATTCAAATATGACAGGACCATGTCCATATTCTGTTTCAGACTACTGACTATTGTGTTGCTTCTGCTCTGCTATTCTTTGATTGGCATTAAGGCAGGGGTAGATAAGGATTCTAGTATGGGACACAGTATGGCACGTAGTACAAAGTATTCATAAAACGTTAACCCCTTAAATTTGCTACCTGTTTTACTTTCAATCTGATTTATAATGAATTGAATGTAAATTAGATTGATGTTTACAAAGCATAAGCAAATAGTTGCAATGTATTCTGATTCCTGTTAAGTACTTACTGTATTTTTTTCAGGAAGGACAGGTGATACCCCCTTGGTGGTGAGTTTTATAACTAACCTCCACATTGTCATGAAAGACCAAACCACAATGGGATACAGTTAACACCTAGACAATGTCACATCATCAGTTGTGGTAACCCAGTACAAAAATGAATTCCTTTATAACAAATCCACAAATTCCATTAGTAGGGGAGCTGTGTGACCAGACTTGAAAATAAACAGTGTTAATAGCATTGATTTGACAATTACATTATTTTTGGACCAATGCATTTATTGCTCATAACAAAACACTGATTAACCATATCTTAAAGTTTACAACTTCAAAAAAGAGACCCTTACTGAGTGATGTTTGGCTTGGTTCTAGTCTCACCCAAGACAAGGCTTATCCCAGGATACATAGTTGGATATAAGACGTGCCAATAAGATAGCCAGTCTTGATCAGAGAGGGAGGTAATTGGCTCAGGAACCAAGGCTGATCTCAAGGTCTTTGTGCTTCTCATCAACAGTCATCTAATAAACAGACAAAAGCATAGAAATATAACTTCTAGAATGAGACATTTTCCATAGGAAAAAAGGTAAAGCTACAGATGTCCCTTTGAAGTGTTCTGGTTTCTTTTCTCTAAAATGACCACATAACAAAGTTTAACATGACTAGAACTAATTTCACATAGATAAAAATGTTGTTAGCTAATTAATGCAAAGGTCAACATGAACAGTAGCATAAGAGAAAATAGACACAAAAGATTTACAAAAAAAAGGTATGTACATAGGAAGATGGTTAAATATATAGTTTATTATATTTGATAATTTACACATCACAAACTGACTGTTAAGTTAGTCTTATTACATGTACTGGAATTCCAATAACAATAGTATATAACAATGCAATTATACAATGCATTTCAGTGTTTTAAACCAACTGAACTGAATAAAGTAGGGAACCTGGGACATGTATGTTTTTGAAGCACTGTATTAAACTGCCTCTGGCATCTAACAAATTCTACTCTGTGTCCGGTCCTAAAATTAAATAGAAGCTGGAAGACACTTGAGGTCCACTTGGATAACAACACAAACTAATGGACTCTTGGGGTAGGCCATTGTGTGCTCGTATGGCAAGTCTGCAGCTCCCTTGTCCTCCAATTCCCTTATGGTGCAACAGCAGTAATGGATACATTTTTTTGCCTTTTTTTTATTTATTTTTACATACTATAAATATATCAACATATGAGCGAGATTGAATTTCTTAATGGCATTTTGATCTGGTATTTACACATTTCAATCAATATTTAGAACACCACCTTGACAATGTTTGTACTCCACTAGTTTCCAATAGGGAATAGTTTACGATCACAGGGGACTTGTGCTAATGAGTGTTTTTGTAGCAGTTAAAAGCCATGGTCATGGAACAAAACCATTTGAACAACACCCACATAAACTAACTCTAAGTTTGGTGGATCATCCTGCTTGTTTGTCTATTCTATTGAAAGTGGTGATTAAGAGGGGGGCTGAGTTACAGCAGACTCCTGTGAAGAGTGTCCATTTCCAGTGAAAATGGGAAACCATGACAGAAGAAAATGTTGTCATTGATGTACATTTTTTCAGCAGTAAGCAGATAGAAAGCATGTGGAGCACTATATATAACAATGGGACATGTTCCTATTTTCCCCAAATCTCATGGAAAAGTTGTGAAAACATACACTTTTTTTCTACTTTCCAATATGTCACTTGTAAACAAAGAATTGCATTCAATTATCTTGCAATAGTTTATCTTCCAGGGACCTAACGCGAGAGGCTTTCATTACTTGATGGTTTATAGTTTCAAATCTGTGATAGGATCAATCTCTAAACAGAATTATTTGAGTACGAAGGCAGCACAATTACTGTGAACTGTCTATTACTGGGGGGTTCAAGTTAGGTCTGCTGTTCTCCTTTGAGCATTGTGATCATAGTTGAGTGGGCATCACTGAAATCTGCATTCTCTTACTCTCAATTAGTTTTAAATGAAAGAGTGGTAACATGAATATGTCTTTAAAACCCCTCTTGATTCTACTAATGAATGGACCTGGCTATGCTGATGCTACACATGCTAACCATGGCTAGCCTCTCAATTTGATATTCAGCACACCAGAACAGACTGCTACACTGAACAAAAATATGAATGCATCATGTAAAGTGTTGGTCCCAAGTTTCATGAGCTGAAATTAAAGATCCAATAAATGTTCCATACACACAAAAAGCTTATTTCCCTCAAATTGTGTGCACAAATTTGTTTATATCCCTGTTAGTTTCTCTTTTGCCAAGATCCCCCTGACAGGTGTAGCATATCATCCCCCTGACAGATGTAGCATATCAGTTATCTGACTAAACAGCATGATCATTACACAGGTGCACCTTCTGCTGGGGACAATAAAAGGCCACTCTAAAATGTGCAGTTTTGTCACACAACACAATGCCACAGATGTCTCAAGTTTTGAGGCAGCATGCAATTGGCATACTGACTGCTGAAATGTTCACCAGAGCTGTTGCCAGAGAACTGAATGTTAATTTCTCTACCATAAGCAATTTGGCTGTACATCCAACCGGCCTCACAACCGCAGACCACGTGTATGGCGTTGTGTGGGTAAGCTGTTTTCTGATGACGTTGTGAGCAGAGTGCCCCATGGTGGTGGTGGGGGGGTTATGGTATGGGCAGGCATAAGGACAACGAGCACAATGGCAATTTGAATGCACAGAGATACAGTGACAAGATCCTGAGGCCCATTGTCGTGCCATTCATCCGCCGCCATCAACTCATGTTTCAGCATGATAATGCATGGCCCCATGTTGCAAGGATCTGTACACAGTTCCTGGAAGCTGAACATTTCCCATTTCATCCATGGCATGTATACTCACCAGACATGTTACCCATTGAGTATGTTTGGGATGTTTGGGATCAACGTGTACGACAGCGCGTTCCAGTTCCCACCAACTTCACACAGCCATTAAAGGGGAGTGGGACAACATTCCACAGGCCACAATTAACAGCCTGATCAACTCTACGCGGAGGAAATTTTTAGCGCTGCATGAGGCAAATGGTGGTCACACCATTTGACTGGTTTCCTAATCCACACCCTAACTTTTTTTTTAAAGGTATCTGTGACCAACAAGTGCATATCTGTATTCCCAGTCATGTGATATCCATAGATTAGGGCCTAATTCATATATTTCCTATGAACTGTAACTCAGGAAAATCTTTGAAATTGCTGCATGTTGCGTTTATATTTTTGTTGAGTATATTACAATGGTTTAAATAAGTCGACATGAACTGAGACCACTCTGAAGTCCTTTCCATCTACATTACTAGTCTTATACATTACTAGTCTTATACATTACTAGTCTTATACATTACTAGGCTGATTAAAACCAATTCAAACACACTAATGTCACCCTGTTTAATAGAATGCAACATGAATGGAACATCAAATAAATAGTGTCGTCGACGCCTTGATATGTCCGTCACCTGAGTTCTGCTTTGGAAATGGTTTTCTTCTTATGATAGTGTTCTATTTCTAATCAGGCAATCGCTAGATCCTACTACTCTACACTAACCATGTTTGTAATAATACATGTTATTTCACAGTTTTCTGTCAAACCCCGAATATCCCACGTGCCCCCCCCCTTCCCCCCCACCCTGCTTTATGTCGTCAACAAGCAAACTCCTCAAAGTTGCCTAGAGTCGGGTGACGAGGTAACATGTTCGGCGTGAATCCGAGACTGTCCGAGTGACTCCGGAGGGTGTCACAGGTGCTCTGTAAGACAAGGGAAGGGAGGGAGGGAAGAGGAGTTCAACCGTATTAAGGGAGGGGTGATGAGGGAGGGAGGAGAAGAGGAGATCGAGAGGCACACAGGTCACAGTAAAAATAGGAGGGGATGTGACATAAATAGGAAAAAAGTGGGACAATTGAACATAACCAGAACCAAGTGGAAACAGAATAGATGTAGATAACATGACGTTAACCATCGTTGATACATCAGACAGAGGGAGAGGGTTGAAAGCATAGTACATACATTGACAAAATAATACAATACAAATGGGTGAACATTAAATTGGTAGTGTAGGGGACATTTAAAGTAGGTCAGTTATGTTTCAGGGTATGGGTAGAGAGAAGAAAGAGAAGAGGGGTATGGTATGGATGAAGAAGGGAAAGAGAAAACAAAACAGTTTTTTAGTCCTTGTCTCTATGTTAGTATCTTGATTCCCACATGTTCATCGACATCCACATGATGTCTGCATACGTTTAGTGCAACTGCGGCTGTTTCAGTTAATATATTGCTGATATGTGGGTTCAAAAGAAGCATTAGCCATACTGTAGATGTAGATAGCTATTTCAGCAGACAAAGAACCATTTAATTTGATGCAAACTGCATTGCATGCAGACCTGTGATAGCATCACAAAGGAATGCATCTAGTGATGTTATTGGACACAGATTCCAGTAAAATGGTCCCCTTAAATGGACCTTGGTGCTGAAGGAAAGCAATATGTAGATGATCCCCTGCGGATCAGCTTTTGTTGTTCCATCTACAACAAATGATGTATGTATAGACATTTATATTTTTCTCAGGAAACTGCATTTTATCCTAAGGGAAGGAAAGCATCTTTATTATTCAGTGAAAACAATAAGAAAGAAGCTAATTTTCTCATAGCAGAGTCCCAAATTGTCTTAACAGATGGAGAATCCAAACAATTCATTGTTTATAATAAACCGATAATAATCTCAGAATGAATAATCCACACAGCAAACCTATTTACGGCATTAAGAGTCATTGATTTCAGAATAGACTCCACAGAAAATACATTGTATTGTATTTAGGAAGATTGACCTAACGCAATGTTGGAAAAACAAATGTATAAAGTGATCACTACTAGTATGTTTTACATCTCTGCAAAATCACCCACCAAACCAGCTTCAGGTGAACCAACATCTCTACAAAATCACCCACCAAACCAGCTTTAGGTGAACCAACATCTCTACAAAATCACCCAACAAACCAGCTTCAGGTGAACCAACATCTCTACAAAATCACCCACCAAACCAGCTTCAGGTGAACCAACATCTCTACAAAATCACCCACCAAACCAGCTTTAGGTGAACCAACATCTCTACAAAATCACCCACCAAACCAGCTTCAGGTGAACCAACATCTCTACAAAATCACCCAACAAACCAGCTTCAGGTGAACCAACATCTCTACAAAATCACCCACCAAACCAGCTTCAGCTGAACCAACATCTCTACAAAATCACCCACCAAACCAGCTTCAGGTGAACCAACATCTCATTAACCAGAATGGAAATGATGTATGAAATGGTTCCCAGAATGTCTGAAAAGGAAGGACAGTATGGGTGGGAGGAGCTATTATCAATGGGGTTTGCTACCTGGGGGCATGATTAGGCGTGACACCAGGGCTGGTTGGGTTCTCTGGAAACTCCTGGAATAGACATGATGAAAAGAAAGATGAGGGTGACTGAAATTAAATTAAAATACAATGCAGAGCTGATAAGTAAGTAAACAAGTGGCCCCACCAAGCAAGTCTGTCTGTGCACAATGGCTAGGCTACAGCCCTGTGTAATTGATTAGTTACAGAGAAGAATGCTGCACACCAATACATAAATGTCACAGAGAGCTACCTCCATTCAGCCATTTAATTTTAATGAAAGTCTCAAAATCAGAGACATTTGAGAAAGCAAGAGACCATTCTTAGTCTCTGCCCATGTATGTTTTTCGTAATTTAAAAAAATGGTAGACATTCATTGAAATAGAAATCACTAATATACTGTATCTTTATATGAAAGGTTTGCTATTGGCGCCATTCGTCTTGCATGCCATCTAATGTACTATGTAGTCAGTAGTCTTAGAACTATCATACCACTATGTTTAACATTAATGTGCATTTCTTATTTGACTGTTTTCATATAGCACATGTCCTGATCTCATCTAGGTTGATTCATTGGGTGGTTGGAGAGGAGAGGAGGTGAATGGAGTTGGAAGTAAAGGAGAAGAGGATTGGGGAACATGACAGTAAAAGCTATTGAAGATGGCTTATCATTATGTTTCAATGCAAAGAAAGCCTCCAATAATGGATGATTACATGACATGGGTGGAGAAACAATGTTATAGTAAAACAGCATTACATCCACCTAAAGCTCCATGTCCTTGTTTCATGTTGCAGTATGTGCCTCTAGTCAGGGTATGTTACATAACATTGTTGGTTCCTGCTGATGAAAAGCATCTATAATGCTGAAGCCTGAGGAAAAACTGTTGGGATGCCACAAAGGTCTTTTTTCTACTCTACTCTGTTTTGATTTTATCTAGGATCCCCATTAGCCGACACCAGTGGCGACAGCTAGTCTTACTGGGCTCTGACACACAACGAAAAAGACATTACAGACAACATACTTTACAATTTATATATATTTAAAAACATTAACATGTAGTGTGTGTGGGCATCTATCAGTTACACATACATGTCAGTACATACACACAAGTAGGTCACACGGGGGAGAGGCTTTGTGCCGTGAGGTGTTTCTTTATATATATATTTTAAACCAGGTTTGATGTTAATTTGCGCTATATGAGATGGAAGGGAGTTCCATGCAATCATGGCTCTGTATAATACTGGATGTTTCCTTGAATTTGTACTGGACCTGGGGACTGTGAAAAGACCCGTGGTGGGTTCTGGTGGGGTAAGTGTGTGTATCAGTGCTGTGTGTAAGTTGACTATGCAAAGAAAATTGAATTTCCAACACATTCATGTTTCTTATTAAAGCAATAAGTGATGAAGTGTATTTCCTTAACTCTTAGCCAAGAGAGACTGGCATGCATAGTATTGTTGATTCACTAAGAAGCAGTTAAGTCAACAGGCATGAAAACAGGTTTGGGAGAAGGGTTTCTCTCCATGTGTCCAGATTTAGCTGTTCAGATATGATGGGTTCTGCCAGTATCAAGCTGAGAGTGATAGTGCTGACACAATGTGATACTAAAGAAACTATTCTATGCCTGGAGCGGATCTCTCATAGGGTACATCCAGTTGAAATGGTTTACTTCTCTCTCCTCTTTGTCACGTAGAATGCTCTGAATAAACCTGTTATTTCCATTTGAACAAACAAATAAAAATACAGAACCATATCTATGATATTAATTGTCAAACATCTCTTGCCTTTTCGACTGTTTAAATTACTATATACCTTTTGACTGTTTAAATTACAATAGACCCTTTAAACTGCTTTTTGTAGGATACTGTAAGTCAAACTGTATCCAAGTGTCAACATGTCCAAATCTGTAGGCTGTATCCAACTGGACATTCTATTTTACACTTAATGCAAAAAGAGCTGAAAGCCAAGTAACAACAGAAGTGTATTTTAAAGACTTCCTGTTCATTCAGTCTTAGAGTTTTTTTAATGTATTATTTGGTTTATAGGTTTTACAAAAATATCAGTAGGAGACATACCTCCTTGGCACATGCAGCTGCAGTTATCTCAGTAGTGGAGCCAGGACATCTGTATCTACCCTTTTCCACCACATCAGTTTACTGGAAAAACTCCAAGACTGAAGCAACTGTGCATGCAGATAGCTCATGCAGAAACAGAAACCCAGGGCTTTTTCACTACCTTGGAACCAGACTTTGGGTATATACAGTGCCTTCAGAAACTATTCACATCCCTTGAGTTGTTCCACATTTTTTTGTTTTACAGCCTAAATTTGAAATGGATTACATTTAGATGTTATTGTCACTGTTCTACACACAACACACAATGTCAAAGTAGAATTATGTTTTTAGACATTTTTACAAATGAAAACAAAATGAAAACCTGAAATGTCTTCAGTCAATAAGTATTCAACCCCTTTGTTATGGTAAGCCCAAATAAGTTCAGGAGTAAAATTTTGCTTAACAAGTCACATAATACATTTTTAAAACCCTTGAATGAGTAGGTGTGCCCAAAATGTTGACTGGTACTGTATGTAAATGAGATAATTCTGTATTTCATTTTCAATCAATGTGCTAAAATTTCAACAACAAAAAAATTCACTTTGTCATTATCGGGTATTGTGTGTATATGGATGAGAAAAATCTATTTAGTCCATTTTGAATTCAGGCTATAACACAACAAAATATGGAATAAGTCAAGGGGTATGAATACTTTCTGAAGGCACTGTATATAACTAAAGCAAAAGTGCTCACTTTGATTTGCGTTCCACATCTGTCATTGATTGGTCATGAAAAAGGCTTGAGATTCTGACACATTACAGTGCTTTACTTTGTTTGTAGTGCAGTGCAGAACTACAAACCAGTGCATTGTGGGAGACTCAAATTACCAGATTGTCGCTTGGACAACGCTGCGGTCGTTTCTTGCGCATGAAGTAACCCAAAACTTTATCCTTAAATACCTAAATACAAGAGTATCTAGTTAACATCACAACAAACCAGACAGTGCAAACAGTTGAAAACACTTAAAACCATATAGACAGACAACATCATTAGGACAAGGGTTTCTCGTATTTTTGATTACATTTAAAAACTTCATCATCATGAATGAATTGTGTACTTTCAACATATAACCCCAACTCTACTACTTGAGAATACTTTTAAGTGATTAAACAAATGTGAATGCCTCCACTTTACCTCATATAAGTAGTCAAATATTTCCAATATCGTTAAAACACTGGCTCCAATGAACAGACCCATCTGCCCACCAATGTCACCTGAAAAGAGGATGACAGATGAAAAGACATAAACAGGCAATCCCACAGTCAGACAGATAATAACCCATCATCACTATCAAACACTCCCTAAAACACTTCAGCGCGCAGGCCTTTCTAATTGACCTGGCCCGGGTATCCTGGAAGGATATTGACCTCATTCCTTCAGTAGAGGATGCCTGGTTATTCTTTAAAAGTGCTTTCCTCACCATCTTAAATAAGCATGCCCCATTCAAAACATTTTGAACCAGGAACAGATATAGCCCTTGTTTCACTCCATACCTGACTCCCCTTGACCAGCACAAAAACATTCTGTGGTGAACTGCATTAGCGTCGAATAGCCCCTGTGATATGCAACTTTTCAGGGAAATTAGGAACCAATATACACATGCAGTTAGGAAAGCTAAGGCTAGCTTTTTCAAATATAATTTTTCATCCTGTAGCACAAGCTGCAAAAAGATCTGGGGCAATGTAAAATCAATGGAGAATAAGAGCCCCTCCTCCCAGCTGCCCACTGCACTGAGGCTAGGAAACACTGTCACCACCAATAAATCCACGATAATTGAGCCTGTCTACCCCTACCCCGGTAAACAGCCCTGCACCCCCCACAACAACTTGCCCAAACCTCCCCATTTCTCATTCACACAAATCCAGATAACTGATGTTCTGAAAGAGTTGCAAAATCTGGACCCCTACAAATCAGCTGGGCTAGACAATCTGGACCCTGTCTTTCAACCTCTCTTTCGTATCGTCTGACATCCCCAAAGATTGGGAAGCTGCTGCGGTCATCCCCCTCTTCAAAGGGGGAGACACTCTAGACTCAAAATGTTACAGACCTATATCTATCCTATCCTGCCTTTCTAAGGTCTTCGAAAGCCAAGTTAACAAACAGATCACCGACCATTTCGAATCCCACTGTACCTTCGCCTCTATGCAATCTGGTTTCCGAGCTGGTCATGGGTGCACCTCAGCCACGCTCAAGGTCCTAAACGATATCATAACCGCCATCGATAAAAGACAATACTGTGCAGCTGTATTCATCGACCTGGCCAAGGCTTTCGACTCTGTCAATCACTGTATTCTTATCAAATCGAAGGGCCTGTTGTCCGGACCTCTGGCAGTCTCTACGGGGGTACCACAGAGTTCAATTCTTGGGCCGACTCTTTTCTCTGTATATATCAATGATGTCGCTCTTGCTGCTGGTGATTCTCTAATTCACCTCTATGCAGACGACACCATTCTGTATACTTCTGGCCCTTCTTTGGACACTGTGTAAACTAATCTCCAGACGAGCTTCAATGCCATACAACTCTCCTTCCTTGGCCTCCAAATGCTCTTAAATGCAAGTGAAACTAAATGCATCCTCTTCAACCGATCGCTGTTCGCACCTGCCCGCCCGTCCAGCATCACTACTCTGGACGGTTCTGATATGTGGACAATTACAAATACCTAGGTGTCTGGTTAGAGTGTAAACTCTTCTTCCAGACTCACATTAAGCATCTCCAATCCAAAATTAAATCTAGAAGCGGCTTCCTATTCAGCAACAAAGCATCCTTCACTCATGCTGTCAAACATACCCTCGTAGAACTGACCATCCTACCGATCCTTGACTTCGGCGATGTCATTTACAAAATAGCCTCCAACACTCTACTCAGAAAATTGGATGCAGTCTATCACAGTACCACCTGTTTTATCACCAAAGCCCCATATACTACCCACCACTGCGACCTGTATGCTCTCGTTGGCTGGCCCTCGCTTCATATTCATCGCCAAACCTACTGGCTCCAGGTCATCTATAAGTCTTTGCTAGGTAAAGCCCCGCCTTATCTCAGTTCACTGGTCACGATAGCAGAACCCACCCTTGCACGCGCTCCAGCAGGTATATTTCACTGGTCACCCCCAAAACCTATTCCTCCTTTGGCAGCATTTCCTTCCAGTTCTCTGCTGCCAATGACTGGAACGAATTACAAAAATCACTGAAGCTGGAGACTCATATCTCCCGCACTAACTTTAAGCATCAGCTGTCAGAGCAGCTCACAGATCATTGCACCTGTACATAGCCCATCTTTAAATAGCCCATCCAACTACCTCATCCCCATATTGTTATTTAAAAACATTTTTTTGGCTCCTTTGCACCCCACTTGCACATTCATCTTCTGCACATCTATCACTCCAGTGTTTAATTGCTAAATTGTAATTACTTTGCCACTACGGCCTATTTATTGCCTAACCTCTCTAATCTTACATCATTTGCACACACTATATATAGATTTTTTATATTGTGTTATTGACTGTATGTTTGTTTATTCCATGTGTAACTCTGTGTTGTTGTTTGTGTCGCACTGCTTTGCTTTATCTTGGCCAGGTCGCAGATGTAAATGAGAACTTGTTCTCAACTGGCCTACCTGGTTAAATAAAGGTGAAATAAAAATAATTAAAAACATAGTGCACAAAACGATTCCTGAAACATTAACTTAAGCTCTGTCTCTCAGCAAGATGAGGAGAGCTTTCAGACTCAGACCAGAAACTGTCCATCCAGACTTTGCTTTTCATCTGCCTCTCCTGACTGAGTGCTCTTTTCAAGTACATTCTAATAATGCATTCGACCGAGTCTTACAGGTTCAAAGAAAATAGTCTCAAAAGGAGTTTAGACCAGCAGGCATGATCACACAATGGGACAACGTGTAGTGCTTGCTGAGGATGTGATGTTCAGGCCTAGTGCGTTTCCTCTCAGTCGTAAAAACAGATCATGAACCTGATGGGAAAACTTGAAACAATCGCTCACCAAGTAACCCTGCAATTTCATACGCCTTCTTCTGTTCAATCTTCTCATAATTCAATGCCTCAAAGAAGATGTCCAGGACTAGTAAGTTTTCTCTAGAGACAAAAACAAATACATTGAAAAGGTGTTACTTTATAACGTACATCTATCTTAGAGATACAATTGATTGATTTAATTGACTAATTCTGAGACATTTTGCATTAATTTACAATAAAGGTGAACGGTGGAGACCAATATCATACTTTTATTATGATTTCTTTTAATCAAAATGCAAACCTCTGATCGTTACGTCACTTACCGTAAAACTTCAATTAATAGCCAGGGTGATTATTTGCTTAAATCACTGAACACAACAAGCGCTTAATAGATAGAGACTTCTGTTTCCTTAATGTACACAGCTTTTGCTCATTTGCATACAGTTGGAGTCGGAAGTTAACATACACTAAATACATTTAAACTCAGTTTTTCACAATTCCTGACATTTAATCCTCGTAAAAAATCCCTGTCTTAGGTCAGTTAGGATCACCACTTTATTTTAAGAATGCGAAATGTCAGAATAATAGTAGAGAGAATGATTTCTTTCAGCTTTTATTTATTTCATCACATTCCCAGTGGCTCAGAAGTTTACATACACTCAATTAGTATTTGGTAGCATTGCCTTCAAATTGTTTAAATTGGGTCAAATGTGTTTAGTAGCCTTCCACAAGCTTTCCACAATAAGTTGAGTGAATTTTGGCCCATTCCTCCTGACAGAGCTGGTGTAACTGAGTCAGGTTTGTAGGCCTCCTTGCTCACACATGCTTTTTCAGCTCTGCCCACACATTTTCTATAGGACTGAGGTCAGGGCTTTGTGATGGCCACTCCAATACCCTGACTTTGTTGTCCTTAAGCCATTTTGCCACAACTTTGGAAGTTTGCTTGGGGTCATTGTCCATTTGGAAGACCCATTTGCGACCAAGCTTTAACTTCCTGACTGATGTCTTGAGATGTTGCTTCAATATATCCACATAATTTCCCCTCCTCATGATGCAATCTATTTTGTGAAGTGAACCAGTCCCTCCTGCAGCAAAGCACCCCCACAACATGATGCTGCCAACCCCGTGCTTCACGTTTGGGATATTGTTCTTCGGCTTGCAAGCCTCGCCATTTTCCTCCAAACATAACGATGGTCATTATGGCCAAACAGTTCTATTTTTGTTCTATCAGACCACAGGGCATTTCTCCAAAAAGTACGATATTTGTCCCCATGTGCAGTTGCAAATCGTAGTCTGTCTTTGTTATGGCAGTTTTGGAGCAGTGGCTTCTTCCTTGCTGAGCGGCCTATCAGGTTATGTCGATATAGGACTTGTTTTACTGTTTCCTCCAGCATTTTCACAAGGTCCATTGCTGTTGTTCTGGGATTGATTTGCACTTTTCACACTAAAGTACGTTCATCTCTAGGAGACAGAACACGTCTCCTTCCTGAGCGGTATGATGGCTGTGTGGTCCCATGGTGTTTATACTTACGTACTATCGTTTGTACGGATGAACGTGGTACCTTCAGGCGTTTGGAAATTGCTCCCAAGGATTAACCAGACTTGTGGAGGTTTACAATTTTTCATCTTAGGTCTTGGCTGATTTGTTTTGATTTTCCCATGATGTCAAGCAAAGAGGCACTGAGTTTGAAGGTAGGCCTTGAAATACATCCACAGGTACACCTCCAATTGACTCAAATCATGTCAATTAGCCTATCAGAAGCTTCTAAAGCCATGATATCATTTTCTGAAATTTTCCAAGCTGATTGAAAACACAGTCAACTTAGTGCATATAAACTCCTGACCCACTGGAATTGTGATACAGTGAATTACAAGTGAAATAATCTGTCTGTAAACAATTGTTGGAAAAATGACCTGTGTCATGCACAAAGTAGATGTCCTAACCGACTTGCCAAAACTATAGTTTGTGGAGTGGTTGAAAAACGAGTTTTAATGACTCCAACCTAAGTGTATGTAGCCTTTCGACTTCAACTGTAGTTCATTGTTTAAGTCCACTTCCAGTATTTTAATACATTTGTTTATTTCCTGCACTAATATGTTATCATTTAAGCATTGTGTTACATGTCTTCTCTTTAAGTATACCTCTTTTAAAATAAAATAAAACTTCCTTGACAGAATAATTATTCTCCTCTTTGACTGTGCATTTTCGTCAGTTCTTACTTTTGCCACTAGAGCGTAATCCGCAACTGGAGCATGATTTCTGGGGGTCCGTACTCCCGAAGTTGTTAGCTGTTTTTATGCTAGCCAGCTAGCTAGCAGTTCTCAGCTGTTAGCAGCCAATGGCTGTCAATTTCTTAATGGCAATAAAAACAGATGATTGCCATATTTTTTCAGAGTCATTACTTAATTATTTAATGCAACAAATCTCACGTTAAACCTAGTAAACAATTCATGGTAAAATTGGAAACAATTAATTTAGACCCAGCGTTTATTTGAAACAGTCATTTATTTGCTGAAATGTGTACCATTGCCGACTATTAAAAGGGACAGGCGGCTATTTGAGACTAAATCAATTTGAAGTTGTTAACTCACTGTAACTATCCAGATACTTACCCGATGTACTGTTCAGTTTTGTTGAATTTCTTGGCCAGATATTTGGCAGAGGCTTTACTGGGTATTTTCACCATGGACAGCTCTTTGCCATAGCGTGTCATGCTGCAGGGTGTCTCACACACACAGTAGTCGTTGTCTTTCTCTACCAAGAAGTCTGTGGGGGATGACAATAGAATGGGAGTCCTGGGCCCAATTCACTACAGGCCCCATGATAAAAGGTAGTACAATTGAAAAGAAGCTGCAAAAACAACTTTGCTGCTCAGCAGTTCCTTATTTCAAAATGCTGTATTGTATAAACGCTTTCGTACTCATATCTCAAACTAAAATATTGTTTGGTGTATCTACTGATCAGTGATAACTGGTTCATATTCCTAATCCTTATTACATTACCATTGTTTCTGCCTTACCTAAAGCTGGGTCTGCACAGTCTTTGTACTGCTCTGGTGTGCATACTGTTGAGGTCCCTATTCAACACGTCAGAGAGAGAGAGAGAGAGAGAGCGGGAGAGAGAGAGAGAGAGAGAGAGAGAGAGAGAGAGAGGGGCAAAACAAAAATGTAATGTTAACATAACTACATATTCCTATGAATAACAACAACAACACAGAAAACATTATTAATCATATTCCATTGAGGAACTATGTGACGGTCAAGCCAAGATGTGTGTGAGTACCAGGCATGTGGACCATCCTGCAGTTACAGTTCTCCACCAGGTAGCGTGTCTCGCAGTCGATGCGGCAGGCTGTGATGCTGTACGTGGAGAAGAACTCAGAGTCGATGGGAGTGGACTTGCAGTCTCCCCATGGGGGAGGGAGGTACTGAAGCTGCGACAGAACAGAGCATAGATTTCCCCTCAGTATGTTGGCCACTTTCAACAACATCTAGTCAAGCCCAGCAGGAAATCCAAAATAAAAGTGCACACAAGCAGACAAAAAAACAAACATATGTATTGAACATTTAATAAGGGAACATAATTAAATAAAGACATGTTTTCTGGCTTCTGTTCACATCTATAAGAATATTCCACACAGACAACGGTGTAACTGATAAACACAGCTCACAGAAAGCAACAAGCAGACACCATGCAGAAAATCAGTGATGCAGGTCAGGTCTAGTCCTGAAAGTTTACATACACTTAGGTTGGAGTCATTAAAACTTGTTGGAGACAAAGATCGTACTTTTTGGAGAAATGTCATGTGGTCTGATGAAACAAAAATAGAACTGTTTGGCCATAACAACCATCTTTATGTTTGGAGGTTAAAGGGGGAGGCTTTGCAAGCTAAAGAACACCATCTCAACCGTGAAGCACGGGGTTGGCAGCGTCATGCTGTGGGGGTGCTTTGCTGCAGGACGGACTGGTTCACGTCACAAAATAGATGGCATCACGAGGAAGGACAATGATGTGGATATATTGAAGCAACATCTCAAGACATCAGTCAGGAAGTTAAAACTTGGTCGCAAATGGATCTTCCAAATGGACAATGACCCCAAGCTTACTTCCAAAGTTGTGGCAAATGGCTTAAGGACAACAAAGTCAGGGTATTGGAGTGGCCATCACAAAGCCCTGACTTCAATCAAATAGAACATTTGTGGGCAAAACTGAAAAGGCGTGTGCGAGCAAGGAGGCCTACAAACCTGACTCTGAGCTCTGTCAGGAGGAATGGGCCAAAATTCACTCAACTTATTGTGGAAAGCTTGTGGAAGGCTACACGAAACGTTTGACCCAAGCTAAACAACTTGAAGGCAATGCTACCCGATACTAATTGAGTGTATGTAAACTTCTGACCCACTGGGAATGTGATGAAAGAAATAAAAGCTGAAATAAATCATTCTCTCTACTATTATTCTGACATTACACAATAAAGTGGTGATCCTAACTGGCCTAAGACAGGGAATTCTACTAGGATTAAATGTCAGGAATTGTGAAAAACTGAGTTTAAATGTATTTGGCTAAGGTGTATGTAAACTTCCCACTTCAACTGTATTTGTGTATGTACCAACATTCAGAGAAGCACATAGCCCATTGGACATAACAGATAACTGAAAAAGACCTTGGTGTGGCTTAGAGATTTTCCGAACTTCTCAATCATTTTCCCCAAATCTACCCTTGACCGTCTCTTGCGTCTGCATGCATTGGAAGACTGAGTGTGACAGATACAGAGTGCCAGTAAGTCATGAAGTGACTTGAAATGGAATACTTGATTCATTCTTTATGGAACTTGATTGCCAGGCTACAGCCTCTCATAAACATTATCCATGTAGGAAATAAAACCCCAGAGAAAATAACAGGCCCTCTAGACATTAAACATTAAACACTCATTATCCAGTCTTTGTCTTCATACAAGCTGTTGAATATGGTGCAACCAATATTATTTTGCAGTTACAGTATGTTTATTTGTTTTGTTGTTTTTGTGCTTTGCATTTGAATGTTGCATACTCCTGGGATCCTCTGAATCTGGTTAATGTCTCCTAGGACTTTACTCTGGGAGGGTAATAGAACCACATTAAACACAACGATTGGCTAACAGAAGGCATTAGCCAGATGTAGATTATCCCAGCAATATACAACATTCAAATGCAAAGTCCAAAAACAACAAAACAAACTAAACATAACTGCACAATAATATTGGTTGCACCATATACACAACAGCTTTTATGAAGACAAAGACTGGATAATGAGTGTTTAATGTGTTAGCTGGAAAGGATAACATTATGTGCTGATATTCTATAGTGATGGTAGTTATGAAGAGACATAAGACAGAGATGAACCAGGAAGTGACAGTCGTTGAAATGAGGTCACTACAGCCACATGCAGGGAGGTGATTCGTCCATTCCATCATGAAGACTTGATCGGTAATGAGATTGGGAGGTTTGCTATGTACGCTACTGTACATATGGTATGCTACAGTACGCTACGTTAAGCTACAGTACACTACGGTATGCTATGGTACACTACGGTATGCTATGGTACACTACGGTATGCTATGGTACACTACGGTATGCTATGGTACACTACGGTATGCTATGGTATGCCACCCGCTGCACTTGGGAGGAAACTAACGTTTGGAAGCCTGGGGTTACAGTTGGCCGAGGGCTTCCACCCCAAAACCCATCTAGTGTGGGAGAGGAGGCTCTGAACCTTTACTCAGGCCTCATAGGACTTCTCATTTAGGGGAGGGACCAGTGAACACGTCACCAACAACAGAGAGCAGCAACAGTGATGCAACGGACAGCATCTGTCAAAGCCCTTTGTTTGGCTCTCAGATATACAGTAAGCAGCCAGCCAGTCAACCTTCATCTTACTGAGCCCCAAAACAGCTGAGCCCATGTCTGAGGACACAAACCCAAAACTGGTTCAGAAACATACATTTCTTTTCATTTCAGCCATCTCTCAATAATTGTTCTCGGCCACTTGAAGCTCGATTGTTGGTAAAAATAGTGTTCCAAATTTCCACCCCAAGTTATTATACTGTATTTGCTTGCTGCAGAATGAAGTTGTCCTTTATTTAGTTCAGACATTTCTTCCACTGACATTGGGAGACCTGTTTGTATCATGTGGTTGAAGTGAGGCAGATTTGAGTGGTTCTGGTGAATGGAAGTATAATCATATATTGATATAATGATCAATCCCTCCGAAAAGGGTTTGAAAAGCATGAAATAATCAAAAGAATATGGGGTTAAACATTTTTAGCAATCAATTTGGATTCATTTGAGATGGTGTTACTAGTATGGTTATTATAATATTTTTTTGAACCTTTATTTAACTAGGCAAGTCAGTTACGTAAAAAATCTTATTTACATTGACGGCCTACCCTGGCCAAACCCTGCCCTAATCCGGACAGGGCTGGGTCAATTGTGCGCCGCCCTATAGGACTCTTGATCATGGCCGGTTGTGATACAGCCCGAGATTGAACCAGGGATTGAACCATAGCACTGAGATGCAGTGCCTTAGACCGCTGCACCACTCAAGAGCCTATGATAGATGATTCCTATCAGATTTAAATGGCACACTAATCAATTCAGTACAATTATTATAAATGAATTGCTCTAGTCATAAGAGCAGATGAATTTACATATCACCTTATATATCTACTCACAGCTACTTTACAAGGGAAGTCGATTGAATTCAGAATTCAGTGTTGTTGGGATTGTTGTGTCCAATTGTCTGTTTTAGAGATGCACTGCACCGATAACCCTATGTTGTTCTGTTGAATATGGCGTGAGGGGGTTTGAAGAGACTTGTGACTTGTACCAAATAATATCTTCTCTGGGATCAAAGGCTTTTTTGAATAACTTGTGGTTCAAGGTGTAATTCTAGGTATTATAATTAATTTCTGATGAGTTTGTAACTCATTCAGTAGGAAAAGTGCCACAAACCCCTACTCAAGAGAAACTGAGTTCTGACACCTAATGAGATTTGTATCTTCAATGGGTGTATAAAATGTGACATTGTGACATCAGTGACACTTTGCTGAGGTCCTTTATAATAAAGTGGTTGCCAAAGAAAATATCTATCAAAAGATCACAGCTGTATTTCACTGTCCTGTCACTGTTTTCAAACCACAGGATTTCACGAGCTGCAGCCTGAGTGGCATGTTATTGCAATAGATTTTATTAGATTTTATTTTATGGACAAAAAACAATGTGCAATGCAGGGCTAGCTCTAGCCTTTTGGGGGCCCTAAGCAGGTTTTGTTGGGGGGCCCCCACCTTGCGGAAAAACATTTTAGTGGCCCCCTCTTGAGAAAATTTCAATTCTCCACATTTTGCCATGGGCCATAGAGAAAATGTTGTAGTTTTAAAGCAAGTGTTCTGCTATTCTCTACATTTTGCAATGGGGAGAGAAAACTGCAATATTATAACATTTCATTCAATTCTACTCATTATGCCATGGGGCAGAGAAAATTATTTAGCAGTTTTAGAGCAAATTTCCTGAATTTCTACCGATTTTGACATGGGCTTGAGCGGAATATTTGCAGTTTTAATTCACATTTCCTGCAATACAACACATTTTGTAATTTCTTATGCCATGTTAATATGATATCTGAGTGAGAATGACCAAAAAAATCTATGGGGGCCCCTGGAGGTCAGGGCCCCTAGGCACGTGCCCTGTGTGCCCGGTCAGTATTTAGCCATGATTACTGCAGGTTTAGATAGCTGGCTAGACTAACTACCAATCTAAAAGTTGTTCGCAAACATGGCTAATTGAGTGACTGTCAGTGACAGACTTAACAAGAGAAAAACTGCTGATGCACAAACAAATTCTGAAGTTACACCTGGTGTATTCTACTATTCTTACTCTCAATAGAGTCCATTGAGACCGTCTATGTCACTTATGCGTGGAACCGGTGCTGGTGCACTGTTTGTAATACTATTTTCTATCCTCTTTAAATGATTATGCCATAGTAGAAAACATTCCTTCGACACATTTTGATTTGTCTGGGTTTTGATGTGAAAAACAATGTGGGTATTATGGACATGCACCTGTTCTATTATTGAAGGAAGTGTTGGGTGCTAAACTCGAAAGAACACTGCGAAGAGAGTCTATTAACGTGACCTATGGATCTGGCAAACAGACCATTGTGACCACATGGAATACACATGGAATACAGACTTATTAGAGACATATTAAAATGACTCCCGTGGTCCTGAAATCTGCCCTAATGGAAGACTACATTGATTTTAATATTCGTGTCTGACAACTGGATAATGGATACTATACTGAACAGAAGTATAAACGCAACATGCAACAACTTCAAAGATTTTACAGTTCATATAAGAGTTACAGTTCATATAAGGAAATCAGTCAATTTAAATATATTAATTAGGCACTAATCTATGGATTTCACATGAATGGGAAGACAGATACGTATCTGTTAGTCACAGATACCTTTAAAAAAGGTAGGGGCGTGGATCAGAAAACTAGGAAGTATCTGGTGCGACCACCATTTGCCTCATGCAGCGCAACACATCTCCTTCAGATAGAGTTGATCATTCTGTCGATTGTGGCCTGTGGAATTCTGCCCCACTCCTTTTCAATGGCTGTGCGAAGTTGTTGGATATTGGCGGGAACTGGAACACACTGTCATACATGTCGGTCCAGAGCATCCCAACAGGCTCAATGAGTGACATGTCTGGTGAGTATGCCGGCATTTTCAGCTTCCAGGAATTGTGTACAGATCCTTGCTACATAAGGCCATGAGGTGATGGTGGCGGATGAATGGCAAGATAATGGGCCTCAGGATCTCGTCACAGTGTCTCTGTGCATTCAAATTGCCATCGATAAAATGTAATTGTGTTCATTGTCCTTAGCTTATTCCTGCCTATACCATAACCTCACTGCCACCTTGGGGCACTTCTTTCACAATGTTGACATCAGCAAACTGCTTGCCCACACAACACCATACACGTGGTCTACGGTTGTGAGACCGGTTGTACATACTGCCAAATTCTCCAAAACAACGGAGGCGGCTTATTGTAGAGAAATGACCATGAATATCTCTGGAAACTGCACTGGAGGACATTCCTGCAGTTAACATTCCTGCAGTGCTCCCGAGTGGCGCAGTGGTCTAAGGCACTGCATCTCAGTGCAAGAGGCTTGGGAGTGATTGGGAGTCCCATAGGGGGTGGCGCACAATTTGCCCAGTGTCGCCGGGGTAGGCCGTTTTTGTAAATAAGAATTTGTTCTTAACTGACTTGCCTAGTTATATATATTTTTTTAATTAAAACGTGCCAATTGCACGCTCCCTCAAAACTTTTGAAATCTGTGGCATTGAGTTGTGTGACAAAATTGCACATTTTAGAGTGGCCTATTATTTTTCCCAGCAGAAGGTGCACATGTGTAATGATCATGCTGTTTAATTAGCTGCTTGATATGCCACACCTGTCAGGGAGATGTACTATCTTTGCAAAGGGAAAATGCTCACTATCAGGGATGTAAACAAATTTGTGCTAGAAATTTGAGAGAAATAAGCTCTTTGCGCTTATGGAAATTTGGTAGGATCTTTTATTTCAGCTCATGAAACATTGTACCAACACCAACACAATACTTGTGGCGTTTATATTTTTGTTCAGTGTAGATGTTGCTGCTCCGTTACGACTGTTCACAGTGCCCAATACATATAGGCTACTGTATAGGACTGTGGTTACAGGCACTGTCTGTAGCCTATAGCTAGGTCTTTTTTTCCATCTGAAATGTATCCATACAATGTAAATGAAATCCTCTGGAAATATTTTTGATTCAATGTACCAGATGCTCCATCATTCATGATTTGTATTTATTTAGCATGTGGAATTGATTTGAACGAGAGAGAGAGCATCTGAAGCAATGACATTTCTGCTGAATTCTGTGCTAATCTTGGGAGGCATTTCTGACTACACTTCAGTCACAGCCGGTAATTCACAAAGCTTAATGATTTTGTTGGTCCTCTCTTACTCAAAGTCATGATAATTGTGGTACCATTGCCTTTTCGTTACACCACAAAATGTAACTCTATTGTTCTTTGTATTTTATGAAATGCAAACCAAAGTCTCCCGAATGTTATTTTTCTCTCTACATAGTATTATTATGCATGACTAAATCCAATCTATGTACACATGTAGGATCTTAATTTGAGCCAGTTTGCTACAGCAGGAAAATAATCCTGCATCAACAGGAAATGTGAATTATTATGTGGATTATAATTCATTTATACGTTTTTCATAAGGGAAAATCAAAAATGACAAACCTCAGAAGCCTGCATTGCAGGAACGTCTTCATGCAACAGGGTGATCAAATTAAGATCTTACATCTGTAGCATATATTATGCTATTGTTCTCTATCAAACTGGTATCAGCGACAGCAAGATTATATGGAAAATATACCTTTGAGCTGTCAGAGATTGCGTGTGAACTGCCTGGGGTACTGTAGCTCTGGCCACCAATAACAGTGTAAATACATTTACAGGCAATGTCTGCTTTGTACATCCAATCTGTCTCTCCTTCTGTATTCCTTGTTGGATACATACTAGGTAGCAAATATTATATTGTTACTACTTCAGTTCAGAATCATTAGACGGTTTCTGTTCAGATTTAGCGATTGTGCTGGTCGCATGTTATTACGTGCATTATACAATAAGATAAACAGAATATATTTTTCTCCAGGCTCTGAGACACAGATGTAGAGCCAATGACAGGAGAAGGAAGAAGGGTTGGGGCTTTGGATAAAAACACAGACAAAAGCAGAGCGAGAGGAGGATTGAAGTAGAAAAAAAGGAAGGAAGGAAGGGATAGGTGTTTGTGCAAAAGGCTAAGCAGTATGTACCAGTTGCTGCTGACATGACACAAAAGTTTGAAAACCAGGGGCCACACCAAATCCCAGCTGGTCAATGAAGGGAGGTTCATCCTGGCTGTGAATCTGAACCTTGATGCCTGCTTCGTACGAGGTCTCATCTGTGGATACATACAACAGCAGGCTAGAGAATGTAACAACAGAAACCTCTGCTGATCGGTGTTCCCTGGTCAGAGACATTGCTTGTTGTGTTGGGAATGAGATATGTGTCTTTACTGGATATTGGACATCTGTTGTGATAAAGCCACGTGTTGATAATGCAGTGCTAAGAATGAACTATTTTTCCCAGGACGGAGACAATAAATGTTGTGTTGGATAAGTTGTTAAACTATATGTTGTTGTAATAGTGTACAGGTCAAATTCAGCACTAGGAAGGAACCTTGAATGAATGCATGTCAGTCGGCTGGTTGATTTGTAAAGTTCATTCTACCAATGTCCCAAAATCCAAAGTCATTATTGTATTTATGGACAGATCAGTTATTGTGGTACTAATTAAGTGGTGTCATACCACTGGGTGCTCACCTGTCTCTCCCCAAACAGGTAAGTATTCATCTTGTTGGATATCTAACATGATCTCCAGCCCATTTCCTGTCCCGCCTTTCAACGTTGTCAACATCGGGTTGCCATCCAATCCAGAGTTGAACGTGTAGCATTTTCCGTACCGCGTGTAAATCTGCAAGAAGAAGAAGAAGGTACATGACATTAACTCAATGCAACAACATTGTTTTGACATAGCGACAACACAGACAGTAAACAGCACAGTCACTTTGAGCAATGGTTGCTCTCTGTGTAGACCAATGTAAACTGCGGTTGGGGATAGGGTTGCTGGGCAGGAAAGCTTTGCAGGTAATTATCTGAGAAAACACTGAACCAAACAAGATACTAGAATGATGAATGAATAAATAAATTAACACCTCTACTGTGGCAACTGGCAATCTTTACCCAGACCCATTTTTTAAAATTTCCCCTGAGTAATTTAGATACTTCTTTAGGATGTATTTTCCATTCAAACTGAAAGTTCTAGTTAATCCAAAGCAATATAGCCAAAACCCAACCTCTTCCATCCCACAAAACACTAAATTAGATTGTTCAAATACAATTTATATTAGGAAGTGTCTTATAGACCCCTTCGAAAGCATTAACTTGTACCAATGTATCTCAATGGTAATCTATAGATGTAGAATCTTAATTGGATCACCCTTTTGCAGGATAACATTTCCAGGAAATGTACAACTTGCAGTAGATGTAATGTTTTAAAAGGCTTCTGAAGCATGTCATTTTCACTTTGAAATTTCAGACTTGACTTTCCCTTAAGAAAATGTATCAACCCCTACAAAATATTATAATCCACATAATAATTCACATTTCCTGTTGCTGCAGGATTGTTTTCCTGCTGTACAAACTGGCTCAAATTAAGATTCTACATCTGTACAGAAATTGGATTCAGTAATGCATAATAACATGTAGTGAGAAAAATAACACTGACTGGTTGGCTTTTCATAAAATACAAAGAACAATGGCAAGCTGTTGTCAAATTCCTTTTGTATAAAAGTAAATCCATTTCCTTTGAGTGTGAAAATAATATTTTGTGGTGTAACAGAAAGGCAATGGTAGCAGACTCTGAGTAAGAGAGAACAAAATAAATAATTAAGCTTTGTGAATTACAAGCCATGATTTAGGTGTATTAAGAATTGGCTCCCAAGAGCAGCACAGAAGTCAGCAGAAATTCCACTGCTTCAAATTGCTGTAGCAAACTGTCTCAAATTAAGATCCTACATCAGTACTATTAAGTATTGGTACAGACAAAATTTAGCCTGCAGCAAATAGCCAGCTGGTTTAACTGATTCAGAGATATACAGTGCTGATATTCCAGTATAGCACCACCATGTTCTTTTAGCACCATCTCTCACACATTTCATATTGACGTTCCATTTTTATTTTTATTTTTTATTTTTACAAATTCTCTCAGATGGGCGATTTTGCTTTCATTTGTGCCAGCAGAGCAGAAATAATCATTAGGAGCCTCTTAGAATGCTGAATCTGATTTTGCATAACTGACACACGTGGCTGGTGAGCTATAACTTAAAACTAAAAGTTAAAATAGATAAAAGCGATAATGGCTTTAAATTCTCTATGCATTTTGCTGTGTAAGTGATTTAATTTCACCGAGGTGGAATTGATTGGTCATGCAGTGCTCTAAGGGTTTTATCTATACTGTCATACAGTTATCACCGACATGTACAGTGGGGGGAAAAAAGTATTTAGTCAGCCACCAATTGTGCAAGTTCTCCCACTTAAAAAGATGAGAGAGGCCTGTAATTTTCATCATAGGTACACTTCAACTATGACAGACAAAATGACAACAAAAAAATCCAGAAAATCACATTGTAGGATTTTTTATGAATTTATTTGCAAATTATGTTGGAGAATAAGTATTTGGTCAATAACAAAAGTTTATCTCAATACTTTGTTATATACCCTTTGTTGGCAATGACAGAGGTCAAACGTTTTCTGTAAGTCTTCACAAGGTTTTCACACACTGTTGCTGGTATTTTGGCCCATTCCTCCATGCAGATCTCCTCTAGGGCAGTGATGTTTTGGGGGTGTTGCTGGGCAACACGGACTTTCAACTCCCTCCAAAGATTTTCTATGGGGTTGAGATCTGGAGACTTGCTAGCCCACCCAGGACCTTAAAATGCTTCTTACAAAGCCACTCCTTTGTTGTCCGGGCGGTGTGTTTGGGATCATTGTCATGCTGAAAGACCCAGCCACGTTTCATCTTCAATGCCCTTGCTGATGGAAGGAGGTTTTCACTCAAAATCTCACGATACATGGCCCCATTCATTCTTTCCTTTACACGGATCAGTCGTCCTGGTCCCTTTGCAGAAAAACAGCCCCAAAGCATGATGTTTCCACCCCCATGCTTCACAGTAGGTATGGTGTTGTTTGGATGCAACTCAGCATTCTTTGTCCTCCAAACAAGACGAGTTGAGTTTTTACCAAAAAGTTCTATTTTGGTTTAATCTGACCATATGACATTCTCCCAATCTTCTTCTGGATCATCCAAATGCTCTCTAGCAAACTTCAAATGGGCCTGGACATGTACTGGCTTAAGCAGGGGGACACGTCTGGCACTGCAGCTTTTGAGTTCCTGGCGGCGTAGTGTGTTACTGATGGTAGGCTTTGTTACTTTGGTCCCAGCTCTCTGCAGGTCATTCACTAGGTCCCCCCGTGTGGTTCTGGGATTTTTGCTCACCGTTCTTGTGATCATTTTGACCCCACGGGGTGAGATCTTGCGTGGAGCCCCAGATCGAGGGAGATTATCAGTGGTCTTGTATGTCTTCCATTTCCTAATAATTGCTCCCACAGTTGATTTCTTCAAACCAAGCTGCTTACCTATTGCAGATTCCGTCTTCCCAGCCTGGTGCAGGTCTACAATTTTGTTTCTGGTGTCCTTTGACAGCTCTTTGGTCTTGGCCATAGTGGAGTTTGGAGTGTGACTGTTTGACGTTGAGGACAGGTGTCTTTTATACTGATAACAAGTTCAAACAGGTGCCATTAATACAGGTAAAAAGTGGAGGACAGAGGAGCCTCTTAAAGAAGAAGTTACAGGTCTGTGAGAGCCAGAAATCTTGCTTGTTTGTAGGTGACCAAATACTTATTTTCAAATAAATTCAAATAAATTGCAAATAAATTCATTAAAAATCCTACAATGTGATTTTCTGGATTTTTTTTCTCATTTTGTCTGTCATACTTGAAGTGTACCTATGATAAAAAATTACAGGCCTATCTCATCTTTTTAAGTGGGAGAACTTGCACAATTGGTGGCTGACTAAATACTTTTTTGCCCCACTGTATATTCATAACCACAGGACAGGTGATACATCAGTAAGGTACTGTATGGGCACAATTATCCATGACAGTGTTCATACACATGGGTATATTACACATCCAAGATCATGGCACGAAACCCGCTTGCGTCTGCCTGCTCTCTCAGGTGGTGATTAATTCAGCAACAGGGCTTGTCTTGACCATGCTAGTGTCTGTAAGTGGCTATTAAATACTGACATATTATGCCCCAGCTCAAATCAAATGGTAGTTGGCATTGTGAAAGGATTAAATAGTGGGGATTTATCCATCATAAGGCCTTATTCGTTTGATGAGAAAAAATACTCCCAACAAACAGGTGTACCATGTAAAAGGTACACCTGTTTGTTGGGAGTATTTTTTCTGGCTTAATACTCTGGTCCCACAGATATACATCAGAAGAGAAACAGGTAGCCCAGTACTCTGTAGCCATGGGCTACAGATTTCCCTTTCGATATCCATTGTGGTGAACGTTTTAGGGAGAGTGATGATGGGGAAGAGAGAGATGACTCTGACAGCGTAACAAAGCCTCTCTCTAGATATCAGTCAGGCTTCCATGTCCCGTCTTAGATAGACCAACATCGGCTCAGACGGACATGACGAGGATTCAGTTTCCTCTCTCCTCCTGTCCATAATGAGGCCCTCGGAGCAACTGGCCCCTGCACAAAATGGCAGCTGGAATTCAATGTTTTGTTGTTGTTGGTTTGACCTTTGAAAATGTGCTGGTTTAATATAAAATAATCCCTAGGATGAAGCTTTACAATGCCTCACAATGAAGTACCAAATCTTTGTGGAAAATCTCTTTGTCAAAGCTGTCAAAAGACGGAACCTAAAGAGAAAAGTCCTCCTTTAGATGGAATCTCATTAAATCCGATAAAACTTGAAATGACAGACGATAAAAATCTCTGGATCTGTCAGCTACTTAAACGCAAATCCCAAATTGTCTATTCATATTTTTTCTAAACCTGTGCTATTGATAAATTGGTCATGTCTACTAAGCAGTTGAATGTGACTAACAATGACATCCATTTTCTTTTCATGTCAAATTTAGCAGCAATCTGTTTGAAGAGTGCTAATAGCTTTGAGGTGAAATGATTGAGAGTAGCTGACTGTTATAATTATAGACCGGTGCATTCAGGGGCTTATTTTCACTGATAAGCCTAAAGCAATCCACCTCTCCGAGGAATAAGCTCATGAAATGGATGCACACAGTCAATAAACTTCCAGATATTTAATATGAGATGCAGAAACTTGAATTTTGTACATTTATAATGGTTGAATTATTGATGCCTTCATTAGTCTTCCCTGAAGCTGCCACTGTGGTTTGAATAGCAGTTACTAAAAGGATCATGTTTGGAGATGGAGACAATGTGAATGTGGTAGGATTCACTTTGTTATACCGTACCACTGCGGCTCTAAAATCATCTAGCGTGTTAACAATATGTAAAGAAATGGATCAATAACCTTCTCTAAACTGTATTTGGATGATTTGGATTCTTACAATTCACTGAACAACTATTATGTTTAATAGGCTCAAGAAAAGACTGCAATACTTTATGTGAAGGGTCCATAATAAATGTTTTATAAGGCATTTCTAAATCATTTCCAAACAGTTTGCGCACCATTTATTAATCATTACTCCCACATTTGAAAATCTTAGTAAGCTAATTATTCACAAATGTATATATATATATATATATATATATATATATCCTTAAATAGCCTATATTGTGTGCTTATTCTTTTACCAGGTACTGCTGGAATGTCTACCAATGGCATGACAATCTTCTTGTGAGAAATAACACTGGAGACTCCAAACATTTATAAAGTATTTATAAAGCATAAATAGCGCTCATTTTAGACTAGGGGCTGCAAAAGTACTTTACTAATGCTTAATAAATAGTGATCACACACTTTATAAATGCCTTATAAATGTTTTATAACAGACCCTTCAAATAAGTGTTACCAAAAAGACATGGCATGTTTACCAAGGACCAGACAAATCATCTGACTTGATACCAGCAGCTACCTTCAATCCTCCTGCCTAGAGATTACCTGCTAGAGTGAATATCATTCAAACACACCCTTGAATTAATTATCATTACCATGTACACAAAATGCCATCAACAACACCTCTCAAACATTGGTCTCTATATCTCTAGACTACGTTACTTTACATACAGTGGTGAAGTTCTGATGGGTGCAGTTCCCCCCCCGGAACCTGCATTCCAGCAACATGTCCTCCAGTTGGTGGCCCAGCCTGCCAATCATCTCAGTTGTGTTGACATGGTAATGTGGAGACGGGGTGTAGCCATTGAAGTCCAGCAGGTTGAGGAGGCTGTACTTGTGGTTGTCCCTCAGAAGAGCCAGGCTCCTCTCCATGACCGTGTGGTTCTGATGCATCAGGTCCATCCAGTAACCGCTGTGGTATAGGTCAGCCTTGGTCAGACTGGACACCCGGAACAGGTTGTGGTTGCAGAAGGTCACAGCCGGGAAGGACATGTTGTGAGCCCACACCATCTTGATCTTGGTGACGGCCGGGAAGGACATCAGGTAGAGGATGCGGTTCCAGGACCAGGTGAACAGGAGACCCATGCACACAAAGAAGGCCAGGAGCCAGAGGACCCGCTGGGGTAAGGTCTTGTCTGGGGAGAAGACAAACTTCAGCCCGTGGACCTTGGTCCTCCTCATGAAGGCTATGGTGATCTCCATCCATGACTGTTTCAGCATGCTCTTCTTCCTCCTTCCTGTTTTGTTCTGGATAGTGGTTTCCTGGGCATCGTTAGGTAGAGACCCCAGGCTGTTTAATTCTGATGTGGGGGCAGTTAACATCATGATCTCCGTCCAAAGGCAACCTGTAAGGTTCAAGCCAAAATACAGTCTTCTTAGGCAAGCTTTAGGGTTTTCATTTTGCATACAGTGGCTTCCTGGAAAATCATAATGGGTTTTCTGGTTGAACTGGTGTCATCAATTCCAGGAAAAAGTGAAAAAGAATATCCTTTTCGATGCTCCAGATAGACTCAGCTGTCCAGTACTTAGGCTTGATAACTTCACGATTTAATTCAAAAAATAAAATGGAATTACATTTTTTAAAGAGAAGATAACCAACACCAGTCTCTCATCAACAGATGGGTGTGATAATACTATGTTGCAGGTACAGGCATGTAGTTCAATTCCTGAAGCAATCAGTCACTTAGGAAATCTGTAAACACGTACCCCTGTTGCTCAGATGTTGTCTCTCTTTTTCTTCTTCACCTTCCTCTTCATCTCCACAATGAGACAATAGTTCTCCCAGTTTCCAGTGGTTTGTGCCTTTTGTGCGCAAGCTGCCTAGAAAGCTATTAACTCCTCCCTTTTGCTCAGCTGGAAGATATGCTTTTGTCTGTGGACTTGCAGCAGGAATATATAGCTACTTTCCCCCCTCACTCTCTTTTCTCTACAGTCGAATGGGAATAAGGTGGAGCCACTGAGTGAAATTGTTTTCCTCCAGTGATAGAATAGGCACAGATGCGAGGAGGGGAAGGGGAACGGTATTTCGAAAATACAAGCAAGAATACAGCAAAAAGTCCTATTGCAACAGGGAATGCCTTGGTTCCATTTCCATCTACTGCTACCTACACTCTGCTACAGTAGTGCTGCAACAGTAGCAGCTTGTTTACTGGGATCCATGACAACTGTATTATTGATAAACCAGAGAACAGTAAATCAGATACTAGCCAATATACATAAACTCAAATTACACCCTCAGAATTCTAGTTGAAAATCAATCAAATGCATTTATAAACTTTGATATATCAGTCTCAAGGGCTTTTACCGTAATCAGGCAGTATCAAATGTCACTTTTACCACTTGTTTTTGATTCTTTGGGTCTTAGACAGTTCTACATGTTAGTTTCACAAATAAAGTGCAATGCTGCCAAGGAACTCCTACACAATTAACAGATATGAAAGAAGCAGCTTTATTTTCATTGAATCAGAGCCTCTCAGAACCTCGAGAGCCAGCCAGGCAGAGGAAATTGGACCCAAGAGTATTGAGAGCCATGTCATTTTACGACATAATCAGCACAACACTTTTGCATGCGTGGTAGTTTTTCCCCACTGGAGTATAATAGACATAATATTCTGTTAATTGGGAAAAGTCCTACAGTATTTGTAGCAGATATTTATTGAGGGCTTAAAACACTGAGACAGATGTTCAAAGACTGCAGCAGAAACTCTCTTGAACTACCCAGTCACCTGTATCTAAGTGGTTACAAGTTGGGAGCATGTCATGCATTTGTTACTGCAATGGAGCAAACATATTTTAATACATTTTAAATCAAGTTTAGGGTGGTGGAGAGTGAGTCAAAGGGTTAGTTGAACCACACCTTGTTTCTAGGAAACCATACACAAAATCAACCATGTGACCAAACATCATTATATGGAGTCTGTGAAGGAAGAAACCACATGGACAAAGTGATACTCAATTTAGGTCCAAAAAACGAATTTTCACAAAGTCAAATGAAATGGTTAGGACATCTGCTTTGTGCATGACACAAGTAATTTTTCCAACAACTGTTTAAAGACAGGTTATTTCACTTATAATAATCACTGTATCACTATTCCTGTGGGTCAGAAGTTTACATACACTAAGTTGACTGTGCCTTTAAACAGCTTGGAAAATTCCATAAAATGATGTCATGGCTTTAGAAGCTTCTGCAGACCTCCACAAGTCTGGTTCATCCTTGGGAGCAATTTCCAAATGACTGAAGTGTCACGCCCTGGTCTTAGTATTTTGTGTTTTCTTTATTATTTTGGTCAGGCCAGGGTGTGACATGGGTTTATTATGTGGTGTGTTTAGTCTTGTTTTTTTGTGTAGGTATTGGGTTTGTGGTATAGTGGGGTTATCTAGGAAAGTCTATGGTTGCCTGAAGTGGTTCTCAATCAGAGGCAGGTGTTTATCGTTGTCTCTGATTGGGAACCATATTTAGGCAGCCATATTCTTTGAGTGTTTCGTGGGTGATTGTTCCTGTCTCTGTTACTGTGTTAGTTTGCACCAGTATAGGCTGTTTCGGTTTTCGTGTTACGTTTCTTGTTTTTGTATTGTTCGTGTTTATTCGTTATTAAACATGTATGAAAATTACCACGCTGCATTTTGGTCCGATCCTTGCTACACCTCTTCGTCAGAGGAGATAGAAGAAAACCGTAACATGAAGGTACCACATTCATCTGTACAAACAATAGTACGCAAGTATAAACACCATGGGACCACACTGTAGTCATACCGCTGAGGAAAGAGACGCATTCTGTCTCCGAGAGATTAACGTACTTTGTTGTGAAAAGTGCAAATCAATCCCAGAACAACAGCAAAGGACCCTGTGAAGATGCTGGAGGAAACAGGTACAAAATTATCTATATCCACAGTAAAACGAGTCCTAAGTCAACATAACCTGAAAGGCCGCTCAGCAAGGAAGAAGCCACTGCTCCAAAACCGCCATAACAAAGCCAGACTACGGTTTGCAACTGCACATGGGGACAAAGATTGTACGTTTTGGAGAAATGTCCTCTGGTCTGATGAAACAAAAATAGAAATGTTTGGCCATAATGACCATCGTTATGTTTGGAGGAAAAAGGGGGAGGTTTACAAGCCGAATAACACCATCCCAACCGTGGCAGCGTCATGTTGTGGTGGTGCTTTGCTGCAGGAGGGACTGGTGCACTTCACAAAATAGATGGCATCATTAGGATGGACAGTGATGTGGATATATTGAAGCAGCATCTCAAGACATCAGTCAGGAAGTTAAAGCTTGGTCGCAAATGGGTCTTCCAAATGGACATTGACCCCAAGCAAACTTCCAAAGTTGTGGCAAAATGGCTTAAGGACAACAAAGTCAAGGTATTGGAGTGGCCATCACAAAGCCCTGACCTCAGTCCTATAGAAAATTTGTCGGCAGAACTGAAAAAGCATGTGCGAGCAAGGAGGCCTACAAACTTGACTCAGTTACACCAGCTCTGTCAGGAGGAATGGGCCAAAATTCACCCAACTTATTGTGGGAAGCTTGTGGAAGGCTCCCCAAAACATTTCACCCAAGTTAAACAATTTAAAGGCAATGCTACCAAATACTAATTGAGTGTATGTAAACTTCTGACCCACTGAGAATGTGATGAAAGACATAAAAGCTCAAATAAATCATTCTCTCTACTATTATTCTGACATTTCACATTCTTAAAATAAAGTGGTGATCCTAACTGACCTAAGACAGGGACATTTTACTACGATTAAACGTCAGCATTTGTGAAAATCTGAGTTTAAATGTATTTGGCTAAAGTGTATGTAAACTTCTGACTTCAACTGTATATCTGAATGTAGGCATACATTTAAGATATACAGTACAATATACCACACTCCCATTCTATGAATTTAACTTTGATTTACCAGCAGGACACCATCCCCCACATACCCCAAGGCGACTCAACTTACCCTGTCCCTATGCTCAATTTACCCCATTCCCTGGGTAAATGGTGCCAACAAACCAACAAGCTACAGTCTTACAAAAAATGGTTCCAAAATGGTTCTCTGGTTGTACCCATAGGAGAACCCCTTTTGGTTCCACGTAGTGGCCTTTTCAGTTCCATGTAGAACCCTCTGTGGAAAGGGTCCTACGTGGAACCAAGAAGGGTTCTACCTGGAACCATAACAGGTTTTTCAAAGGTTTTCCTATGGGGATCTAGATAGCACCGTTCTTTCTATGAGTGTATGTTTTCAAAACAGTTAAATTGACATGAATTCTGTTTATTTCCAGAGATACACATTATCCTGAAATATATGTAGATATATCTGTCAGAAAAAATACTATATTTCCATTGATGTAGTGATGCTGAATGTAAAAATGGCTCAACATACCCCACAGCAAATAATCCTTAGATATACTTCTGTGACTTTCTCCTTGGAACCAGGTGTCTGTCTGTGTTTGTAATTTTGAGCTGATCATCCCTGTGGTGAGTGTGATACTGAAATAAAGCATCCATTTAATAGTAAAAGATGCCCATCTCCTATATTCATAAACAGGCAAGACTAATTCTTTAAACCATACTTTGTGGATTCCCCAAATCTCATTAAGCAAAAAGGCTGTGTCAATCCATAGTCCTGAATACTAAACAGGATATGATAAAATCTCTCCCGGTTAGGAGGGGAAGACTGGGTGAAGAGTTGACTGGAGTTTGAGGGCTTACAATAAATGTTTGTTGGAGCTATAAAACCATAAGCGATTTGAAGCACTGCCTAAATCTTTAGCTTCAATGACCTTTTTCTTGCACAGTCCAATAGAGTTCTTTTAACAAACACAAGTTCTTATCTGATCATTAAATGCCTGCCTGTGGTCTTGTCTAACCAGCTTTTTAATTACGCTTTCCCTCCCCGTTCTTTTTGCTTCAAGAAAAAAGTACACTTGAATATTTAACGAGCCCAGATTACATTTATTTCTCTGATAATTTTGTCTAAAAACAATTTGAATAAAAATGAATGGCATGAAAACATCTGTAGACTGAAGGTTGACTGACTACTGACTAGGGCTGATGCGGTGACCGTATTTACCGCCACCCTGTGGTCTCAAGTCATGAAGGCAGTCAAATTCCACATGACCTTTTAGTCACAGTAATTTGGCTTCTCCAAGCTCTGATGCTGCTGCTGGTCATTAGTAGCCTACCAAACTTGCTAACTGCCTGGTCCCTCTAATCACTCTGACATCAATGCAAATGTATTTGAAAATTGAATCAAATACTTCATGAGGGCTCATGAGCTTCTCAACATTTCTATAGGCTATGCCGGCTATTCCCAAACTGAATGCCTGTCGGGGGTGCGCCAAAAAAAAAATGTGATTCACATTTTCAAACATTTTTTCTCACCTGAGTAGCCTCGTTTCACTGCCTAAAATAAAATTAAACCATCTAGTGTTCAGCCAAATAACAACAAAATGTCAAATACAGGTAGCCTAGTCAAATGATTAACATCCAATCACATTAGCCGTTACACTCTCACGGGAATTCCACTAATTGTCCAAATGTAGCCAAACGTAGCTGCTGCTCATTCCGTTTGCTCGAAAATGTATAAATATGGAAATAAAGTAAGGCCCGCGTCCATAGAGACACATATCACCTCTACTGGTAGTACTGCTACAACCAGTACTATTACACCTGCACCTTTCGACGACACAAATTGTTCTGCTTTCACGAGCACATCCAATGCTAGCATGAGTAATTCTACATTTGTTGCTAGCCCAGCTAGCATGGGCACTGACAGTTGTGAATCTGATGCAGCTGAAGAGCTACTGCCCACTTACCCGGGAAAGCACCGAACAACAGATTGGACATTGGACCATTGAAGAGGCACAAATATGTTCACTTATATTGGGAGTAGTGCCTTTCCTCAGCCACAGTGTGTTATATGTGCAAAAGTACTTTCTCACAACTCGCCGAAACCATCACTCTTGCGCAGACATTTAGAAACAAAACATGCCAATTCTAAAAAATAAGCCACAGGAGTTTTTTTAGCAAGAATTAAGATGACTTTGGAGTAGTAAGACATGTATAAAAGCAACAGATATAAGAAGGGTCCAGAAGCATCTTATGGTGAGCTACTGAGTGGCTAGGACAGGCAAGCCCCATGCTATTGTGAAGGACTTCATTCTTCCTGCTGCCGCGGATATGGCTGGGACAATACAAACAACTGGATTCGTTATTCGTTTCATAACCTGCCTCTGTGAAAATTTAATTTAATCAGAAGCCACTGCCAGATTTCTGGATAGGGCTGTGCTCAGAGTTTCCTGCCTTGGCAAATCATGCTGTTAAGACACTGATGCCCTTTGCAACCACGTACCTATGTGAGAGTGGATTCTCGGCCCTCACAAGCATGAAAACTAAATACAGGCACAGACTGTGTGTGGAAAATTATTTAAGACTGAGGCTCTCTCCAATACAATACAACATTGCAGAGTTATGTGCATCCTATCAAGAACACCCTTCTCATTAACCTGTGGTGAGTTATTCACAATTTTCGATGAACAAATGAGGTTTTATATGTAAGATGGCTAAATAAAGAGTAACATTTTTGATTATAATTATATTATTATTTGTGCCGTGGTCTTATAAGGGCTCTTTATCACTTCCCACGAGCCGGGTTGTGACAAAATCTCTCACTCATTCTTATGTTTAATAAATTTATCGTATAGTGTGTAGGCTTACAATGATGGCAAAAAAACAAACATTTGAGAGTGCACTGACCCTTGTGCTAGAGGGTGTATGCAGCTGAAGGTTGAATGTTTGAAGGGTTACGGGACTATAAAAGTTTGTGAACCACTGGGCTATGCAATTGTGGGAGAAAACAGAGTGAAGCTGGTAATAAAATGAAGAGGATCCCATCAGCTTTCTATGGGCTAGGCCTACTATATTTATATCTCAGCTTTCCTAATATTAAGCACATTGCTTCTCTTTACAACAGGAGTGTAGCCTACCTGGCTGGCATGAAAATTAACCACTGGGAAAGCGTCCTCCATTTGCTACTTAAGTGCATAAATGAAATGGCACAAGATACAAGATTTTTTTGCGACTTGTTCGAATCATAGTCACAAACATCATGTAGCCTAGCCCATAGGCCTATACGTTTTAATGATTTTTTGTATCACAACTAAGGTGGCCAAATAACTTCTTAAAATTAGGCAGTCGAATCTGCTTTACAAGCGGTGTAGAGCCTAACTGGCATATATAAACAGGGCGTGAGTTTCAAGTTAGGGGAAGATAACGGTCACCATAAAAATGCAGCTTTATAATAAAAGCATTACATGTATAATTGCATTTGCAGTCACTTGTTGTAATGGTGTTTTCTGCTAATGGAACAGCCTAATAGTTCACCAACGTTTTAAGCTCAATGTTCTAATCTGTTGCATCAGCCACATTACATGAAAACGTTTTTTGATGCTAGTGGTTGTATTAATATGGGATCTATGGCATCCTTCAACTGTCCCAGACTGTTTGGAAAATGTCTTTCTCGCACAGAATAGAACAGGTTGACTTTTGTACTATGGGGGATAGTAGATTGACATAGGCTAGTCGCGATAGCCTGTGAAAAAGATCTGATTATTTGACAGAGTGAGAGATGCTTCGGATTGCACACACTCAGGGAGAAGTGCACAATGCAGCACTCCAAACGGAAAAGGTATGGATTTGTTTAGGCATGGGTTTTTTAGGGTGCAATATGGCCACAAAGGGGATGCCGCTGTGAAATTCGAGGCATTATCAAGTGCTTGTCAAATTTTGAATGAGAGACTACTGGAGTGTGTACAGCCTACGCAAAAAAACTAAGCAGAGCTCAAGCCTTTCAAGCAATTTTTTTCAAATCATCATTAGTCGCATCATGCAGCCATACAATGTACTAAAAATCAAAACATGTAGCCCAGTGTTTGTAGAACAACTAAAATGACATTAATACCTTTAAATGAAGCATATAGGAGGACCTGTTTCTTTGTTAACCGCTCAACACAGAATAGCTGCATGTGCGCACTCCCTCAAATCATTTGGAGAAAATATTTTGTATTCTTCATACTGTAAAATTATATAAAATAATACCTCGGAATTCTAAGCAAATCTTCTCTGTTAAATGAACTAGTGTAGCCCACAGCCATTTGGCATAGCCACGTCGGGACCTAACATCAGAACAACTCAGAGTATCATGGTACTATTATGTTCTACTGAAATAGACTACATCTTCTTCATATCATGCTCCTTTAGACCAGTCTTAAATAAATAATGGATTTATTGTGTAGGCTATATTACATGGATTTATTAGACTTTATAAAATGGCTTGTAGGCTATGTGTGGAAGCGAGGAGATGTTAAATGTGTTTTATTAAAGATATACCCCTTAAATATGCACTATACAGGCCTCTCCCTGACATTTCCTGGTTGACAAAATTCTAATAGTTCGCCTAATTTCAGTTTATGTGACAAAACAAGCAAGTATAGTGTAGAGAATCATTGTTCCATCTAAACCGCTGTGAAATAGATTTTCCATAACCAAAAATATTGTATTTTTAACTGTTTGAAGCTAGTGTACAAAGCTGAAAGTAAAAGATGCAGGAAACTTAAGAACAGGAAGCATGTAAAAATAGCAAACATCAAACAGATCTGCTGCTTCTTAGACCTACTTTCAATGAGAATCACAGATCTATAACACACATTTCGATGTGAATTTGGTCGGGTCGACCAGAAAGTTACATATTTCAGCTTTAATTGAAACACGAACGAAGCAGTCACCCCACCTCTGGTTTGATAAAAAACTGATGGATGGGACTGGAGAAATGTAATCACTCAAATTCATTGACAGAACTATAGATGCAAAGGCTGACTATCTATGATATCAGTATTATAGTTTTAGTCATTAGAGGCTTTACAAGAGGCTTTACAGTGTTTGCTTTACTTTGTTAACTAACATTGTAGTAAAACAAGCTTAAAATCCAAGTGCTTCACTATCCAAGTGGGTACTCATGGTACCAATACACTTTACAAAGAGAAGGATTAAATATAGTTAATCTATTCCAACATTCCCACTCATCTACTCATAACTGTATATAATCAGATCTTTCAATAATATTCTGCACTGATCAAGTCAAATCTAATTTTATTTGTCACACTCGCCGAATATAACTTACTTACAAGCCCTTAACCAAGCCCCAGTTTTAAGAAAGGAATTAAGAAACTATTTACTAAATAAACTGAAGATAATAAACAGCGAGCAGCAGCAGTGCTAAAACAAGGGGGGGGGGGGGGGGGGTAAATGCAAATAGTCCATTTGGCTATTTAATTAATTGTTCAGCAGTCTTTTGGCATAGGGGTAGAAGCTGTTAAGGAGCCTTTTGGACCTAGACTTGGCGCCTTAAGGTCAGACTTTTATTTATTTTTATTTCACCTTTATTTAACCAGGTAGGACAGTTGAGAACAAGTTCTCATTTACACTGTGACCTGGCCAAGATAAAGCAAAGCAGTGTGACACAAACAACAGAGTTACACATGGAATAAACAAACATACAGTCAATAATACAATAGACAAATCTATAAAAAGATGCCGAGCAGTTGCCATACCAGGCGGTGATGCAACCATTAAGGATGCTCTCAATGGGGCAGCTGTAGAACTTTTTGAGGATCTGGGGACCCATGCCAAATCTTTTCAGTCTCCCGAGGTGGAAAAGGTGTTGTCGTGCCCTCGTCACGACTTTCTTGGTGTGTTTGGACAATGATAGTTCGTTGGTGATGTGGACACCAAGAAACTCTCGACCCGCTCCACTGCAGTCCTGTCGATGTGAATGGGGGCGTATTCGGCCCTCCGTTTCCTGTAGTCCACAATTATCTTCTTTGTCTTACTCACATTAAGGGAGAGGATGTTGTCCTGGCACCACACTGCCAGGTCTCTGACCTCCTCCCTATAGGCTGCCTCATCATTGTCGGTGGCCACCGTTGTGTCGTCAGTAAACTTAATAATGGTGTTGGAGTCTTGCTTGGCCATGCAGTCGTGGGTGAACAGGGAGTATAGGAGGGGACTAAGCACGACTGAGACAGTCAATTGTTGTGAAATTCCTGCAGCTCTGTCCAACACACAAAGCCAAGGCACTTCTTAATAAGCAAAGTGGCATCTCAAAATTTTAACAGATATTCAAGTGGATTTGAACTTTCCACATCTCAAGCTACAAACAAACTCCCAGCAGCAATTTTTTTGACATTTCCAGAGGGTCTTTTTTCCCCAGTGATATCATTTAATGACACTTGCCTCAGCCTCACTGTGGAAAAAGACATCCAGGCTGTAGCATAAAACTGAGTGTGAAAGATGGAGCGATTCACAGGGTGCTCCCACCCTGCATGATGCATTTTCTTTTACAAGTTGCAGTTTTAATGGTGAATCTTTAAAAAAAATTAACAGTGAACAACTGCTTACATTAATAATATGCAAAATGTTTATATCTGTCTTTCCCACATGCTTGAAATACCATAAAGATTTCACAACTTTCATTTCTGCATTTTCTCCAGTCAACAATTGACTATTGTCTTCATAACTTAATCTCTATCTCTTTCTAACTATAAATCATGTGTTAAGAGTTTGTTATCCATAGCTGGCAAGTGGATTGGTCAAAGATTGGTCCAAACACTTACTGTATTCTGTGTTTATGTTCAAAAATCATTTTTACGGATGAGACTGTCATCCAAACTGAGATTTTTCTGTTATGAGATCTTCTCAAAGGCAGCGTTCAATTTATTCATGAAAATTACCAGCTCAAGGGCAATCATTAATGACTTTTCTGCTCTTTAAAATTGGAACCGCTACCCCAGCTATTGAAAATACATTTCTATCGCCTAAACATTTGCATTATCATTTTTCAAAGTGGATCTAACAATAAATTACCATTTAATTAAACATTTACACAGTATGCATAATTTGAAGACTACCTTGTAAACCGATTTACCTTAGAAATTAAACCCCATTGAAGTCTGCAATGCTAAAGGTAAGGGTGCATTTAGGGCCATATATGAAGCCAATCAAGCCATAGAACCCTTCTTTGTTCTATCTAACACCATTTCATCTACAGTAGCAGCGTGATTTCAATTCCAGGACTGTGTCCACACCTTGAGAGTAACTCAACCTCAGCTATACCTGTGCCGTGTGTCAGACAGAATCCTCCCTGATCATGTACAGTTGGTTTGAAGACCCAGAGGACTCATTAAAAGGCCAGAGGAGCAGAACATGGTTTGGACTGTATGGAGAGAGCTAGCTCCTTCAAGGGCCAGTGAGAAGGAATGCTAGTTGCTTCACACATCACATCCTTCCCTAGCTGGCACCAATTAGACACACCTCAAAAATACAGAGAGGGAGGGGGGATGGAGGGTAGAGAGAAATAGAGAGAGGGAGGGGGGAGAGAGAGAGAGGGAGAGAGAGAAGGGAGAGAGAGAGAGAGGGAGAGAGAGAGAGAGAGAGAGAGAGAGAGAGAGAGAGAGAGAGGGGGAGGGGGGGGTGGAGAAAGGAGGGAAGGAGATGGAGGAGGTGAAGTGTGGATAGTGGTTTAGGACTCATTCATTCTCTGATGATAGTCTGCCGTCTGAACCTCAATACAAATTTTATTGGGAATGAATCTGCAAACCTAGAAAGAAAAACATCTCACATGTTGTCCTAACTACTGGGATTTATAGGGTTCTAACAATTAAAAAGAGACAACAAAAAACTGTGAAAGTGCATCATGTACCATCAACCCATCAATTCATCCTAGCAGATTGTGACTCCGGCCTCTTCTTTTGTCGAAGAGGGACATCTTGTGGCCTGTTTTTAAATGAACCTAACCTCCTCTGGCCAAGAGAGGGATCAACACATCCACTCTACATTCTACAGATGGAACGCAGGGAAACCAAGAATAAATTCACATCAAAGACTACTTCCTACTGTAATGTTATTCATGTAAAATGTACAGTTAGGGTGAATATTGAACCATCCTACCTCAGAAAAAGGACATTTCACATTGTTGCGGATTTTATGCAACCGTACAGAACATTTTTTGGGGGAACCGTTGCTATTTGAAAGATTAACTTCAACCTATCTACACTGCAGAACATATTTGTTAAAAGCTTCTTGAAGACTTAACAACAACTGTCATCTTTTAAAAAGCTCCTATTTAGTTATTCAGTGGGGAACGGGGTCTAAATTCAAAATAATTACTACGTTGCTCTCAAGTCTAAAATGATCTCTCTCCCAGACAGAGAGAGGTTTTTTCAGGTAAGAAGAGGCCAGGAGTCAGCAGCCAGCAGCGTTACTTATTTGAAATCAAATTGCCAACATCTCTGCCTGAGTGGGTGTTGTGTGTATTCCCTGGGTGAACTGAGCCTGAGCCCCGAGCAGAGCAGAGCAGAGCAGAGGAGAGGCAGTCTATATCAATAAATACCAGATGCAGTTGCCTTCACACACCCAGCAGGCAGCATTCATCTAAAGGAAACATAACCCACTGGGCACAGACATCAGTTCAACATCTGGTTTTGATTTACAATTGATTGAGTTGTCAACAAACCTGAATTCAACGTGAAATCAACAAAACATTTCACCATGTCATTGGATTTAGGTTAAAAGTTGGGTTAAAAAAAAAAGACATGTTGATTCAACGGCATCACAACATTGATTCAACCAGGGTTTGTTTCACCAGTGGAAAGTGTTCTGTCTGTCAAAGACTTCTAGTCCATAGCTTGCAGTCACACTTTGAAAGATTCCTCATTCCTTGAATTCTCTCATCCTCTCCAACACATCATCTATTACATGGATCAAGCCCCTTCTGGTGTGGTAGTGCGGTAGTGCTTTCATACATCCCAATGCATTGGGTTTGGGTTGTTCACATTCAACTTTTGAGGTTTCTTCTTGAGATCTGACTTTGAAAACTAGTTTGCTCATTCTACACAAAATCAAGTGGACTAAGCACTTGCCTTGTGCATAGTATGCTGTAGCTATTTAAAATCCAATAATATACCGTTATGATTCGACAGGCACTTGTAACCACAAAACCTGTGCATGAACAATATTTCATTGCCTAATCTAAATGTAAAGCATTTGAAAGAGCATAAGTTACTATAAGTACCTCATCAGTCAACGCGACCAAACTAGGGGAAGTGGGTTCGGGAATAATGTGAACTTTCTGGTCATTGTCTGATCTCCCACTTCCCCACAGTACAAGGCCACGGAACCCCTTGGGGAATCTCAATTTACAGGGAAGTAGATACACAATACCACGGAAGGTGCTACAAGGCTGTGCATGGATCGGAGATTCCATTAGAGGGAAACCAAAGCCAAATATTGACCTGAAGAGATAACAGAGGTAACTCTATATCAAAGGTGATTTGATATCAAATGATGATGAAGACTCCAGTCTAGTGATTCTGCCCTATGATAATCTGAGGAAAACATTATGTACAAGGTAGACAGTGGATACTGAGCCAACTTCATAAAAACTATAATCTATCTAATATGATAAAATAGCGGTGTGACTGCTATTTGTTGTGGATGAATGTACTCACGCTTGGGTCTAATGTCTCAACCTTACAAAATAATGAGGTTAAATGGTCTGGTCACCTAGCTCTTCCACATTCTGACCTCTGTTCGATGTATCTGTCTCTCTCTCTCACTCTCATAGTCATTGCACTTAGACTTAGAGTAACCATAGCTCGCTAGTTCTATGGCCTTGTCTTCATTCTATCTCTCTTGAGTCCTGTCTGCTTGTACCCATCCCTTCTCCTTCTCGTATGCTATTGACATCACAGCCTTATAATCTCTCTCTCTCTCTCTCTCTCTCTCTCTCTCTCTCTAGTAGTCTTACTCAATTACATTTTAAATTTAAGGGCTTTATTGGCATGGAAACATATATTAACATTGCCAAAGCAAGTTAAATAGATAATAAACAAAAGTGATAAAGACATTTCAAAAATCAGATTATGTGCAAATAGTTAAAATACAAAAGGGAAAATAAATATTTCTGCTGTGATGGCACACTGTGGTATTTCACCAATAGATATGGAGTTTATCAAACGTTTTCGTATTCTTTGTGGGTCTGTGTAATCTGATGGAAATATGTTTCTCTAATATGGTCATACATTTGGCAGGAGTTTGGGAAGTGCAGCTCCGTTTCCACCTCATTTTGTGGGCAGTGTGCACATAGCCTGCCTTCTCTTGAGAGCCAGGTCTGCCTACGACGACCTTTCTCAATAGCAAGGCTATGCTTGCTGAGTTTGTACATAGTCAAAGCTTTCCTTAAGTTTGGGTCAGTCACAGTGGTCAGGTATTCTGCCACTGTGTACTCTCTGTTTAGGGCCAAATAGCTTCTAGTTTGCGCTATTTTTGTTGTTGATTCTTTCCAATGTGTCAAGTTATTCTCTTTTTGTTATCTCATGATTTGGTTGTGTCTAATTGTGTTGTTGTCCTGGGGCTCTGTGCCGTCTTTTTGTGTTTGTGAACAGATTCCCAGGACCAGCTTGCTTAGGGGACTCTTCTCCAGGTTCATCTCTCTGTAGGTGATGGCTTTGTTATGGAATGTTTGGGAATTGCTTTCTTTTAGGTGGTTGTAGAATTTAACGGTTAATTTCTGGATTTTGATAATTAGCGGTTATTGGCCTAATTCTACTCTGCATGCATTATTTGGTGTTTTACATTGTATTTGGTGTTTGCCCCAGACCTCACAACCATAAAGGGCAATGGGTTCTATAACTGATTCAAGTATTTTTTGCCAGATCCTAATTAGTATGTTGAATTTTATGTTCCTTTTGATGGCATAGAAGGGCCTGCTGCCTTGTCTCTCAGATCGTTCACATCTTTGTGCATGTTACCTGTGCCCTGATGTTTAGGCTGAGGTGTGTATAGTTTTTGTGTGCTCTAGGGCAACGGTGTCTAGATGGAATTTGTATTTGTGGTCCTGACAACTGGACCTTTTTTGGAACACCATTAGTTTTGTCTTACTGAGAATTACTGACAGGACCCAGGTCTGACAGAATCTGTGCAGAAGATCTAGGTGCTGCTGTAGGCCCTCCTTGGTTGGGGACAGAAGCACCAGGTCATCAGTAGACATTTGACTTCAGATTATAGTAGGGTGAGGCCGGGTGCTGCAGACTGTTCTAGTGTCCTCGCCAATTTGTTGATATATATGTTGAAGAGAGTGGGGCTTAAGCTGGACCTGTGGAAAGAAATGTGTGTGCACATTTTAACTGCACATTTATGTGTAAGGTACTCAGAGTGGTCTTCTGGTCCGACATAGGAGGAGCGCACACCACCCACCACTTTCGAGTATATTACTTGCTAATGTTCAGCCTCTGGATAATAAAGTTGACAAGCTTAGGGCAAGAATTTCTTTCCAGAGCGACATCAGGGATTGTAACATACTCTGTTTCACGGAAACATGGCTCTCTCGGGATATACTGTCTGAGAACGTCCAGCCAGTTCGGTTCTCAGTTTATCGCACAGACAGGAATAAATATCTCTCCGGGAAGAGGAAGGCCGGGAGTGTATGTTTCATGATTAACGACTCATGGTGTGATTGTGATAACATACAGGAACTCAAGTCCTTTTGTTCACCCGACATAGAATAACTCACAATCAAATGCCTACTGTATTATCTCCAAAGAGAATTCTCTTCAGTTATAGTTACAGCCGTGTATATCCCCCCTCAAGCAGATACAACGATGGCTCTCCAAGAACTTCACTGGACTTTATGCAAACTGGAAACCACACGCATTTATTGTAGCTTTTATTGTAGCTTTTAACAAAGCAATTTTGATAAAAAGGCTGCCAAAGTTCTATCAACACATTGACTGAGTACTCGTGCTGCTAAAACACTCGACCACTGACTTCCGGGATGCCTACAAGGCCCTCGCTCAACCCTCCTTTCGGCAAATCTGACAACAACTCCCTCCCTCCCTTCCTATAGGCAGAAACTCAAATGTACCCGTGCTAAGGACTATTCAACGGTAGTCTGACCAATCGGAATCCACGCTTCAAGATTGGTTTGATCATGCGGACTGGGATATGTTCCGTGTAGCCTCCGATACTCCGACTGAGTTTATCAGGAAGTGTATAGGAGATGTTGTACCCACTGTGACTATTAAAACCTACCCTAACCAGAAATTGTGGATAGATGGCAGCATTCACACAAAACTGAAAGCGCAAACCACCTCATTTAACCATGGCAAGGTGACTGGGAATACGACAGAATACAAACAGTGTAGTTATTCCCTCCGCAAGGGAATCAAACAGGCAAAACGTCAATATAGAGACAAATTGGAGTAACAATTCAACAGTTTAGAAACGAGACGTATGTGGCAGGGTCTACAGACAACCACAGACTACTAAAGGAAAACCAGCCACGTCGCGGACAACGATGTTTTGGGTCTGGACAAGCTAAACACCTTCTTCGCCTGCTTTAAGGATAACACAATGCCATCGTCACGGTTCGCTACCAAGGACTGTGGGCTCTCACTCTCCATGGCCAATGTGAGTGAGATGTTGAAGCGTGTTAACCCTCGCAAGGCTGCCGGCCCAAACGGCAACCCTAGCCACATCCTTTGAGCATGCACAGACCAGCTGGCTGGTGTGTTTACGGACATATTCAATCTCTCCCTATCCCAGTCTGCTGTCCCCACATGCTTCAAGATGGCTACCATTGTTCCTGTACCCAAGAAAGCAAAGGTAACTGAACCAAATGACTATTGCCCCGTAGCTCTCACTTCTGTCATCATGAAGTGCTTTGAGAGTCAAGGATCATATCACCTCTACCTTACCTGCCAATCTAGACCCTCTTCAATTTGCTTACCACTCCAACAGATCCACAGACAATGCAATCACCATCACACTGCACACTGCCCTATCCTGTTTGGACAAGAGGAATACCTATGTAAGAATGCTGTTGTAACGGTCGTCGTATGAAGAAGGTGTGGACCAATGTGCATCGTGGTAAATGTTCATATTATTTTTATTTAAACTGAACACAAAACAAAATAACAAAGAGACTGAATGAAAATCGAAACAGTTCTGTATGGTGAAACACAGAAAAAAACTACCCACAACCCATAGTTGGAAAACAGGCTGCCTAAGTATGGTTCTCAATCAGAGACAATGACAGACAGCTGTCCCTGATTGAGAACCATACCCGGCCAAAAACACAGAAATACAAAAACATAGAAAAAAGAACATAGAACGCCCACCCTAGTCACACCCTGGCCTAACCAAAATAGAGAATAAAAAGACACTCTATGGCCAGGGCGTGACAGCTGTTCATTGACTATAGCTCAGCATTCAACACCATAGTACCTTCCAAGCTCATCATTAAGCTTGAGGCCCTGGGTCTGAACACCACCCTGTGCAACTGGGTCCTGGAAATCCTGATGGGCCGCTCCCCAGGTGGTGAAGGTAAAAAACAACACCTCCACTTCGCTGATCCTCAACACTGGAGCTCAACAAGGGTGCGTGCTCAGCTCCCTCCTGTACTCCCTGTTCACCCATTAAAATAACCTCTCACTCAACATCAACAAAACAAAGGAGATGATTGTGGACTTCAGGAAAGAGCAGAGGAAGCACCCCCATATCCACATCCATGGGATCGCTGTGGAAAAGTGGAAAGCTTCAAGTTCCATGGCGTACACATCACTGACAAATGGAAATGGTCCACCCACACAGACAGTGTGGTGAAGAAGGCGCAACAGCGCCTCTTCAACCTCAGGAGGCTGAAGAAATTTGTCTTGACACATAAAACACTCACAAACCATTCCATGTCCACAATTGAGAGTGTCCTGTAAGTCTGTATCCCCGCCTGGTACGGCAACTGCACCGCCCGCAACTGCAGGGCTCTCCAGAGGGTGGTGCGGTCTGCCCAACGCATCACCGGGGGCAAACACCTACCCTCCAGGACACCTACAGCACCCGATGTCACAGGAAGGCCAAAAAGATCATCAAGGACAACAACCACCCGAGCCACTGCCTGTTCACCCCTCTATCATCCAGAAAGCAAGGTCATTACAGGTGCATCAAAGCTAGGACAGAGAGACTGAAAAACAGCTTCTATCTCAAGGCTATCAGACTGTTAAATAGTCTGTACATAGACTTGAAATCACTGGCCACTTTAAATTAAACAGTAGTCACTTTAATTCTGTTTACATATTTTGCATTACTCACCTCATATACTGTAATCTATTCAATTCAACTGTATCTTAGTCTGTGCCGCTCTGATATTGCTCGTCCATATATTTATATATTCTTAATTCCATTCCTTTACTTAGATTTGTGTGTATATGTAGGGAAAGGGAAAGGTGGATACCTAGTCAGTTGTACAACTGAATGCCTTCAACTGAAATGTGTCTTCCACATTTAACCCAACCACTCTGAATCAGAGAGGTGTGGGGGGCTGCCTTGATCAACATCCACGTCTTTGGGTTCCTGGGAACAGTGCCTTGCTCAGGGGCAGAACGACAGATTTTTACCTTATTGTCTCAGGATTCGGTCCAGCAGCCTTTTAGTTACTGGCCCAATGCTCTGGGTATATGTTGTGAAATTGTTAGATATTACTTGTTAGATTTCACTGCACTATCAGAGCTAGAATCACAAGCATTTTGTTACACACACAGTAACATCTGCTAAACGTGTATGTGACCAATAAAATTTGATTTGATTTGTGTATATGGATTTTATAATGTTTTTCCCCAACACCACTTTGCATCCATTTGTATAGTAGACACTCATGCCAAATTGAGTCAAAAGCTTTTTGAAATAAGCAAAGCATGAGAAGACTGCCTTTGTTTTGGTTTGTTTGTTTGTCAATTAGGGTGTGCAGGGTGAATACGTGGTCTGTCGTACGGTAATTTGGTAAAATGCCAATTTGACATTTGCTCAGTACATTGTTTGAGTGTATGAGCATGCTAATGATAATGCAGAGGATTTTCCCAAGGTTGCTGTTGACGCATATCCCACGGTAGTTATTGGGGTCAAATTTGTCTCCACTTTTGTGTGTTGGGGTGATCAGTCCTTAGTTCCAATTATTGGGGAAGATGCCAGAGCTGAGGATGATGTAAAAGAGCTTAAGTATAGCCAATTGGAATTTGAGGTCTGTATATTTTATCATTTAATTTAGGATACCATCAACACCACAGGCCTTTTTGGGTTGTAGTTTTTGCATTTTGTCTTGTAGTTCATTCAACGTAATTGGAGAATCCAGTGGGTTCTGGTAGTCTTAAATAGTTAATTCTAAGATTTATATTTTATCATGTTTATGTTTTTGCGGTTTGTTCTTTGGAGATTGGAGAAGTGGTTTATCCATACATCTCCATTTTGGATAGCTAACTCTTTCCCAGAAGTGGTTAGAGTCTATGGATTCTTCTTCTTCAGCTAATTTCTGTCCCTTCTTTTTCTGTAGTGTATTTCTGTATTGTTTTAGTGATTCACCATAAAAAAGGCATAGGCTCAGGTTTTCTGGGTCTCTATGTTTTTGGTTGGATAGGTTTCTGAATTTCTTTCTTAGGTTTTTGCATTCTTCATCAAACCATTTGTCATTGTTGTTCATTTTTCTTAAGTTTCTGCTTGGAATTTTTTGATTTGATAGGGAAGCTGAGAATTCAAATATACTGTTTTTAGGTTTTCTACTGCCAACTTTACAGCTTCACTATTACAGTGAAACGTTTCGTCCATGAAGTTGTCTGAAAGGGGTTGAATTTGTTGTTGCCTAATTGTTTTTGGTGGTTTCCACACTACTTTCCTTCCATCTATAGCATTTCTTAATATTATTCAGTTCCTTTGGCTTTCATGCCTCATAATTTAGTATTGCTCTGTTCAAGTAGACTGTGATTTCTCTCTGTCTGCCACCCTGGTGTCACCCCCCCCCCCCCTCTCTCTGACAGACCAGAGGTGGCATTCCCATTCCAAACCCTTTTCTCACCCCAACCCGAGGCCGCCCAACAGTAAATGAAGGTAGCTCGCTATATTGCAAGAAGTGAATGAATAGCATATTTGGAGTTGCTGGGGCACAAGGACCGTCTGGGAGACACAGACGCTGCAACGCTGCAAAAAATCCACCCGAAGGCATTTTAAAAGTTATCCTTATCCTCAAGAAAGTGACAACTTGAGACGTCGACGGTTTGGAAACATCCATCAGACCACACAAAATAATCGATTACAGAAAAATGCATTAGTGTATTTACCCACCATCTTGGCACATCGTTGGTACACTGATGCGCAAACCCAACGTTTGATAGCGATGACATTACGCAACGCCAACTTCAGCCTGAGCACAGCATGTATTCACTGACAGCCAGGCTGATTTATGTGATCAGGGTTCTCGCTCCCTGCTTCAGACTTGTGAGTCAGGTTGAGCCGAACACAGATGTCTCTGAGTATTAATGAGCCTATCCATCAAACTCCACCTCAGAAGGTAGCAGATCTGGGTTTAAATACTATTTGAAGTCTTTTAAATACTGTTATGTTCGCTTTAGCCTACCTAGAGGGCCAGATGGGAGGGATTTATTGTGTTGTGAATATTCTATTGGATCCATTGCGCCAGCCAAGTAAATCATGCCCTGATAAAGTATTTGAAAATGCTTCAAATAGTATTTGAACCCAGGTCTGGAAGACAGCCGCTATGTGATACAATGAGTGGGCAGCGTGAGATAGGTTCACTTTGATAATTAAATAAGGGGTTATGAAATTTACTTTGGGCCGATCTACAAACGTCTCTGTTTAAATGTTTGGAGACTCATGCAATCTTTTTTCTTAATTTAAGATGGAATACTTAATAAGACCTATCAGAAAGGACATGTACACACCCGAACGCGCGCACGCACACGTACTATACAAAACACAAACACACCTTTGCTACAGATATAAAATGCTTACTGTGGCATTACAGGAAAATGTACATGACACCAAAAATAAGTCACAGATTCACATTTGTAAAACCAGGCAGTGGGATATATTTTAGTTTCTCTAATAATGACTACAACAAAGTCCAGGGAGAGACAATACCATTGAAGCGTTTGTACTTAATACGGTAACACATTTATATTTAGCTCTTGGCTGAGATATATATCTGCCATCTGCCAGCATCTTTCTACTTGATACTGTTTCTTCTCCAGTGAATTCCTGCACCCAGAAACATTCCTTCACTACTTGCAGAGGAAATAATTATTCCTGGTGCCTTGATATTTCTCTCCCAGACTCCTCAATATTATCGCACCAATATCTAACTCATTAACGGAAACATCTGCCGTTTCCCCAACTGCTGTAGTCATGCTGTGACATGGCTCATGCTTCCTCTCTCTCTCTTTCTTTCTCTCACACACACACACACACACACACACACACACACACACACACACACACACACACACACACACACACACACACACACACACACACACACACAAATCAAATGTATTTGTCACATGCTTCGTAAACAACAGTGAAATGTTTACTTACGGGTTCTTTTCCCACAATGCAGAGTTAAAGCTAAAAAACATGTTTTTTTAATAATGTGAAAATGTATGCATGCGCATTTTATCACATTTTATTGGTTGCCTACACATATTTAGCATATGTTATTGCTGATGTCGAGAAATGCTTGTGTGCCTAGCTCCAACAGTACAGTAATATCAAACAATACACAAAAATACACATAAATCTAAGAGTAAAAGAATGGAATAAAGAAATATAGCAATATTAGGACAAGTGTGTGTGTATATATATGTATATACAGTATATACACAATGGGGAGAACAAGTATTTGATACACTGTCGATTTTGCAGGTTTTCCTACTTACAAAGCATGTAGAGGTCTGTAATTTTCATCATAGTACACTTCAACTGTGAGAGACAGAATCTAAAACAAAAATCCAGAAAATCACATTGTATGATTTTTAAGTAATTAATTTGCATTTTATTGCATGACATAAGTAATTGATCACCTACCAACCAGTAAGAAATCCGTCTCTCACAGACCTGTTAGTTTTTCTTTAAGAAGCCCTCCTGTTCTCCACTCATTACCTGTATTAACTGCACTTGTTTGAACTCGTTACCTGTATAAAAGACACCTGTCCACACACTCAAATCAACAGACTCCAACCTCTCCACAATGGCCAAGACCAGTGAGCTGTGTAAGGACATCAGGGAAAAAATTGTAGACCTGCACAAGGCTGGGATGGGCTACAGGACAATAGGCAAGCAGCTTGGTGAGAAGGCAACAACTGTTTGCGCAATTATTAGAAATTGGAAGAAGTTCAAGATGACGGTCAATCACCCTCGGTCTGGGGCTCCATGAAAGATCTCACCTCGTGGGGCATCAATGATCAAATCAAATTTATTTATATAGCCCTTCGTACATCAGCTGATATCTCAAAGTGCTGTACAGAAACCCAGCCTAAAACCCCAAACAGCAAACAATGCAGGTGTAAAAGTACGGTGGCTAGGAAAAACTCCCTAGAAAGGCCAAAACCTAGGAAGAAACCTAGAGAGGAACCAGGCTATGTGGGGTGGCCAGTCCTCTTCTGGCTGTGCCGGGTAGAGATTATAACAGAACATGACCAAGATGTTCAAATGTTCATAAATGACCAGCATGGTCGAATAATAATAAGGCAGAACAGTTGAACCTGGAGCAGCAGCACAGTCAGGTGGACTGGGGACAGCAAGGAGTCATCATGTCAGGTAGTCCTGGGGCACGGTCCTAGGGCTCAGGTCCTCCGAGAGAGAGAAAGAAAGAGAGAATTAGAGAGAGCATATGTGGGGTGGCCAGTCCTCTTCTGGCTGTGCCGGGTGGAGATTATAACAGAACGTGGCCAAGATGATCATGAGGAAGGTGAGGGATCAGCCCAGAACTACACGGCAGGACCTGGTCATGCTTCACAGAGTTCAAGTAACAGACACATCTCAACATCAACTGTTCAGAGGAGACTGCATGAATCAGGCCTTCATGGTGAAATTACTGCAGAGAAACCACTACTAAATGGTACCAATAAGAAGAAGAGACTTGCTTAGGCCAAGAAACACAAACAATGGACAGTAAATGTAAGATTTTTGAGTGTCTTTGTGAGACGCAGAGTAGGTGAACTTTTGATCTCCTCGTGTGTGGTTCCCACCGTGAAGCATGGAGGAGGAGGTGTGATGGTGTGGGGGTGCTTTGCTGGTGAGAATGTCTGATTTATTTAGAATTCAAGGCACACAGAACAAGCATGGCTACCACAGCATTCTGCGGCAATAAGCCATAAGATGACCTGGCTTCCACAATCACCTGACCTCAACCCAATTGAGATGGTTTGGGATGTGTTGGACCACAGAGTGAAGGGAAGCAGCCAACAAGTGTTCAGCATATGTGGGAACTCCTTCAAGACTGCTGGAAAAGCATTCCAGGGGAAGTTGGTTGAGAGAATGCAAAGAGTGTGCAAAGCTGTCATCAAGGCAAAGGGTGGCTACTTTGAAGAATCTCAAATATTACATATATTTAGATTTGTTTAACACTTTTTATGTCTTCACTATTTTTCTACAATGTGGAAAATAGTCACACAAAAAAAACCTTGAATGAGTAGGTGTCCAAACTTTTGACTGGATATGTATATCAATCAATCAATCAATATCTTTATTGTCCCAATTGGGAACTTTGTTGTGCAGTCACGTTTCAACAATAAAATCAATATTAAAAACAGTGACAACCATACAACAGATATGCACATAAGATAAATAATGAGCTCGGTTTCAGTCTTAAAATCATATTGGCCTAAGGTGACATGTGGGGTGGTGATTCCTCCTCTGGCCTCATCGTGCATTGTCCATTCACAATGAATGCCGGAACCTTGTGTTACTATGAGCAGACAAATAAACAGGTAGTTGAAACTTCCTGATTCTACCAGTGAAATGCGCTTGTTCTAGGTTGGGTTGAGGAGATTTCTAATGTTTAGGACAAAACATAATGTTGTTAATATAATAATGACTGTATACAGTGGCAGAGCTAAGATGAATTGTCCCTTTAACCTTAGCTCCATGATGCACGTTAGAGGAGTCATCTGAATTCAATCACCTCTTACTGTATCTCCCCACTACTGTCAGATCATCAGGCAGAGGAGAGGAGGATGAGAAATGAGAAGGAGAGGAGGAGAAGGAGAAGGACAAGGAGAGGGTGAGAAAGGAATAGGAGAGGAAGGGAAGGATGAGAAGGAGGAGAAGGAGGTGAGATGAGATAGAGGAAGGGAGGGGAAATGAGTAGGAGATTAGATGGAGGATAAAGAGGAGTAGGTGGAGAGGAGAGGAGAAGGAAGAGGAGAGGGGGAGAGGAGAAGAGAAGGAGGAAGGAGTGGAGAAGTGGGAGAAGGAGGAGAAGAAGGAGAGGAGGAGAGGATTCATGCAGCCAGAACCTGGCTGAGACAGAGAGAGGAGATCTTCATGAATCTTTAATCAGGCTCCTCTATACTTAGGCCTTCTCAGCTTCTCCAATTTCGGACATTTAGATGAAATCTGCTCTTCATATTGTGAGGACGTGATAAGCCAAGGTCAGCACACTGACTAAACACAGACACATAAAAACCTGCTACTTCTGGCCCCTCTATATGCCTCAGTTAGCTTAGTACGGTAAGTGCTGTATTTATCTCAATTAATTTAGCTCAACAACAAACAGCATTATGGTTATTTTTAGAGTTCTGAAAGTGAAAAGAATAATGCTCCATTACAATACCTACAAAACCCCATTTTTAATTCTCTGTCTTAATGGACTTACTATACATGGATTCAAATACTTGCCTATTATTTCTATGTGAATGGTGACAATGCATGGAACACTAGAGGAGTCTGTGTCGGCACACGTTTAACAGTGGGGCATCATTTTTCAATTTAGACCTTTGTCTCCCCACACAGAACCTTAATGGCCACGGTGAGGCGTCTATGTAATTATGATAAGTCATTTGCCTCTCAGTTTCACTTCTGCTGCTGTACAAAGACACTGCGCTGCATGACAAACTCCTCCTGGTTCTAGGCTTTCATTACTCAAATCAATGGCCCATTTCATCGAAATACAATCCTTCCCCTGTATCCGCAGCAGGACGATTAAGTTCCATTCAAATTCTGCTGACATGATTTTATCTCCTCTGCAGGGGGTTATGGGTAAAGAAAAAGACTGAACCAGACAGAAATGACAGGTGAAATGTTAGAGAAAATAAATGTTCCTCAGCTTACTGCAAATCAAAATGCTGTGTTGTAAAAGACTTGTGAACATAAAATGTACCTGAAATGTTTTAAGTTCCGAAGGTACAGTAGTTTAAATATCTGAGTGTTTGTCTTAGTTACTGCTGACAAAGCCTTCGAGATGATTAAAAGATTTCCATGGGCATTTTCAAAAGAATAACAGTGATATATTGAAACCTCTACTGTACTGGAAATCAGCATATGTTTGCTTCATAATGCATGATGAATGGGCTCAGAAGAGATTTGGTCCGGCCATCTGACACCTTAACAGTTTACATTTCAGAGCAGATACAATTTTAGAAATGGCTAGTATTCCCAACTGCTAAGAAAAAATGACCCTTGTTAATAAAATGAGGGACAAAAACTTGTGGCAACTGTTTAAGAAAGTGGTTTGGCATTGCACCGTATAGGGATTGGCATCACACCGTAGGAACTGGCATTGCCTACTAGGGATAGATACAAATCCCGCCTTATATTCACGACTGAGACAGAAAAATTCACACTTTGTCTCGTACCTGAATTTTAATCACCCCAGAGCTACGTACAATATTCCTTTAATCAACATGCCAGGATTGCTTTCCAACAATGGCAAATGCTTAGTCCTAATGAGCAGCTTGTGAATTTTAATCATCTACTCCACAATTTGAAAAGGAAGACATATTTAACATATTTGTTAACATATTTTGAATGTTTCAGTCATATTTACCCCAAAGGGTATTACTGTACTGTAAAATACGTAGTCTGCATCTACTGAGCTCATCAACTTTTTTTATTCTTATATTTTCTTATTGTAGAAGCATTATTGAGAGGGAACCCACAAGTAAACACTTCGTTGCACTGTGTATACCATATGTATCCTGTGCGAGAATAAACTTGATCTTGAACTTAAGGTGTGGTGGGTATCTCTTCTCATGACCGCCTTGGACACAGCTGGAATGACGTAGAACGAAATTAATCTTGGCCACAATAAATCTCCTAATTTAAATCTCCTGACATTCATAAACATCATTCATAAACATAAATTAAATTATAATTAAACTCACCATCTGGTATATCTTCAAAACTATCTCTTGAAGCAACAAACTACTTGAATTACTACAATTAAACAGAAAGACCCCCTACAGACTTTAAAAGTACCTACACAATTATATTACCTTATATTCAAATGTATTCATAACTTAAGCATGAGACAGGAACCTCTTTCAAAAAATTAATTACAATCCATCGCCTGGGTGCATAGGCTCGGTAAGGCTTTAGTTCTTCAACTCATTGACAGCATCTGTCTGGTTTTAATATATTTCATAACTGAGTGTACCCAATTAGATCCCTGATTTAGATCTATTATAACATTGTTGGAAATGTCATGTAGCTCTTTCTGTCTGGAATTCTGGAGTCTCGGAAAGATCAATAATAGTCCTCCGTGGATCAGTGCTTACTACTTTACTCTGACAGATCCCCTTCAGTTGAAGCCGCTGATACCCATAGACTGCCTCTGAGACTGCCCCATCCATCCGTTCTTACCGTTGTAAAGTTCTCCGGACCGCACTCCCTCCCTCTGTATTTGCAGTCGAGCAGCATCTCGTCTATGTTGTGACTTGTCCGCTGCACAAACTCCAGCATGTTGAATGTCTTGCTGGGGAAGAACTTACTGTTGTCTGTGGGCGTCCCCAGTGCAGCCAGGAAGTCATCAAAGTCTCCCTGCTCCACGCCGAGCATCCCGGCCATCCAGAACAGGTCGTTCCTCGTCATCTGGGACTTACGGAAGCTGTTATAGTTACAGAGAGTAATGGCTGGGAAGGGCATTACAGGGCTGTCCATCTCGTCCAGGATGGTGACGTGGGGGTACTGGTAGTACAGCATCACCATTCCTGCCACCTGGTAGAGGAAGGAAGACAGGGAGCTGGTAAACGCGATGGACCAGAGAAGACGCCGGATGGTCACCCCACCGGGAAGGAAGATGTGGCTGAGGCCGTGGAGAGTGCAGTTGGCCCCGAACACCGTGATGTCAGAGGGCCCCCGGGGCTGCTCTTCTTCCTCTGTCGGGGAACCCATCCTCCTAAATCAAGTAGCGAATTTGATTTGATTTTTGATTTGAATGTAGGAGTTCCTTCACAACCCCAATGTCTGCTTTGTTGGCCTGGGAAAGCTCTAAAAGACACTTCCATTCAACTCCAACTTCTGCTAATGTACACAAACTCCTGGTGCTCAGAGAGACCGTTGGTGGCAGGGAGGTTGTCCAAAAGTAAAAGGGGCGAAGGCAATAGAACCAGGAAGGGTCCAGTTTCCCCAGCACCCAAGGGAGAACAAGGGGTGGGTTATCATCAGAAGCAGGAAAGGAGAAATGGATTGCTGAATCAACCAATCCTTTGCGAGATCTTAGAGGGCACATTGAAGAGCAGGAGATAGAGTTTCATTAGGATATGAGACATAGGGCTGGGTGGGGCAGAGGGTTCAATCAGAGACACAGACACCACAGCAATGACGCACATTGAATTGAATTATAGGAGATACGGGACTAGAAATTCACAGGCGGCACATATAAGAAAGTGCTATATGCCTAGAAGAAACGTAAAGAAACGTCTTTGGATCTCAATGTTCTCTGCATGATGTGGCTACAAGGTCATGATCAGCATGGAGTTATAATGTTATTGAATAGACAGACACTGGAATTCATATTTTCACTGGCAGCATAACGGTACTATGCTACAGAATACAGGAGAAGTCAGGTATCAATACTTGTATAAATGTATCATTAAATTATTTTTTATTTTTTTTGCTTCTTCAATGATTCTGTCTGGCCTGACTCATCTAGCAAACCAGTTCCATCCAATGACTTTAAGGCTGTTCCACAATCTAATGAAAAAACATGTCTGCATCGCCTGTATGCTTCTCCAAAACCAAAACGTCAACTAGAGGGAGCTGGACTCTTAACTTTGCTCAGCAGTTTACAGTGTGTCTTATTCTGCAGCCTCCCTACAACATACATAATTAATGAGGACTAAGGTATAATGGGGACTAGGCCGATGTGATGCAAGCCTGGCCAAGGCCATTATCATAGGCATCTGTTCCCATTCAAAATTTGATCTGGTGCAGACATGCTAGGGCAGATTTTCAGGTTAAAGAAATGTCTAGGTTACTGAAGAGCGCTATCAAATTGTTTATGAGCTTTATGTTTTAGCAAACATAACTATATATAGACATGTTCAATCTTTATTATTATTATTATGTTTATAATTGTAATTCAGTGTGATGTAGATCATAGGTGGGCAAGAGAATTTGGTCAAAGAGCTAGGTGAACTATATCAAATATACTCTTGTATTTGAAGAGCCAATGTTTGAGTTGGTTTTACAGCCACTGTGGTGAAGTGATTTTCCTGTGGAGAATTTCAACAGTGGGAAAGGGCTTAGAATAATCTCTGTTCCCTTTGTCCCAACGCAGGGAACAGACAGGACTGTGCAGGAGGGTGGCTGTGAACACTATCTTTACAATAGTCAGAAAATAAATCCCATTCCACCTTGGGCTGGCAGCACAGACCATAGAGTTTGTAAGAAAAGTGGTTGAAACTGAATTAAGGTTTAGGTGAGGGTTATCAGGGTTCCAATCACAACGCTGTTGTGAACCCAGAAATGATAGTATATGATTTTGAGTGACATGTTTACACTGAGTTGCTCTTATACCTATGTAATAACGCTGTAAATACTCTAGTAAAAACATAACAGTGAAGATGGCCTATAAAACAGTAAGTAAAATGAACAAAAATATAAATGCAACATGTAAAGTGTTGGTCACATGTTTCATTGGTTGAAATAAAAGATCCCAGACATGTTCCATATGCACACAAAGCTCATTTCTCTCAAATGTTGTGTACAAATCTGTTTTAGTGAGCATTTACATCCACCTGACATATGTGGCATATGAAGAAGCTGATTAAACAGCATGATCATTACACATGTGCACGTTGTTCTGGGGACAATAAAAGGCCACTATAAAATGTGCAGTTTTGTCACACAGAGCAATGCCACAGAAGTCACAAGTTATGAGGGATCGTGCAATTGGCATAAAAACTGCAGGAATGTCTACAGAGCTGTTGCCAGAGAATGCAATATTAATTTCTCTACAAACTTTGTTTTCGAGAATTTGGTAGTACGTCCAACCGGGCACATAACCGCAGTTCATGTGTAACCACGCCAGCCCAGGACCTCCACATCCAGCTTCTTCACCTGTGGGATCACCTGAGGCCAGCCACCCAGATAGCTGATGAAACTCTGGGTTTGCACAACCAAATCACTTCTGCACAAACTTTCAGAAACAGTCTCAGGGAAGCTCATCTGAGTGCTTGTTGTTCTCACAAGGGTCTTGACCTGACTGCAGTTTGGCGTCATAACCAACTTCAGTGGGCAAATGCTCACTTTTAATGGCCACTGGCATGCTGGAGAAGTGTGCCCTTCACGGATGAATCCTGGTTTCAACTGTACCAGGCAGATGGAAGACAGCGTGTATGGCGTCATGTGGGCAAGCAGTGTGCTGATGTCAACGTTGTGAACAGAGTGCCACATGGTGGAGGTGGGGTTATGGTTTGGGCAGGCAATGAACACAATTGCATTTTATCGATGGTAATTTGAATGTCGTGCCATTCATCCGCCACAAACTCCTCATGATTCAGCATGATAATGCACGGCTCTATGTCGCAAGGACCTGCACACAATTCCTGGAACCTGAAAATGTCCCAGTTCTTCCATGGCCTGCATACTCACCAGACATGTCACCCATTGAGCATTTTTTGGCATGCTCTGGATTGACATGTACTACAGCATGTTCCAGTTCCTATGAATTTCCAGCAACTTCCCACAGCCATTGAAGAGGAGTGGGACAACAATGAACAGGCCACAATCAACAGGCTGATAAATTCTATGCGAAGGAGATGTGTCGCGCTGCATGAGGTCAGTGGTGGTCACACCAGATACTGACTGGTTTTCTGATCCACAATCCTACCTTTTAAATTTTTTTTATCTTTGACCCGACAAGTGCATGTCTGTATTTCCAGTTACAGTTGAAGTCGGGAGTTTACATACACCTTAGCCAAATACATTTAATCCCAGTAAAAATTCCCTGGTTTAGGCCATTTAGGATCTCCACTTTATTTTAAGAATGTGAAATGCCAGAATAATAGTAGCGAGAATTATTTATTTCAGCTTTAATTTCTTTCATCACATTCCCAGTGGGTCAGAAGTAAACATAAACTCAATTAGTATTTGGTAGCATTGCCTTCAAATTGTTTAACTTGGGTCAAACGTTTTGGGTAGCCTTCCACAAGCTTTCCACAATACATTGGGTGAATTTTGGCCCATTCCTCCTGACAGAGCTGGTGTAACTGAGTCAGGTTTGTAGGCCTCCTTGCTCGCACATGCTTTTTCAGTTCTGCCCACAAATTTTCTATGGGATTGAGGTCAGGGCTTTGTGATGGCCACTCCAATACCTTGACTTTGTTGTCCTTAAGACATTTTGCCACAACTTTGGAAGTATGCTTGGGGTCATTGTTCATTTGGAAAACCCATTTGCGACCAAGCTTTAACATCCTGACTGATGTCTTGGGATGTTGCTTCAAATTATCCACATAATTTTCCCTCCTCATGAGGCCATCTATTTTGTGAAGTGCATCAGTCCCTCCTGCAGCAAAGCACCCCCACAACATGATGCTGCCACCCCGTGCTTCATGGTTGGGATGGTGTTCTTCGGCTTGCAAGCCTCCCCCTTTTTCCTCCAAACATAATGATGGTCATTATGGCCAAACAGTTCTACTTTTGTTTCATCAGACCAGAGGACATTTCTCCAAAAAGTTCAATCTTTGTGCCCATGTGCAGTTGCAAACCGTAGTCTGGCTTTTTTATGGCAGTTTTGGAGCAGTGGCTTCTTCCTTGCTGAGTGGCCTTTCAGGTTAGGTCGATATAGGACTCGTTTTACTATGGATATAGATACTTTTGTACCTGTTTCCTCCAGCATCTTCACAAGGTCCCTTGCTGTTGTTCTGGGATTGATTTGCACTTTTCGCACCAAAGTACGTTCATGTCTAGGAGACAGAACTCGTCTCCTTTCTGAGTTTATGACGGCTGCGTGGTCCCATGGTGTTTATACTTGCGTACTATTTTTTGTACAGATAAACGTGGAACATTCAGGCGTTTGGAAATTGCTCCCAAGGATGAACCAGACTTGTGGAGGTCTACAAATCCACTGGTGCACCTCCAAATGACTCAAATGATGTCAACTAGCCTATCAGAAGCTTCTAAAGCCATGACATCATTTTCTGGAATCATTTTCAGCTTTTCCAAGCTGTTTAAAGGCACAATCAACTTGTATTTAAACTTTTTAAACTTCTGACCCACTGGAATTGTGATACAATGAATTGTAAGTTAAATAATTTGTCTGTAAACAATTGTTGGAAAAATTACTTGTGTCATGCACAAAGTAGATGTCCTAACCGACTTGCCAAAACTATAGTTTGTTAACAAGACATTTGTGGAGTGGTTGAAAAATGAGTTTCAATGACTCCAACCTAAGTGTATGTAAATGTATGACTTCAACTGTATGTGAAATCCATAGATTAGGGCCTAATTTTTCTTTTTCAATGTACTGTTTTCCTTATATGAACTGTAACTCTGTAAAATCGTTGAAATTGTTGCATGCGTTTATATTTTCTGTCCAGTGTAGATCCCTTTAAACAGCAAACACACACCACATGCTTACTCCAAATGGGACAACACTACTGTGTGTCTCCAGAATATTATATTTGCAATTATGAGAGCAAACGTCACCCATGGGAGGCCTAATCTTGAGTTTGTGGTGATGTGAAAGCACATTTCAGTATGTGCACCCTGAGTGGAGTACAAGTCCCTGGGACTCTGTGATCGATATGGCACCAAGAGTTTTTCACACGCTGGAAGTTAGCTTTAGGTGCATGGTTAATACCCTGCCTCCAAACATCATCACATCAGTAGAGTAGGACTTTTTTGCAGCAGGGCTGGCTGGCCAAACTCTTTTTATTTTCTTCCCTACAGTGGGGCGAGAGAAGCTGGAGCAGAGCTGCATTCACACGTGTGGAGAATACTGATCTCTTCGGAGACTAAGTGCCCCTTCTCATCATCCACTTTGTATCCCGGCCCAGCCATGCGATGGAGGTGTCAGGCAGACCTGGTGTAGTGTATCTATAGCTGGCTGAGCACATGCTATCAGCAAACTACAAGGCTGCTATTTTCATAATACTGAAAGGGCATTTGAATAAGCAGCATTGAGGGAGATGTTCTTTCTCTCTATTCTTTACATGATAATTACTTTCTCACCTGTTTTTTACAAGACCCCATCATCATCATCTGGAGAAACACCCTAGAAACTACGTGCCCCCAACTGTGCCCCCAACTGATTGTGTTTTTTGTTTGTTTATCTGCGATGTTTGTAACTTATTTCTTTACTATTTTTGTACATAATGTTGCCACTACCATCTCTTATGACCTAAAATAACTTCTAGACATCAGGACTGTGATTACTCACCACGGACTAGAAGAATCCTTTTTCTTCTTTTACGACTCTGACGAGCCCGAGGTGGAGGGTATACGGCTCCCCCGGGAACAGGCCTCGACCAAGGGATCTGCGTGAAGAGGAGGTGGAGAAAGAGAGGCCGGAGGGCGGGCTGCCTTCTGAGGAGTCAGATGCGATCGAATAAACCCCCGCTCCCCTCAGTTCTGCTCCAAACTTACAATCTTTGGACAATATAATTGACAAGTTGTTGGGAATATTTAACTACCAACGGAACATTAAAACTGTAACATTTTATGCTTCACGGAGTCGTGGCTGAACGACGACAATATCAACATACAGCTGGCTGGTTATACGATGAACCGGCAGGATAGAACAGCGGCGTCTAGGAAGAAGGGGCGGCACAGCTGGTGCACGATATCTAAGGAAGTCTCGAGCCATTGCTCGCCTGAGTTTCTCATGATAAGCTGCAGACCACATTACCTACCGAGAGAGTTCTCATCTATATTCTTTGTAGCTGTTTACATACCACCACAGTAAGAAGCTGGCACCAAGATAGCATTGAATGAGCTGTATTCCTCCATAAGCAAACAAGAAAACGCTCACCCAGAGCTGGCACTCCTAGTAGCCGGGGACTTTAATGCAGAGAAACTTAAATCAGTTTGACCTAATTTCTATCAAAATGTTAAATGTGCAACCAGAGGGAAAATAACTCTGGACCACCTATACTCCACACACAGAGATATATACAAAGATCTCTCTCGCCCTCCATTTGGCAAATCTGACCATTATTATATCTTCCTGATTCCTGCTTACAGGGCAAAAATTAAAGCAGGAAGCACCAGTGACTAGATCAATAAAAAAGTGGTCAGATGAAGCAGGTGCTAAGCTACAGGACTGTTTTTCAAGCACAGACTGGAATATGTTCCGGGATTCCTCCAATAGCATTGTGGAGTACACCACATCAGTCGTTGGCTTCATCAAACAGGCAAAGAGTCAATACAGGACTAAGATCGAGTCGTACTACACCAGCTCTGACACTCGTCGGATGTGACAGGGCCTGTAAACCATTACAGACTACAAAGGGAAGTACAGCCGAGAGCTGCCCAGTGACACGAGCTTACCGGACGAGCAAAACTACTTCTACGCTTGCTTTGAGGCAAATAACACTGAAACATGCATGAGAGCACCAGCTGTACCAGAAGACTCTGTGATTACGCTCTCCGCAGCTGATGTGAGTAAGACCTTTAGACAGGTCGACATTCACAAAGCTGCACGGCCAGACTGTCACGCCCTGGCCATAGAGAGGCTTTTTATTCTCTATTTTGCTTTGGCCAGGGTGTGATTAGGGTGGGCATTCTATGTCCTTTTTTCTAGGTTTTGTATTTCTATGCCTTGGCCTGGTATGGTTCTCAATCAGGGACTGCTGTCTATCGTTGTCTCTGATTGAGAACCATACTTAGGTACCCTTTTCTCCCACCTGTTTTGTTTGAAGTTAACTTTGTAGTTGTTCAGGGCACATAGCCCAAAGCTTCACGGTTGTTTTTTTGTTCTTCGTTTTGTCGTCATTTTTAAATAAAGTTCAAATGTACGCTTACCATGCTGCACCTTGGTCCAGTCCTTCAGCCAGCCGTGACACAGGCAGATTACCAGGACATTTACTGCAAGCATGCGCTGACCAACTAGTGTCTTCACTGACATGTTCAACCTCTCCCTGTCCGAGTCTGTAATATCAACATGTTTTAAGCAGACCACATAGTGCCTGTGCCCAAGAACACTAAGGTAACCTGCTAAATGACTACCAACCTGTAGGACTCATGTCTGTAGCCATGAAGTGCTTTGAAAGGCTGGTCATGGCTCACATCAACACCATCATCCCAGAAACCCTAGACCCACTCCAATTCACATAACGCCTCAACAGATCCACAGATGATGCAGTCTAATTTGCACTCCACACTGCTCTTTCCCACCTGGACAGAAGGAACACCTATGTGAGAATGCTATTAATTGACTTCAGCTCAGCATTCAACATCATAGTTAAGCTAAGGACCCTGGGACTAAACACCTAACTCTGCAACTGGATCCTGGACTTCCGGACGGGCCACTCCCAGGTGGTAATGGTAGGTAGCAACACATCGGCCACGCTGATCCGCAACACAAGGGCCTCCCAGGGGTGCATGCTCAGCCCCCTCCTGTACTCCCTGTTCACTTATGACTGCACAGCCAGGCACGACTCCAACACCATCATTACATTTTCAGATGACACAACAGTGGTAGGCCTGATCACCTACAACAACGAGACAGCCTATAGGGAGGAGGTCAGAGACCTGGCCATGTGGTGCCAGGACAACAACCTCTCCCTCAACGTGATCAAGACAAAGGAGATGATTGTGGACTACAGGAAAAATAGGACCGAGCAGGTCCCCATTCTCATCGACGGGGCTGTATTGGAGCAGGTTGAGGGCTTCAAGTTCCTTGGTGTCCACATCACCAACAAACTAACATGGTTAGCACACCATGGCAGTCATGAAGTGGGCACGACAAAACCTATTCACCATCAGGAGACTGATAAGATTTGGCATGGGTCCTCAGATCCTCAGAAGGTTCTACAGCTACACCATCAAGAGCACCCTGACTGTTTGCATCACTGCCTGGTATGGCAACTGCTTGGCCTCCAAGGAACTACAGAGGGTAGTGCGATCGGCCCAGTACATCACTGGGGCCAAGCTTCCTGCCATCCAGGACCTCTATATCAGGCAGTGTCAGAGGAAGGCCCTAAAAATTGTCAAAGATTCCATCCACCCTAGTCATAGACTGTTCTCTCTGCTACCACACGGCGAGCGGTACCGGAGCGCCAAGTCTAGGTCCAAGAGGCTTCTAAACAGCTTCTAACCCCAAGCCATAAGACTCCTGAACATCTAGTCAAATGGCAAGACAAACTATTCACCCCCCCCCCCCTCCCCCCTCACCACTGCCTCTCTCTATGCATAGTCACTTTAATTAACTCTACCTACATGTGCATACTACCTCAACTAACCAGTACCCCCACACATTGACTCTGTACTGGCACTCCCCTGTGTATATTGTTATTTTTTACTGCTCTTCCTGTTACTTGTTACTTTTACCTCTTATTCCTATCCGGATTTTTTGAAACTGCACTGTCGGTTAGGAGCTCATAAGTAAGCATTTCACTAAAGGTGTACACCTGTTGTATTAGGCGCATGTGACTAATAAAATTAGATTTGATTTGATCTAAAAGGTTTCTCCAGCTGTCCCCACAGGAGAACCATTTGAAAAAACCCTTTCGGTTCCAAGTAGAACCCTTTTGGGTTCCATGTAGCGCCGTTTATACAGGGGTTTATACAGGGGTTCTACATGGAACCCAAAAGGGTTCTGCCTGGAACCATAAAGAGTTCTATCTTGAACCAAAAAAGGTCATCCTATGGGGACAACCGAAGAACCCTTCTGGAACCCTTTTTTCTAAGAGTTTACTGACTAAAAACCTTGAGTAGGCATTTTAAAAAACATATCATCCTAACTTCATGAACAACTCACCGACAGTATAAGAACCCTGTTTTCAGATGCGCTGCTAAAGTCGAAGCAGGGTAAATTAGCTCAATTAAAAAGCGCTGAAAAATATGATAATACACCTTTCACACCCTTGAATCCTACTGAGAAATGTATGAACAAATATGCAAAACAACAAATTAGAAGAAGAGCCAATAACACAAGATGAAAATAAAGACAGAGCTCAGCGAGTGTTCGACCCTCCCACTGGATACCTATATGTCAGCAGCATGTGCTGTTATCCCCTTCTTTCATGTTCAGATGACACCTCTACTGAATAAGTTGAGGTTTTTTCCTTATCTTTTAAAGGTTCAAACCACTTCCTGTCAGGACTCTAAATGGCAATTATTTGTGATCACACCTGCAATAGCAGGGCCTTTGGGATTTCAGTGTAGGAGGATGGAAGATACAGTGCCTTCAGAAAGTATTCACACCCCTTTACTTTTCCCACATTTTATTGTGTTACAAAGTGGGATTAAAATGTATTTAATTGTAATTTTTTGTCAATGATCTATACAAAATACTTTAATGTCAGTGGAAGACAAATGTATTACATAGAGTAAGTATTCAACCCCCTGAGCCAATACATGTTAGAATCACCTTTGGCAGCGATTACAGCTGAGAGTCTTTCTGGGTAAGCCTCTAAGAGCTTTCCACACCTGGATTGTGCAACATTTGCCAATTTTTGTTTTCAAAATTCTTCAATCTCTGTCAAATTGGTTGTTGATCATTGCTAGACAACCATTTTCAAGTCTTGCCATAGATTTTCAAGCAGATTTAAACTGTAACTCGGCCACTCAGGAACATTCACTGTCTTCTTGATAAGCAACTCCAGTGTAGATTTGGCCTTGTGTTATAGGTTATTATCCTACTGAAAGGTGAATTCATCTCCCAGTGTCTGGTTGAAAGCAGCTGAACCAGGTTTTCCTCTAGGATTTTGCCTGTGCTTAGCTCCATACGGGTGATTTTTTATCCTGAAAACTCCCCAGTCCTTAACTATTACAAGCATACCCAAAACATGATGCCGTCACCACTATGAATGAAAACATGGAGAATAGTACTCAGTAATGTGTTGTATTGGATTTGCCACAACATAACACTTTGTATTGAGGACAAAAAGTGAATTGCTTTACCACATTGTTTGCAGTATTACTTTAGGCCCTTGTTGCAAACACAATGCTTGTTTAAGATTTATTTTTTGTCTGTACAGGCTTCCTTCTTTTCACTCTGTCAATTAGGTTAGTATTGTCAAGTAACTATAATGTTGTTGATCCATCCTCAGTTTTCTCCTATCACAGCCATTAAACTCTGTAACTGTTTTAAAGTCACCATTGGCCCCATGGCGAAATCCCTGAGAGGATTCCTTCCTCTCCGACAACTGAGTTAGGAAGGACGTCTGTATCTTTGTAGTGACTGGGTGTATTGATATACCATCCAAAGTGTAATTAATAACTTCACCATGCTCTAAGGGATATTTAATGTATGTTTTTTTTCATGTGTGCATTGGAAAATCTCCCTGGTCTTTGTGGTTGAATCTGTGTTTGAAATTCACTGCTCGACTAAGGGACCCTACAGATAATTGTATGTGTGGGGTACAGAGATGAGGTAGTCATTAAAACAAGCATGTTGAACACTATTATTGCACACAGAGTGAGTCCATGCAACTTATTATGTGACTTGTTATGCACATTTTCACTCCTGACTTGTTTAGGCTTGCCATAACAAAGTGGTTGAACACTTATTAACTCAAGACCTTTCAGCCATTCATTTGTAATGAATTTGTAAAAATGATATTTTGATATGATGTGGTATTGTATTTAGGCCAATTACAAAATCTCAGTGTATTGTATTTTAAATTCAGGCTGTAACACAGCAAAACGTGGAAAAACTCAATGAGTGTGAATACTTTCTGAAGGCACTGTAGCTAGTAGTATATCTTGAGGTTGGATGGGAAAATAAATGGTGAACACAAATTGACTCATTATCCTACTACAGTATGTCCATAGAAGAGACTGAGCTAAGTGTGTGTCTGTGTATCTTTATATAGATTTGCTTTACTAGGAGCTACAGTTGCTTGATTCCACCATCCCTCTGTGTTAGTACGTTATAGTAATAAAAGCATTCCATGCCCAGAATGATGTAATGCTTTAAATCTGCATTGGAAATCATTCATCAGAGGGCCACAGGAGACTTCATAAAGCTGCTAAAATACTCAAACAGAATACAAAGGCAAGCAAAGGCTTCAATGTGGTTACTTCAAAGGTCCCTCTCCAAAAGAAATTCCTCCCAGTCGAAGAAACCAATTAGCTAGTACACAGACAGCAAGCGTAATATGAAAATTAAAGGTGACAATTCATCCCCACTTAAGGGGATGATACAGTATTATATTCTGACAAAATTAGAATTGGAAGAAGTGCTCATAAACCTTGACTCTTTCCTTTCACTTTACATCACCCTCCCAATCAATGGTATTGAAAGCAGTGTTTTTATACTGACTGTCCGGGGGACTCTTTTCCAATTACATAGTAAATTGGCTTGGTGTAACTGTCATCAGGCTACTGCTACAGACTTCAGTTAACTTATTAGGCCCACTTCACCCTGTAATGGGCGTGTTCAAATGCATGAGCAATTAAATTAAAGAGCCCCAGTAAACATCCTCTTCTACAACCTTTGACATCCACTCATGTGAACACTGATAGACCTTGCTTCTCTTATTCCCCCTTCCAATTACAAAAGTCACTATTTTAGCTAACTACATTACTTACTGTGGTTCCGGTTGGTCAGTGGTTTAGAGTGTTGGTATCATCAGGATTATGGGCTTATCTACAGTATATCTTGCAGTAACAACTACAGTACATTGAAACCATGTAAATATACACAAAACGAAAAATAAATGCAACATGCCATAATTTCAAAGATTTTACTGAGTTACAGTTCATATAAGGAAATCAGTCAATTGAAATAAGTGAATTAGGCCCTAATCTATGGATTTCACATAAGTGGGAATACAGATATGCATCTGTTGGTCACAGACACCTTTTAAAAAAGGTAGGGGCGTGGATTACAAAACCAGTCAGTGCAACCATTTGCCTCATTCGGCACGACACAACTCCTTCACATAGGTTTGATCAGACTGTTGATTGTGGCCTGTGGAATGTTGTCCCACTCCTCTTCAATGGCTGTGGGAAGTTTCTGGGTATTGGTTGGGAACTGGAACACGCTGTCGTACACATTGATCCATAGTATCCCAAACAGATTCAATGGGTGACATGTCTGGTCAGTATGCAGACCATGGAAGAACTGGGGCATTTTCAGCTTCCAGGAATTGTGTACAGATCCTTGCGACATGAGGCTGCGTATTATCAGGCTGAAACATGAGGTGATGGCAGTGGACGAATGGCACGACAAAAGGCCTCAGGATCTCATCATGGTATCTCTGCGCATTCAAATTGCCCTCGATAAAATGCAATTGTGTTCGTTGTCCGTAGCTTTTGCCTACCTATACCATAATCCCACCGCCACCATGGGGCACTCTGTTCACAACGTTGACATCAGCAAACTGCTCACCCATGACACCTGTCTGCTATCTGCCCTTACTGATGAAACCGGGATTCATCCGTGAAGAGCACACTTCTCCAGCTTGCCAGTGGCCATCAAAGGTGAGCATTTGCCCATTGAAGTTGGTTATGACAACAAACTGCAGTCAGGTGAAGACCCTGGTGAGGCCAACGAGCATGCAGATGAGCTTCCCTGAGACGGTTTCTGACAGTTTGTGCAGAAACTATTAGGTTGTGCAAATCCACAGTTTCATCAGCTATAATGAAGTGAAAAAATGTGGAGATCCTGGGCTGGACTGGTTACAAGTGGTCTGTGGTTGTGCGTACCATCAAATTCTCTAAAATTATCTTATGGTAAAGAAATTAACATTAAATTATCTGGCAACAGTTCTGGGGGACATTCCTGCAGTCAGACATTCCTGTGGCATTGTGTTGTGTGACAAAACTGCATATTTTAGAGTGGCCTTTTATTGTCCCCACCACAAGGTGCACCTATGTAATTATCATGCTGTTTAATCAGTTTCTTGATATGCCACACCTGTCTGGAGGATGGATTATCTTGGCAAAGGAGAAATGCTCGCTAACAAGGATGTAAACAAATTTGTGCACAAAATTTGAGAGAAATAAGCTTTTTTGGGATCTTTTATTTGAGCTCATGAAACATGGGACCTATGCTTTACATGTTGCGTTTATATTAGTAAAATAGTAAAACCATAATCTGAAAATGTTGTTCTCTGTTGTGGATTGAAAGATTTCAACCCCACCCCCAAAACTTGACATTATTTTGGTAAAAACAGTAGGATAAATAGACATATAGGTAGCCCATTCTCATAATTTTTTCCCCTTTCAAATGACTTCTCCCACACCCACAAAGTGTCCTACAGTGAAGGAAATCTACAGTAATATGATTTATGAGGAGGTACTATCAGACGTTTCCCTTCTTGTTGCCCCACAACTTTTCTCTCATCACAGTCCAGGTGCTGTAACGTCACTGAGGACAGTTACGAACACAAAGGCAACTCATTACTTCGGACGTAGTCACACTGTTCAGGAAAACATTTTTGGCGTTGCTTGGTTGACCTTAGTTCACACCGGTCTTCGTTGTATTGGGTGCATTTGGGCTGATCAGCTGTGTTGTGCTGGACCTCTCAGAAGAGAGACAGTGCAGAGAAAGGCATCAACTCGTTCTCCTTCCAAGAGCTGCCTCCTTAACAAGCTCTCTAGTGAGCCTAACAGATATCCTGCTTCTTCACTGAACATCCACCAAGTACATACTGACAGTATCTCAATCCAATTCTGTCTTCCACACAAGACCTAAGACACGCACGCACACACACTGACACACAGACGCACACAAACACACACGCTCCTTCTCTACTCCCCAGTAACTAGCCAAACATTCTCAACAGCCACCCACTCCAACCCTAAGTCTCCTACAGAGGCGGATACTATTAGCATTCGAACACATTACAGTGTAGTGTATTTAGCATGATATGTACAACTCATATGTCCTGGGGCTAAGTTCCTAAATCTTTACCATTCTTTTTACACACATACATTAATAGGATTTACATGAGCATTAGCAGGGTTAGTGGCTTGACATTTGTATCCACTGAATAAGCCTGTCGAGTTAATCCATGGACGATGGGAAGAGAGAGGATGGCTGTCGTTCACTACATCTCTCTGTAGCAGAATCGAAAAGCAATTATTTTGTAGCCAAACCTGAATTAATAGAGTCTGGCAGCAGGTGGCAATGTTTATTTAGTGAGGGGACGCAGACAGTGGAACTGTCCTTGCTTTGTTTCTGGCTTGATGAATAGACAGACATTGAGACACTCCTACAGGAGTCGTGCTATGACTAATTGACATAAAAATGTATAGAAAAACAGAACATTTGGCATATTTTGTCAGATCAACGTTATCGACATTGGAAACACTGCAGCTGTAGAAGGCTATTCAAGTCAAGATGACAGTGACATTTCCCACACCCACAAGGTGTCCTATAAGTAGTCCATTTTAAATTGTATGCTGATTGATTCGACAGCGGCCGGCCTTTCCATCTTCCATCTAGGCTGGTCTGAATCTCAAGAGTTGCCTTACTTAAGCAATAGGGGGTGTGGTATATGGCCAATATACCACGGCTAAGGGCTGTTCTTAATTAAGCACGACGCAATGCAGAGTTCCTGGATAAAGCTCTTAGCCGTGGTATATTGGCCATATACCACAAACCCCTGAGATGACTTATTGCTATTATAAACTGATTACCAATGTAATTAGAGCAGTATAAAGACATGTTTTGTCATACCCGTGGTATATGGTCTGATGTACCATGGCTGTTAGCCAATCAGCATTCAGTGCTCGAACCACCCAGTTTATAATAAGCTTTAAACACCTCACAGGTGGTCTTATCCTTGATTTAGGTGAAGTAGATGACGTTTATAAAAATATGGTGTTTTTTTCATTCATAATGGAAATGCACACATCTAAAACATTACACAAGCAATAGATAACAAATGCAGGGGCCGGATGGACATGATGCCAGATCCGACTTTATTCACGACTAAACCGTGGCTCTAGGACAAATACCAAAGTATTCCATCATTGTGCAACTATTGAGCCACAAATCATTCTGTTAGCATTCACAAACAAGCTATCTATCCTCCCAACACAGGATATGCCCATGTCAGAACAAACAAGTGTGTAGATGCTCTATTTTCCCCCAGTCTTACTCGTAATGCATTTTCCCTGTATGCTAGTATTAAGACAAAGGGTCCAATTTTGAGGTGTAGATGCATAAAAGATGCATTACATTAGAAGTTCACCTTCGCCATGCATACCCCACCTGCTCTCAAGCCTCCATGACCAATACCAGAAAGGCGGGAAAACAAGCCTGTCCAGCATTGATAAATGCTATCAGGGAAAAACTGTGACAGTGCCTGTCTGTCTGACAGAAAAGCCATTTACTGCCTCCACATAAACACTGCAGGCAATTTGAGGGGCTATCATCATCTACTCTTATGTCCATGTCACTGTCAAGGAGAGAGAATAGAATGTAATATCAATATCTTGGTCGCTCCCTGGTGTATGTGCATATATAAATAGAGCCTTTCATCATATACACACTGTAAATGTCAAATATGACATACATTTTCAACCATGCATGTTCAAGTTCATGATCAATTGGCCTTTTGATCTCTTTGTCTTTACACCAATCAAGTGTGAGGCTGTAGCTGTTGGTTGTCAGATAGAGACTAGCCCTGTTTTAAAGACTAGCCCTGTTTTAAAGGCCCAATCTGTGATATTCACAACCATTTTGGATCATTCAAATGAATGATATGTACCCATCATTAGATACATAGTTCCATCTATGAATTTGAGATTGTCTCCTTTTCTCCAGCCCTATTCCTCAGCTTCATAGCAAATCAAATCAAATTGTATTAGTCAAATGCGCCGTATACAACAGTGAAATGCTTACTTACGAGCCCCTAACCAACAATGGAGTTTAAAAAAAATTGTAACAAATAATTAAAGAGCAGCAATAAAATAACAATAGCATGGTGGGGCTGTCGTTTTTCCAAACAAGGAGTTTACCTTTAATAAAGATGGACCACTGATGGACCAAGCGCTGATGGATGGGAGGTTGGATGGTTGGATTTCAGGGCTGAAGCTTTTTAATTTGTGCGAGATCTTTAAAGGAGAACGCTCTCTTGTTTGTGGCTCTGGAGAAGAGAGAGAGATTAATGTAACGCAACAGAAGTAAAGCCCCTGATCTACCTTCTACCTAGCAGCTATTCATTCCATGGTTTCAGACCGCTAAACAATTCCAACACACAATATAACAACATTCTATACATTCATATAATATATTCTATGCACATACATAGTTTATTAATGCTGTACAAATGTGACTGTAAATATTGCAGAGGAAGAATACCAGCCAACCAACTAGATTTTCTAAGAAGTCCAAGCTGATTTATCCTGTATTTGTCATTGGATCCCACTCCTACGCTTGCAGCAAGTTGTGTGGGCTTTAAGTGTTGAACCGGGGTCTTATTTAGTGCTGCAGTCACTATGTCAAGTAGATGCATATACGTAAACAGTGGTACACATCTGAGCTGGATTTGCCTGTCGGGGTAAAAATAGACATGTGGTGCTGTAACCTCCAGTCTCTTTCCTTCCTGTTGCACTCTTTAAATGGTGCGTCATTCAGGCTTGCTCAACACCTAAGGAAATGTGTTAGCATGACTAAATTGAGTTTACTTTACTCTGCATAACTTATCATGGGCATTTCTGAGTCACACTATCGTCCCCAGTAGGGCAATCATTGGCATAATGGATTTGATTCACACAGCAGCATTTTTTTCATGAGTTTGAAGTGCTTTAGTGTAGGCTACATTGTATGAGGGTATCACACCTCATCCACTATCAATGTGTAGCACCCACCCAAATCATCATAATAACACCTATGGGTATTGTGTGCTGAAGCGCTCTAACTAAAACACACCACCTACTCACATAGATGTAAACCATAGCCTGCGGATTAGGATTCAATAGAACTGCCTGCCAGTGGAGACAGGATGGTTGTTGATACATTGACAATGTATTCAAATGAATAATAGCTTCCAATCTGAAGTCCTTTTGACAGTTTTAATGATATAAAGGAAACACCCATACTGGTGATCTTGATGCTTCCAAACATGTCAGTGTTTCAGTGATAAAATAGGTGTTGTATTTCCTCTAAATGGGGACAGACGTTCCATATTCCCATGGGAAGCTGACTCTAGCACAATGCTCTTCGCTGGTTAAAGATGGAAACCGCAGTAGTGGGAAACAGCATCACTGTTCGCCTCACGGATGTTGTTACTGTTTTTGTTTTGTTGACAACCAGAGGTGGGGAGCACCGCGCATTCAAGGTATCGTCCATACAATTACAGGCGGCAGGTAGCCTAGTAGTTAAAGTGTTGGAGGTTGCAAGATCGAATCCCCAGGCTGACAAGGTAAAACATCTGTCGTTCTGCCTCTGAACAAGGCAGTTAACCCACTGTTCCTAGGCCGACATTGAAAATACGAATTTGTTCTTATCTGACTTGCCTAGTTAAATAAAGGTAAAAAAATTTTTTTTTAAATACGTTACTGCTTTAAGGAAGTGGTTAAATGAACAGTTTCTGTTAGCTTTGTCTGCTAGAAGTGAATACCCCATGAGTCAGTGAGTATTTCCCCTCCCCCTAACTCTTGATTTCCCCCAAATCAATATAATACAACCAGGAATTGAACACGTCTCAATTGTGATTGCTCTTGGAGATCAAATGTTATCATAGCCAGGCTTTTTTAACTAACTAGGTTGGCTACATGAGAATTAATTACGAAGGTGTGGCATTTGGTTTGTTCCCCTACATTATCCTTTGTTACATTAAAATGTGATAAGGAAGATGAATCTAGCATCTTCTATTGGCAAGTAGCTAGAAGACCGTTATCGACGATTGTCTTTGAGTGGCCAATCTTCGGAAATGCTTGAATGTCTTCTCCAAACGCAACTGGTTAGAATGAAAAAATGCTGACAAAGCAGTAATGGATGAGTCTGGTACATAAGGTTAGTTTGTAGTTTTGTTGAAACTAATATTTATGCCATGGTTCCAATGGAATTTGTCTGCTGCGGAGAGGGAGACGGGGAAAGCAGTTCTGCTGCGTCAGTCATATTAGATGTGAATGGAAAGTATGGTGGTGAATAATGTAGGTATTGAGGAGAAGGTATGTGTGAGAGAGTGGTAACTGATGTTGGATGCCGCATTGAATGGAGCTGCAAATCAGTCAGGTATTTTGCTTAGTCGTCATTTACGTTATTATTACCATAATTCAAATGTCTAATAGTTTGTTAAGCTACAGGTTACTACATGTGATAAGAAGACTCTAATCTCCAACTTGGGAACAGAGAATAACAAGACAATAAACAGTAAATAGCTCATCCCTAACTTCAGCTCATCCCTAACACCTATTTCACTTTTCGAACATATTCGGTAATTATTCAGTCTATAACCTACTAATCCTCACAATAAAAGCTCAATTAGTTTTACACAGAGAACACCATATTCCCCAACACTTCCCTGCTGCTAATCCTTCCAAAACTTTGCCATTATGCAGAATTTATGATTCATTAAATTGACACTCATCTCAATTAAACAACGTGCATTCATCTTTGCTAACATTGTTTTCATAAACAACCTCTTTAAATGTCCACATTCTCCTATCTGTGATAACTTATCAAGGTGAAACTACCCGGGTTAGAGCCTGTTTAATATGCATCTGATGGCAATCTCAAAGCAGCCAATCTTAATTCCCATGTTACAGTATATTTTGGTGCCTGTTCGTGTGTACGTAGTACAACATTGACACTGTAGTATCTGAAAACGATCTGAGCAACAATGAAGCTCATTACATTGAGGTAATAAATAAATGGGGGCTCTAAAAAACACTATTTACATAATGTTCCAGAGACATTCCGACAAGGTCAGAGCAAAACATGACATTGTTTTCAATTCCTGGAGCTCTGAGAATGTTTTCCTCGGGTGTTTTGGGATAGGATATTACGTGAACTGCACGTGGTTCAATTAGTAATTAAACTACATTTTGCTGTAGCTTGGTGGTAGTTCAAAGTGCTCACAATTTTTTTTGCAAAAAGAAAATAAAGTATGAGGTAAAGTAGTCAAGAATGTGCTTTCTTTCTTGACACCAGACCGGCCTAATTCTCATTTGAAACATAGTTTGTGTGTTAAACTGATGGAATTTGATGGGGATTTTTTTATTATGTTACGTAGATTGATGCACAGGTGCGTCTATGGACTCTTAATGTCACGCCCTGACCTTAAAGAGCTTTTTATGTCTCTATTTTGGTTTGGTCAGGGTGTGATTTGGATGGGCATTCTATGTTCTATTTTCTATGTTTTTGTTTTGGCCGTGTATGGTTCTCAGTCAGGGACAGCTGTCATTCGTTGTCTCTGATTGGGAATCATACTTAGGCAGCCTTTTCCCCTTTTGTCGGTGTGGGAAGTTGACTTGTGTTAGTGGCACTTAGCCCTCAGCCCTCGTAAGCTTCACGGATGTTCATTTTGTTTCTTGTTTTGTTGGCGTCATTCCATAATAAAAGGAAAATGTACGCTGCACTTTGGTCCACTTCTTTCGACGGCCGTGGCACTTAAGAATTTTTTACAGAATGTGTAATTTAGCCTATTAAGCTAGAGATATCTGCATGGGCTGCGTCTCAATCTGCCACATCCACCTATATCGGCGTTCCGCATCTGCTGTGGAAGATGGCTGAGCTACTGCGGTGTTTGTCAGACCATGAGACATCCCAAAAATCGGTCCTCTAACGAACACGATGGTGTTCTCCATTTTGCTCTACGTCGGTAACGCTGATGTGCCAACTTCTGTCTGTAGCGTTCGAACATTTGGGCTACAAACTTTCCACTGTGGAAAGGGGAGAATCTCTCAAACACGATGGTGTTCTCCGTTTTGCTCTATGACCCCAACAATGGTCCAGTGGTGTAAAGTGCTTAAGTAAAACTACTTTAAAGTACAACTTAAGTCGTTTTGGGGGGTATCTGTACTTTGCAATTTATATTTTTGACAACTTTTGCTTTTACTTCACTACATACCTAAAGAAAATTATGTACTTTTTACTCCATACATTTTCTCTGACACCCAAAAGTAGTTATTATATTTTGAAGGCTTAGCAGGACAGGAAAATGGTCCAATTCACACACTTATCAAGAGAACATCCCTGGTCATTCCTATTGCCTGTGATCTGGTGGACTCACTAAACAGAAATGCTTTGTTTGTAAATTATGTCTGAGTGTTGGAGTGGGCCCCTGGCTATCTATAAATAAAAAGCAGAAATAAGTCAATTGTGCCGTCTGGTTTGCTTAATACAAATTAATTATACTTTTACTTTCAGTACTTAAGTATATTTTTTGCAATTACATTTACTTTTGATTCTTAAGTATATTTAAAACCAAATACTTTTAGACTTTTACTCAAGTAGTATTTTACTGGGTTACTTTCAATTTTACTTTTACTCAAGTATGACAATTGTGTACTTTTTCCACCATTGCAGTTGTCACGGGACCCGTCTGAAGGTAAACCATACAAATTAATGGAAGTGTGGAGGTAGTTTTGTGCCAAATAAAACAAAGGGTTAAATATGTGTCAATTTTTTTTCCTGAGCTCGTAGATATAAGACAGACTTCAGAATCATATTCCTTATGATTTATTTATATTTTTGCCATTTATGGATGTGTTATTCAATACATTGTAATGTGCTTTTGTATACCTAAAGGGGTCCTACAATTCAAAATAAAATAGCTAAATGACCCATGGTATGACTTTGTTAAAACAATTCCATATGTTAACTCAGCAGTCCAACAAACAAACAACAACCATTCTACTTGATCCAAAAGGATAGCTTTGCTTACCCCCAGGGGTACACGCAATGCCGTCGGGGGTACGAGGCTATTCGGTCCATTTATATTTTCCAACATGGCTACACATTTAGGTGAGTTATTTTTCTGACCTGAGTAGCCTCGTTTCACTGCCAAAAATTAAACCATCTAGTGTTCATCAAAATAACAACACAATGTCAAATACAGGTAGCTTAGTCAAATAATTAACATCCAATCACATTAACCGTTAGTGGAATTCGACTAACGGTCTGAATGTAGCCAAACGTAGCTGCTGCTCATTCCGTTTGCTTGAAAACAGAAAAATTGTTAAAAAAGGTAAGGCCCGCATCCATAGAGACACATACCAGCTCTACTGGCAGTACTACACCTGCACCTGTCGACAACACAAGTTGTTCTGCTTCCATTAGCACATCCAATGCTAGTATCAGTAATTCTACATTTGTGGTTAGCCCAGCTAGCATGGGCACTGACAGTTGTGAATCTGATGCAGCCGAAGAGCTACTGCCTCCTTACACGGGAAAGAACCGAACAACAGACAGAGACGTTGGACCATCGTATAGGCGCAAATATGATGAGAACTACTGTACATTGATTTGGGGTTCACGTATATTGGGAGTAGTGCCTTTCCTCAGCCACAGTGTGTTATGTGTCACAAAAGTACTATCTCACAACTAGATTAAACCTTCACTCTTGTGCCAATATTTAGAAACAAAACATGCCAATTTTAAAAATAAGCCATGGGAGATTTTTGAGCGAGAATAAAGACGACTTTCGAGTAGTAAGACATGTATAAAAGCAACAGATACCATTAATAAGAAGGGGCTAGAAGTGTCTTATATGGTGAGCTACCGGGTGGCTAGGACTGGCAAGCCCAATACTATTGTGGATTACTTAATTGTTCCTGCTTCTGCAGATATGGCTGGGACAATGCTGGGGGAAAAGGCCCAAAAAACTATACAGACAAAGCCTTCATCAAACGACACTGTTTCACGAACCATCAGTGACATGGCAGGAGATGTTTTGAAACAATTACTGCTTCCCATACAAGCCAGTGAATTCTATGCGTTACAGCTGGATGAGTCAACAGACGTGGCAGGCCTGGCACAGCTCCTGGTATATCTCTGTTACGTTTATGGGGGGTCAATTAAGGAAGACATCCTCTTCTGCAAACCACTGGAAACCAGGACAACAGGAAAATATATTTTTTAAGTAGTGGACAGCTTTGTGATATCAAATGGACTTTGGTGGTCAGATGTGTTTATCTGTACTGATGGCTCAAAAGCCATGACAGGGAGACATAGTGGAGTGGTAACGCGCGTGCAAGCTGTTGCTCCCGACACCACTTGCATACACCGCAGAATCCACCGAGAGGCCCTTGCTGCCAAAGGAATGCATGACAGCTTGAAAAAAGTTTTGGATACTACAGTGAAAATGGTTAACTTTGTTAAATCAAGGCCCCTGAACTCTTGTGTACTTTCTGCACTATGCAATGATATGGGCAGCGACCATGTAATGCTTTTACAACATATAGAAGTGTGCAGTTTATCAAGGGGCAAAGTATTGATACATTTTTTTTAAATTGAGAGACGAGCTTAAAGTTTTCACTTGTCTGACCGCCACATGATGATGAGTTTCTCACAGGACTGTCCTATCTGGGTGATGTTTTTTCTCGCCTGAATGATCTGAATCAAGGATTACAGGGACTCTCCGCAACTATATTCAATGTGTGTGACAAAATTGAGGCTATGATTAAGAAATAATTACATTATTATTTGTGCACTGGTCCTATAAGAGCTCTTTGTCACTTCCCACGAGCCGGGTTGTGACAAAAACTCATCTTTTACACCCGGAGTCGGCTCTAGCCGGTGGACTGCCTCACAGCAAAACATTTTAGTGGCCTCTGTCTTGGCGGAGGAGGTTAATTTCCTGCAATTCTCCACATTTTGCCATGGGCAATAGAGAAAATGTTGCAGTTTTAAAGCAATTTTTCTGAAATTCTACACATTTTGTAATGACTTTTGCCATGTTAATATATATCATGCTCGGCTATGAAAAGCCAACTGACATGTATTCCTGATGTGCTGACCTGTTGCACCCTCTACAACCACTGTGATTATTACTTGACCCTGCTAGTTATCTATGAACATTTTAACATATTGAAGAACAATCTAGCCTTAATGGCCATGTACTTTTATAATCTCCACCCGGCACAGCAAGAAGAGGACAGCCACCCCTCAAAGCTTGATTCGTTAAATAAAGGTACAAAAAAAGGGCATTCCAGCTGGTGTCTATTCCACAAGTTACCACTAGCTAAATCTATGATGTAAAAATGCCTATTTACTCTGTTCCATCTGACTGCGCAATCCTCTGTCTCATCAGCCCAGGCCCAGGCAGTTATAAACTTGATCTCCACTATAAAAACATTTAGATATTATCTCACATTTCTTTGAGACTAACATTTTGTTTTCAACAGCGATTTGAATAAACCTTGCTCTCTGTCTCTCCCACATTTGCAACATTGTTTCAATATTCAAATTCAATCTCCAACTGTCCCATAGTTATGAACTTGTAAGGGTCGGGAGTAGGGACGAGAGAGGCAAGCAGCGTTTATCATCCAGTCGAAATCATGAATCAGCTGGCATAATTTTTATGGATGTATACAAAGAAATGTCAATTGAAAAAAGCTCAAACAAAGCGAAGTGCAGCTAGTTTGCAGTCTTTCCAGCATCAGTTTGAAGTGATTGTGTTAGCTGTGTTGTTGGCTAGCTCCTCTGAACAGTGTCATTAGCTCATTGTTATGGATGTATCCAAATAAATGTCACTAGAAAACAGCTTAAACAAATGCAGCTACTGTTGTTATTCTGTCTGCACTGTTTGGCAATGGAACATTTAGAGGAACGACTGGGTTGCGTCCATAGATACAGAACAAAAAGACTGAAAGACTGGGTTGTGTCTCTAGCAACCGAAAGAACAGAATGAACGACCAACTGGCTTGGGTAGCAACCCTAGGTTTGTTTTGCGACTGTACTGTATCTTGTGGAAGGATGAAATAGTATGAATAAATTCATCAAAATAAAGTTTTTTATGAAAATATGTCAATCATTATTTGAATATGTTGACAACCCATTGTATAAAAGTGATAATGACCGCAAAGTTGGGGTTTGTAGGATATATTGGCATGGTTTGCCGGCCGTTGACGAACAACACAGGTGCCAATATATCCTCCAAACACCGGCTTCTTTGGCATTATCACTTAAATGATTACTACAAATGTAGATAGCTGGCTAGATTAACTACCAATCTAAAAATTGTTAGCTGACATGGCTAATTGAGTGACTGTCAGTGACTGATATAACAAGAGAAAACATGCTGATGCACAACCACATTTCTAAATGACCTGCCTGGTGTATCTACTCTTCTTGCTGTCAATAGTAAGTTGAGACCCGGACCGAGTTCCCCCTAATGGCCAGGGGCCCTAACGCTTATGCCTGGAACCGTCTCTGTGTACACCAATGACTGTAAAAGCTTCTACCCTGGTAGACACCTGGTCAAATTTGCAGACGACACAACGCTAGCCAGTCTACTCTAGAATGAGGAGGAGGAGCATGGGCCAGTCTTGGAGGACTTTCTGAAGTGGTGTGAAGACTCTCACTTAGTGATCAACACAAATAAGACCAAAAAGATGCACATTGAAAAATGTAACAGCCCCCCCACTGACTGTTGTTAAGAGACATAGAGGAAGTGAAAGAGTATAAATAGACTATATGACCAAACGTATGTGGACACCTGCTTGTAAAAAATCTAATTCCAAAATCATGGCCATTAATATGGAGTTGGTCCACCTTTTGCTGCTATAAAAGCCTCCACTCTTCTAGGAAGGCTTTCCACTAGATGTTGGAATATTGCTGCAGGGACTTGCTTCCATTCAGCCACAAGAGCATAAGTGAGGTCGGGCACTGATGTTGGGTGATTAGGTCTGGCTCGCTGTCGGTGTTCCAATTCATCCCAAAGGTGTTTGATGGGGTTGAGGTCAGGGCTCTGTGCAGCCCAGTCAAGTTCTTTTACGCCGATCTCGACAAACAATTTCTGTATTGACCTCGCTTTGTGTCATGCTGAAACAGGGAAGGGCCTTCCCCAACTGTTGCCTCAAAGTTGGAAGCACAGAATCGTCTAGAATGTCATTGTATGCTGTAGTGTTAAGATTTCCCTTCACTGGAACTAAGGGGCCTAGCCCAAACCATGAAAAACAGCCCCAGACCATTATTCCTCCTCCACAAAACTTTACAGTTGGCACTATGCATTTGGGCAGGTAGCGTTCTCTGCCAAACCCAGATTTGTCAGTCGGACTGCCAGATGGTCAAGCGTAATTCATCACTCTAGAGAACGCGTTTCAACTGCTACATGGCCCAATGGCGGCGAGCTATACACCACTCCAGCCAATGATTGGCAATGAGCATGGTGATCTTAGAATTGTGTGCGGCTGCTTGGCCATGGAAACACATTCCATGAAGCTCCTGACTAATAGTTCTTGTGCTGATGTTGCTTTCAGAGGCAGTTTGGAAGTCGGTAGTGAGTGCTGCAATCAGGAACAGACAATATTTACGTGCTACGTGCTTCAGCACTCGGTGGTGCCGTTCTGTGAGGTTGTGTGGCCTACCATTTCATGGCTGAGGCGTTGTTATTCATAGACATTTCCACTTCACAATAACAGCACTTACAGTTGACCGGGGCAGCTCTAGCAGAGAAGAAATTTGATGAACTGACATGTTGAAAAGGTGACATCCTATGACGGTGCCACATTGAAAGTCACTGAACTCTTCAGCAAGGCCATTCTACTGCCAATGTTTGTCTATGGAGATTCCATTAGCTGTGTACTCGATTTTATGTACTGGTCAGCAACAGGTGAGGCTGATATAGTCCAATCCACAAATGTTATGTGGTGTCCACATATTTTTGTAGATATAGTGTACTTGGGTGTCATACTTGACCACAAGCTACAATGGTTAAATCAGAGTAGATTTATAACAAAGAACAGCAAAGGCTCTACTTTTTAAGGAATCTACACTCATTTAATGTTGATCGTGCTTTATTATAGCTGTTCTACAAGTCATTAATAGAGAGTGTCTTAACATATCTGCTAGTAGCCTGGTGGTTAAGAGCGTTGGCCCAATAACCGAAAGGTTACTGGTTTGAATCGCCTGACTGACTAGGTGAAAAATCTGTTGATGTGCCCTTGAGCAAGATACGTAACCCCAATTGCTCTGGATAAGAATGTCTGCTAAATTACTAAAATGTAAAATGTCTTAAGAAAAATTGCTAGCTCTGCAAGTAAGGTGCTGAGGGTCAAGCAGATGAGTCTGGAATTATGATTAAAGAACCCTCACTAAAGCCCACAAAGTACTGATGGACACCAGAAATGCTCTTTACCAGGAGTATGAGATATTCCCCTTGGTTGTTACCAGGGCAACAGGGCATAAATGGAATAGAACCAAACAATAATTTGTCCCAGTGGCAGTAAGGCTCCTGAATATTGACAACTACTAGTAGGACAAGCAGGCTGGCCTACAGTTGACATTGTAGATGACAGAATGTTATGTTGCGTATAGTGTATGTAGTGTCCAGACGATCATTGATCACTCATGAACTGCTTTTTCTACCTGTATTATCTGTACATGTCCTTGTCTGTTTTTATATGCACAGAGCCACAACCATACTTTCCCCACGGGGATAAAGTAATTCTCTCATCTAGCAATAGTCAATTTGTTAAAAACACACGCGCACACACACAAACAGTCACAAGAAGCTGAAACACTTTCTCTATGTAATCTAGCAGTAATCGTTAATCGCTCTAGTCTAGTGCAATCATGATTACTGTGCTGCATCTGTATAATATTAGGCTTATACACAATTATCAGAGCTGAGCTACTTTACTTTTCATTTTGTCGACAGTAGTTTTTTTCAATTGTTTAAGCACAATTTTGAAAACAGGGCCTGGTTTGTCAAAACACTACACACAATTAGCACAACCCTACACCAAAGTAGCACAACACTTCAGATCATTTGCAAAATGGAACACTTGTCAAAACTATACACGACTTCAGAAAAATTATATTTTGTTACCATATGAAACACACATTTCATATGACTTCAATCTCTTTGAACCAGTTACACACTGCTGTTGCTAACCTAAAACACTTTTAGCAAGTCTAATTGTCAGTGATTAGAGTACTGGAAATGAAGTACACAGAGTAAGTGCAACTATACAAACACTACACAAGACCGATGCTGCAGACTGAGGAAAATATCATTTATTTCTCCCCATGTACCCAAATCAGTCAACATGTCAACATGGAGAATCACAACAAAACATGTCCCAGTTTTCATAATACTACAGTAGTGTGTATAACACTGTTAGCTCAGCAAACAGACAAACGTAAAATACTGTATCCAGTACAGGTTACAATTAGAGTAAATAACAACAAACAAAAAATATTCTGATAAACACTGACAATATTGTACAGAAAATACTACAGTAGACATACTATACATTATCTCTTCACCTAGCTGGATCTGGCCAGAGAATTTCATCAACATCACAAGCAATATCATCATTAGCAAGACAACATGGGAAGAACCGTCTTGAATGTGGAATCCATCCTTGCACAGCTGCGGCGTCGACTTGGTCACAGGCGTCCTCCATGGCCTGAATGAGAGGTACCTGAGCCTGGGGCTGGAGATCGTAAACCTTCCTGGCCTGAATGAGGGGTACCTGAGCCTGGGGCTGGAGATCGTAAACCTTCCTGGCCTGAATGAGGGGTTCCTGAGCCTGGGGCTGGAGATCGTAAACCTTCCTGGCCTGAATGAGGGGTACCTGAGCCTGGGGCTGGAGATCGTAAACCTTCCTAGCCTGAATGAGGGGTACCTGAGCCTGGGGCTGGAGATCGTAAACCTTCCTGGCCTGAATGAGGGGTACCTGAGCCTGGGGCTGGAGATCGTAAACCTTCCTGGCCTGAATGAGGGGTACCTGAGCCTGGGGCTGGAGATCGTAAACCTTCCTGGCCTGAATGAGGGGTACCTGAGCCTGGGGCTGGAGATCGTAAACCTTCCTGGCCTGAATGAGGGGTACCTGAGCCTGGGGCTGGAGATCGTAAACCTTCCTGGCCTGAATGAGGGGTACCTGAGCCTGGGGCTGGAGATCGTAAACCTTCCACCGCCATGCAGAGAACATCTCTTCGATAGGGTTTAGAAATGGAGAGTATGGTGGAAGGTATAGTACTGTCAACGGTGAATGGGGTTGAAACCAGTTCTGGACCAAAGCAGAGCGGTGGAATGACACATTGTCCCAGATGACCATGTATTTCATCTGGTGCATTTCATTGCCTGCTGTGACGATGTGGTGCAATCAGTCCAAAAATGTGAGAATGTGAGGTGTGTTGTAAAGGCCCATTTTGGCATGACGGAGGACAACCTCATGCTGTGAAATGGCAGCGCAAAGGGTGACGTTACCCCCACGTTGCCCTGGGACATTGATTATAGCCCTGTGGCCAATGATATTTATGCCTCTCCTTCTTGCTTTTGTGAGGTTGAAACCTACTTCATCAATATATATGAATTCATGCAGGATTTTCTCAGCATCCATCTGCAAAACTCCCTGAAATACAGTGAAAGACAAGATAGTGTAGTTCAGGATAGGTCTAGTATACAGTCTATGCAACATCACAGTACTAAAGTGAACAATACAAACCTCCACATACTCATGCCGCAGCCATTTGACCCTCTCTGAATTCCGCTCAAAGGGCACTCGATAAAGTTGTTTCATTTGAACCTGATGTATTTTCAGGATACGTGCCAGTGTTGACTGAGAGACCTGATGGACATGATTGAAAATGGCATGGTCACCGATAATGTTGGCTTGTAGTTCTCTGAGCCTGATAACATTATTGGCCAAAACCATGTTTATTATCTCTCTCTCTTGTTCTTGCGTGAATATGGGCCCCCTTCCTCCTTGTCGTTCCCGACCCCCAATCCTATGTAGAGAATAATACATGTAACTTACTGTACAATGTCTCAGGAATGGGTATCACAAGTGCTGATATGGTGCAGACAATAAGCAGCTGATTACTGTAACTGTAGACAGATATTTTACCTGTTTTCTGTCGAAAAGTCCTTATGACAGATGCCACTGTATATCTGCGAAGATTTGGCTGAACTCTCAGTCCAGCCTCCCTCAGCGTCAATCCGTGGTTCTCAACATGGTCCACTAGTATTGCACGAATGTCATTTGATAAGTTTGGTCCTCTTCTTCTTTGTGCACTCCTCCTGCTTCAGGTCTTCCTCGATCTCTGGCTCTTCTTCTTCTTCTTCTTCTTCTTCTTCTTCTTCTTCTTCTTCCTCCTCCTCCTCTGTGTACTCCTCGTCTCACCCTCACTCTTCTTCTAACTCCTTACCTTTTGGTTGAAGGCAGGTGAACCTACCTGCTGCATTTTTATAGTGCTTAAACCTGATTGGTGTGTCTATAATTTAGCAATCATGTGTTTGTGCACCTGATGGCTGTGTTTAACAGATTGGCTCATAGGTGTGGTAATTGACAGTCAGTGCTTTGGAATTTTAAGGAAGTGGCATCATGATATACTTCTGTGTCTGATGTATACAAGTGTGTTTAGTGTTTTGCAAATCACTGTGTGTAATGTTTTGTAAATAGTGTGAAGCTGACAATGTGCTTACAGTTGTGCAAATCTAGCCTTGCGTTTTGCTCCTTGAGTGTAAGGTTTTACTAATTGTGGGAAAAGTTAAATGTTAGTGTGTAAGCAATCGTAAAAAACTGTAATAAGAGAACTGAATAAACAAAAAAATGAATCTAGGAAGAAAAAACATTCAAAGCTTTCTTTCTACAATCAAAGGCAACAATCAATATAATTAATGAAGTGTATGCCCTATGACCCTTTGGGTGAATGAAATATCTAGGACTTCTCTATCATCAACAAAACCATCTAAGAAACAATTTGATAAAAGCTGAGAGCCAAAGCAAGCACTGTGACCAAAGGCATTATCTACACAGAATTGTAATAACTTGGGCCTCTACACACTGCAGCTATTTAAGGTATACACCCAGATTAGAATATATATATATATTTTTGTAGCAGGCCTATGTAGGCCATTTTCATAAAAAAATAATAAGCGTGACATCATTGTTATTAAGGTCTTTTTTAGAATAATGATCTCACCGTTATGGTTTCTTGAGCTGCTCCTCATTATACACACAGGTCTCGTCACGACGGTTCACCCAACATTCATGATTGAAGGTGGGGGAATGAAAAGAAGCTCATTTTCTGATACAACCTAATATGGCGCCCCCATTTACTCCTTGACATTGAGGGAGAGCACTGGCTTAATCGCTTTATGGTAATTAAATGTTTGAATGAAACAATTTACCCTCGCAGTCAAAGTAAGGAACATATTTCATTTGTAGCTGTGTATTTAAGGTGTGTATATGGGCGAGAAAAGGGAAAAAAGGTGTGCTCCAATGGAGCAGAAATCTTAAACCAGGAAATTCCTTTGCCTTCAAGCTTGCTGCAGAGATAAATATATGGATTTTTTCCCCCACCGCCTTCGCTCTCTCTTAATTAAATGCAAAGCTCTCCACAAAGTGATTTAATGTACAACCACAAGTCAATAAGAATGGATGGTGTGCAAATTTCTCATGAGGGGAAAAATAAAGAGTTCAAAAGATTCCAGATTGACCATGACAAGCGTTCATACGCTGCTTTCAGGACCAGGCTGCTACAGGCGGAGGGCTGATAGGCCTACGACTGTAATAAAAGAGAACAATTCTACAAACAGCTCAGATTAACATATAGTCACATGAAAGTCTATTCATTTATCACATAGACCTAGCTGTTGGTAACTGTGTTAATAGATTGGCCATTTGATTTGTCATATGCTAACATAGCTATCTCTATCTCTAAACTTGTAAGACATTTGAGTCTGTTTACGAGTTAGAATCAACTAGGAAAATATAATATAGTGTACAAAACATTCTGAACACCCAGTGCTCAGTGGTGGCGAAAGTACCCAACTGTCATACTTGAGTAAAAGTGAAGATACCTTAATAGAAAATGACTCAAGTAAAAGTAAAAGTCACCCAGTAAAATTCTACTTGAGTAAAAGTCTGAAAATATGTGGTTTAAAATATACTTAAGTATTCAAAGTAAATGTAATTGCTAAAATATACTTAAGTATCAAAAGTAAAAGTATAAATAATTTCAAAGTCCTTTATATTAAGCAAACCAGATGGCACCATTTTCTTTTTTTCTTCTTTTTTTAACGGAAAGCCAGGGGCACACTCCAACATTCAGACATCATTTATAAATGAAGCCTGTGTGTTTAGGGAGTCCACCAGATCAGAGGCAGTAGGGGTGACCAGGGATGTCCGGTTGATAAGTGTGTGAATTGGACTTTTCCTGTCCTGCAAAGCATTCAAAATATAACGAGTACTTTTGGGTGTCAGGGAAAATGTATGGAGTAAAAAGTAAATCATTTTCTTTAGGTATGTAGTGAAGTAAAAGCAAAAGTTGTCAAAAATATAAATAGTAAAGTACAGATACCCCCAAAAACTACTTAAGTTGTACTTTAAAGTAGTTTTACTTAAGCACTTTACACCACTGGACCATTGTTGGGGTCATAGAGCAAAACGGAGAACACCATCGTGTTTGAGAGATTCTCCCCTTTCCACAGTGGAAAGTTTGTAGCCCAAATGTTCGAACGCTACAGACAGAAGTTGGCACATCAGCGTTACCGACGTCAGACGAGTCCCGTGGGGCTTGTGAGGGTCATAGAGCAAAATGGATTATATTGTCAAAAATATAAATAGTAAAGTACAGATACCCCAAAAAACTATTTAAGTGGCACTTTAAATTATTTTTTACTTAAGTACTTTACACCACTGTTTATCCATGACAAATGGGCAAGACAAAAAATGTAAGTACCTTTGAACGGGGTATGGTAGTAGGTGCCAGGCACCGGTTTGTTTCAAGAACTGCAACACTGCTGGGTTTTTCACCCTCAACAGTTTCCCACATCTATGAAGAACGATCCATCACCCAAAGGACAGCCAGCCAACTTGACATAACTGTGGGAAGCATTGGAGTCAACATGGGCCAGCATCCCTGTGGAATGCCTTCGATACCTTGTAGAGTACATGCCTCAACAAACTTAGGCTGTTCTGAGGGCAAAACTCAATATTATAAAGGTGTTCTTAATGTTTTGTACACTCAGTGCATTTTCTGAAGGATAATATATTTGCTGAAGAGGAGAATGATTCAAAGGTGTTCTCAGGTGTGATGATGCATCCCAATACGGGTTTACAGATCTAGACAATAACTAGGAGGAATACATTACACATACTAATAAGGAGAGAGAACATTGTGTATTGCACCATGAATCTGAATTTGAAGTTCCATAATAGAGTTGGGTTTTCACTCAAT